>NW_024581137.1:54995095-55108513 GCF_017639235.1 Corvus kubaryi | reverse complement strand
TCTTTTCTTTTCTCTCTTTTCTTTTCTTTTCTTTTCTTTTCTTTTCTTTTCTTTTCTTTTCTTTTCTTTTCTTTTCTTTTCTTTTCTTTTTTCTTTTCCTTTCTTCCCTTCCCTTCCCTTCCCCTTCCCCTTCCCCTTCCCCTTCCCATTTTCCCTTTATCTCCAAAATAAAGCCAGATTCTTCTGGAAAAGTCTGTAAAAACCTAATTCTGTAGGGGGTCCTGCTGTAGGATCCTTGGGGTTATACATGAACTGTGCTGCAGCATGACCAGAGAATGGACTGCAAGGCTCTGGAGCACAAATCTGATGAGGAGCAGCTGGGGGAGGTGGGGGGACTCAGCCAGGAGAAAAGGAGATTCGGGGGGACCTTCTCACTCTCCACAACTCCCTGACAGGAGGGGGCAGCCAGGTGGGGGTCAGTCTCTTCCCCCAAGTTACAAATGACAGGAACAGAGGAAATGGCCTCAATTTGTGCCAAGCCCTGGACCAGGCTGCTCAAGGAAGGGGTGGAGTCACCATCCCTGGAGGGTTTAAAAGACATGTAGATGTGACACTTGGGGACAGGGTTTAGTGGTGGCCTTGGCAGTGCTGGGTTAAGGGTTGGACTTGGTGGTCTTAAAGGTCTTCTCCAACCCAGGTGGTTCTGTGATGTGCAGGTCTGGAGGAAGATGTTCAGCATGGACTGAACTCTTCTTCACTTGCCACATTGCCTTCACCATCCTTAATGCAATCTGTGCAAGGACCCTGGTGAGCTCAATGACTTGTGCTCATAGGATCAGAGGATAAATGAGATTGGAAAGGACCTCAGGAGGTCACCAAGCCAAATCTTCTGCCAAGAGCAGGAATCAGGAATAACCGGGCACTCGTTATTAGGCTTCCCTTCTCAGTTGGCAAGAACTGGTTTAAAAATGGTTAAAAAGTATTTTTGAGTGTACACAATGTGTTTGCAGCATCCCCTGAGTCAGAATATTGTTTGTTATTGCAGTCCCTGTCCACATGTCACCTTCCTTTGCCTCCTCTTACGCTTTCTTCCTGTGCCATTCTTTACTTTGGAAAGGGCTCTTCTTTGCACCTGCTCAGCATAAGGAGAGGGGGAAAAAGAAGCCTTGGCAGGTTTTACTATTGGTTTTTTTTGGAAAGGTTGTTGGTGGTTGTTTTTTTAAAACATTAATGGAAAATTTCAACACTGAAGCTTTCCATCCTGGTAATGGGGCTTTTACCAGAAAACAAAAGAAAGGGGAGGGAAGCCTGAAGGAGCAGTTAAATTTAGCTTTCCAACTCCATTGCATAAAGAAACCCTGACAGCTTTTACCAAGATTTGCACTTGCAGAAAGACATTTTGTTAGTGATTTGCAGGGTCTGTTTTTACTTCAGACGAAGACGAATAAAAGCAAAGTCCTTGCTACAACTCAGTTTGTGTTTATCTTTTCCATTCGGGGTCTGAGGACAAGGAGCCACAGTCAGAGCTGCTCCTAGCAGTGAAGTGCTCTGGATTTGGGTACAGCCTCCATTTTGCTGAGCCCAAGGAAGAGCACAGGCTGCCAGGAAGGAAGCAGACCCAAAACAGTAAGGAGACAAAGCAGAGTTCAGGGCTTCCAGCCCCAAACTTGTCCACCCAGAACCCTGTTCCTGGTTTTGGGCACCCATGATAAACAGCTGGAGAAGCAGCACCCTTGGATATTTCACTGTGTTGTCTGCAACAGCCACATATGGCCTGACCCAAAGCCCTTTGGAGCAAATAAGGAAGAGAGCCTTGCTTCCAGGAACAACCTGGACAGGGTGCAAGCAGGGAGAAAGGGCAAGAAGAGTTGTGCAACCATCTGCCACACATTTCTCTGGAGAAAATAAATGCCAAGTGCTGCTTATTCCCTCTCCTCTTCCCATCCCCTCCTTCAGGGAGATGAGCCCCAAAGCGAAAATCTGACTAGTTTTGCATTCAGGATGGAGATGGGGCCCAGGGTCAAGGCTGCCAGCTCTGTGCTGGGGACACAGCACGTGAGCAGGTTCAATTAAAATGTTTCACAGCAGTGGGAGTGATGGGGATCACGGGCATGAGGAGCCGGCTGACCTATTGCAGACAAATTGGTCTTATAAATAAAATGAATGTGTGTGGGACAAACAGGGAGCCTGTCACCCGAGCAAGCCATGCTGGGACGCTGGGAAGTATTTTATTGGGATATAAAGCCTTAAATGCCATTCTCCATGCATGGATGGGGGCTGTGTGGCTTTTCATCAGGCAGCCCCGCTGCCTACTCCTGAATATTGATTCACAGCTGAGTGGGAACCTTCAATTCCTTTGGTAGCTCCAGAGAGCATGACTGACACCCTGCAGGACAGAGGCTGACTGCGGCTCCCTGGTGCCCAGGAACACAAAGAGCAGAGCTCAGGGCTGTAGGGACAGCGCTGAGAGAAGTTCTGTCCTCGCCAGGCCAGGCTGCAAGAGCCCTGGTACTCCCCATCACACCCTCTCCTCTCCACTGATGCCATTAGCATGGGGGCAGAGTGGACAATCCCTTGCCAGTCGTGTTTTTTCCCAGCTTCATCCTCATATCCTTCCCTCCTTGGCCAGAATTAGAAAAAAAATAACCAAGACCAGCCCCAAGCAAAACAACAAACTGAATTCCCATCTTTTTCCCACTGAATTTATTCACTCTGCAAAGGGCTCAGCCCCTCTCACCTTTTCTGAGGACAAGGGGACTGGGGATGTTCAACAGGGTCAGACCCAATCTCCTGAAACCCCAGAATAGACCAGGTGGGTGTAAAAGAAGCTCTCCAACCCCAGCAGACATTTAATGGCACTTGTACCATTGCTAATTACATCTTAACATTTTCCCTCTGTATTTTGGTGTTTATTTTGGAAAAGCTCCTCCCTGGACTCATTTTCTTCCTCAGCTTTAAAACAATAACACCACCATGCTTGCTTTTCCCTTGGCTGCTTCTCTCATTATTTTAACTCTGCCATTCTGTTCCTGTACAGTCAGCAGAGGAGTTCAATCAGCCTGATGAGTAAAAGTGCATAATTTTATGGCTGCTTATCAACTGACTGTTATTAAACTAATCAATCAGCTTCAGTGCAGCTACCAGTACAGCACGGGAGAGGACAAGGCAGAGGAAATGCTATGCTATTATTTTTCCAAAAGGGAAAAAAAAAAAAAATACAATCTGGCCTACCAAATTCTTCAGCTTGTCCTTCTCTGCAGGGGGAAATGACTCAGTGAGTTATGGCAGAGGTGACCTGCAGCAAGGTAGCGAGGAGGAGTTTGCTCCGTCCTGCTCACCCGCAGTGCTCAGCCATAATGCCCAGCAATTGCCATGCTCCAGAGACCAGGAAAGTCATCAGCTGCTCTCCCATCCCACCATGCAGTGTCCCCCTGCAGCTGCCTCTGAGCTCCTCCAGCAAAGCATTTAGGCACATGTTAAATTAGTCCCATTGGAGCCTGTGAGGTCATCACCTGTGCCCGTTTTTCCAGCCTTAGGGTCAGCAGTCATGGAAGAAGTTAGGGACCTGATTTCCAGTGGCCTTATCCCAGTAGCCCTCTCCCTGATGACCCCAACGAGACTTACAGGCTGGCACATGGGAGGAAAATATGCCTTAACCTCCTTTCCCATAAATAATTACACTCCTTCACATATTCACTGCCAGGAAATGCAGAACTGACCTCCCCATCCTGTTTGGGACATGGCACACAGGCCAAGGTCTGCTCCTGGAAGGTCACCAAGGGACAGTCTGTTCTCCATGTCCCTCAAGGGCAAGACAAGTAAGGGACATGCTACGAGCAAGGGAAATCTGGGATAAAGCAAAGCTTTCTGCTGGACAGGGGTGAGCAGGGACTGGGACACCCTGCCAGGAGGTTGGGGAGGTCTCCTAGAGCAAGCACCAGTTGTTGCTTCTTTTACAGAAACATCTGTCAGGGCCGGACCTGCTGAGGTTCTGCTTGAAGGCACAGGTGGGCATGGTGGCCTTGGGGGTCCCCTGCAGCTCTGAAAGAACAACCCAACTTTCCTTGACTTCCAAGAGAAGGAGGAGAAGATGTAACAGGGCTTTGAACCTCACCACAAGTCAGTGGGATCTTCTTAATAAACAGAAGCAGAGAGAGGAAGGAATTCGGAAGGAATTCGGAAGGAAGGAAGGAAAGAAGGAAGGAAGGAAGGAAGGAAGGACGGACAAAGACAAGCAGATCACTTGCCAGTTTGTGCCTTTCCCACTGCAGCTGGCACACTTTGTGCTTCCCTCTCTCAGCCATGCTCCCTCCATATCCTACAGATAAAGAGTCAAGTGGTGCAGAACAAAGCAGGCAAAGCTCTCTGTGCTGTATCCTCCGAATGCTTTTAGCCCGGACGTGCATCCTTAGACCCACAGAGGAAAGGAAAGCTGTTCTCAGCCAGCCTGAGAATCCTTCCCCAGTTAACTGCATTCACTTAATCCAGATTGAATTGCACTGGCTCCTGCTTGGGCTGTTATTTATCCCTGGTTTTACTGTCACATCCACAGGTGCAGAGTGCTCTGTGCTGGGCACTCTGGGCCGTACAAATAACTCTGGTCCCTGCGCTGGAGCTTGACACAGTGGGTGACCGGGAGTAACTCGGTGTGGACCCGACCCAAAGGTTTTTCCCGGGCAGGGAAAGCAGCCCTGCAAGCCCCCACGCCATCCTGCTGGCCAGGGCTGACAGCTGACGTCCTCCCCGGCCCGTTTTCCCCCGGCTGCTGCCAAGCCGCTCGCAGAGCACTCCTCCAAATGAATTTTCTGGAAAACAAATTAAAGGAGGGGTTACATCACGCAGCAGACAGCCCAACCCGCGCCGGGCTGCGCCGGCAAACCCTGCCTGGATTTTGGGCTGCACCACATTGCTCGCAGCTGCTGCTGGAACCCGCGGCTCCCCGTCCGAATGTGCTGCAACAATAAACTGATCAAAGCAGCCCAGTGTTGCTGTCTGCTCTCTGACGGGCGGCGCGGAGCGAGGGCTCCCGGAAACCTCCGCTTGCTTCGGTTTTTTCCCTGTGCAAAACCACAGACAAACAAAACCGGGGGGAAGCGAAGGAGACTCCAGTGGGTGTTGCGGCAGCACAGCCGAGGTCTCAGGAGTCAGGAAATTCCAGTCCCGGCAGCCTGATGGTCACAGTACATGGAGGCCAGGGGTGAGCAGAAGGGGACGGGACATTCTGCCTGCTGGGAAATCATCCTGAGCTAGGCTGGGACCTCGGTGAGCTGCGCTCCCTCCCCTGCGCTGCCGCATCCTCCTCGCACAGCCCTGGGCATACCACTGCAGGTTCTTCTGGCAAGAATCATCACCCTCCATCAGCCCATCCATCAAGAGCTTCCCTGGAAAAACCAGTGTGCCCCCAAGCCCTTCCTCCATTGGATACTGGTAAATAAAGCAAGCAGGGATGAGTTCCCAGTGCCAGAGGCTCAGCACAGCCGTGTGAGGGCACGACAGCAGCTGGGCCAGCACCAGGATGGGGATGGGAATGGGGTCTCTGGTCTTTGCCCAGCCCAAAGGGACTGTGCCAGCCCCCACCTTTGCTTGTGCAAAACCTCCAGCCATCCGTTCTCCCCAAAAATCTTTATTCAGGTGAGCTCATCGGTGCTGCCATGGAAAACAGGCACTGCTGCAAATGAGTAGTCATGAATAATCATGCTGGCTATTTTGAAAAGCTTTTTATGCTTTCCATAAGGGAGCCAAAGAAGATATGCTTTTAAATAGAAGAATAGTCCTTTGAAATGTTTGGTTTAGTCTCCAATCAGAAGATGATCCACAGCATCTCACCCCAGGGACAGCGAGTCCCTGCCATGTACTGCCACAGGGTCAGGCAGGGAAGGAGGGAGGATGGGGCAGCAGTGGCAGCACCAACTTCTGAGTGTCCATCTCCTTCACCGTGGGCTGTCTGCAGGACCTCGGGCTGAACCTGCCCTGCCTCAGCTCTCCAGCCACAGAATGGGGAAAAGAGACACGTGCACGGGCCTTAAAAGGTGATGAAATTCTATCCTAGACAGGCTGAGAGAGCTGGGGGTGTTCAGCCTGGAGAAGAGAAGGCTCCTGGGAGAACTTAGAGCCCCTTGCAGTGCCTAAAGGGTCTACAAGAGAGCTGGAGAGGGATTTTGAACAAGGGGGAATAACCTAAAGATGGAGGAAGGCAGGTTTAGATTAGATATTAAGAAGAAATTCTTTGCTAAAAGGGCAGTGAGGCCCTGGCACAGGTTGCCAAGAGAAGCTGTGGCTGCTCCATCCCCGGAAGTGTCCAAGGCCAGGTTGGAGCAACCTGGGAGAGTGGAAGGTGTTCCTGCCCATGGCAGGGGGGTTGAAACTGGGTGGTCTTTAAGGTCTCTCCCAAACCATTCTATGTTTCCATGATTGCATCCTCTACAGAGGAAGCTCTCTCAGTGGCTGAAACTGAGAAAAGCAAATAGATTTGCATAAGAAAACCCTAAACCCCAGCTTCTGCTTGTGCATTAACATGGCTCCAGTTTCTGGAGAGGTTTCTTGTTACCTATTTCCACTCAAGCTGGGTACATAGCACCTATTAATTTAATTCCTTCCCTCCACCCAGTTCCTTCTCTCACTGCCCAGTACACTCCAACCAGGAATTAAGTATACAAATGCAAAATCTCCACTTGTTCTTTAATGTAAGCGCTCAGTCCGGCTCTCCAGCCTGCCCTGCCCAACGCAGGAAAGCCCAAAAAAAAAGGGAGAAAAATGAAGATGAAGAAAATGCTTGCCTTGCTGTAGTTAAGCCTGTAGAAAAATATTTCTTTTGCTACCTATTTATTAGTATTCTGCTACACCAGTGAAAGGGTTATCAAAACAGTTACTGGACCATGGGAAACCTCTTTTTTTGCTGAGAATAAGAGATTTTTGGTGAGCCACCTCCGGTAGCTTGATGCACTTCTTTTCTGAGGAATATTTTCATATTCTCAATTTCAATGCCTGACAACTGTTGTGTTGGGCCACATGGTGCACATCTGGTCCAGGCAGAGAAGAGACACGCAGGCCATGTTCTCAGTGTGATCTTCTTTCATTACACCTCCCCTCGAACCCAAACATCTGCCATCGTGCCCAGTGGTTTGAGCCAAACAAGCCACCTTCAGAAAACAAAACCAGACCCAACTGATGTTAGCAAAAAGGAGAAGAAGCATGGGAGGGGAAATGAAAGCTGAGAGAAAGTGGGAGGAAGAAAAATGTGAGGAGCAAATAGCTGGAGAATGATCTGATAACCACCACAGAGCAGCAGCCCCTTATTTGTGAACAGCAAAAAAAAACGCAAACAGAAAGCAGGCAAAATTTGCAGAGAAGATGAAAACAAGACTGGTGGCAAGCAGCTGTGGGCACAGGCTGGTTGTGCAGGCAGGTGCTTCTGGCTGAAGTGGGAACCACTGAAAGTTAATTTTGGTGTGGCCCCAGGAAAAGGCGAACGTTCTGGAGCAAGTGATGGGGCTCACACCTAAGGGATGTGTGTAGGGGGGATACATCCTGGAAATCGGTGACTCAGAACCAAGTGGAATGGTCCTGGTAGACAACTGCTGGTGTTTGAACTCCCAGCAATGTCTTAGCCAAGAAGGTTGGAGTAATCCTTGGCTGCACAGACGGCAAATATGAAGTGGGAGTGCTGAACTGATATTATCTCTGTAAACAGCATTAGTGAGACCATTTCTGAAAAGTTATGTCTAGTCCTGATGTTCACATGTCCAAAAAAATATCTCAAGGAAATAGCAAAGATTCCTGCCAGGCATTGGAAGCCTACTTTAGAGGGAGAAAAACATATCCAAGGGAAAAATGAAGTGACTTTACGGCAGGTTATCAACATCTGCACAGGTATAAACCCTGGAAATGGCATCAAGGAAGGTCGTCATGAGATAGAGTCTGGGAAATTCGGATTAAATCCAAGTGAGAGATCTGAACCAGCTGTGCAGAGGTCAGGTTTCCCCCACAAAGTCCAGATGACATCCCACCATCCAACATGGCTAAATGTTGGCAGGTTTTTATGCCAGCTGCTCATCAAGGTGGCCTTTGGCTTGGTAGTTGGCTGACCCCAACTCTGGAAGAGTAGCATGGCCGGGTTTTGGTGCAAAAGCTTGAGGTCATGCCACTGGTACAACCCAGAGATGTGGGTGGACCTTCTGTTACTGGTGTAGGTCATGGTTTTGGGGAGATTTGGTGGGACTGGGCAAATCACAGCGCACTAAATCACTTTGTGTGTGGAACAGAAGGCTGGCACAGGGAGATTTTTCTTAGATTACTCAGCCAAAAAGGTAGGAACAAAGGTAATCAGGCAGGAGAGCCCTTCTTTTGCTAACTGCTAAAAACCACGGAGGAAAACAGATGGATCAAAAGTTGTTGACGTTGATGGGGATCTTTCCAAGCGCCTTCAGTGGGGTTTTGGCTGAGGTACATTTGCTCTTGGGTATCAGTAGGCTGATCTCCACAGCAAATGAAATGGCCCCTGGATGTCACTGCTGTGCTACAGTAGAGCAGCAGAGGAGCCTCATTCTATGGGATGTAAAGAAGATGGAGTTAAGGCCCAGAGACAAGGCCTGGATAACTGGAAGTGTTGGCTCGGGCCCTTGGGCTGCCTCCAGCACAGATTGCAAATGACTGCGAGTTATCATCTGACAGATGCTCTGTCGTGGCTGCAGTCCATTTCCTACTGCACAAGTCTATACATCACAGCCCGTGCTGTCGTCAAGCCTGCGTGGTCAAACCAGCCTTGGCTGCTGCTTTCTCTCCAGTTTCTCCTCTTTCCTTCTTCAAACCCCTCCCTTCTCCAGGGGAAAAAAAGTAAACCAAACCACCCAAACCCCCAGCCAAACCCAGTCCGCTATCCAGCACAACCTGAATTTGTTTCAACATAAAGTCTGAGCCTCATGGTCTCGTAGAAGATGTAGGAACCAATTCGTTGATGTCTCCTTCAGTTTGCAGTGTGAGACATGCTGCAACTCTTAGCAGGCTGATAACAATGAAACCTAATGATGACATTTAAACATATTATTTCTATCACCAGTCTGCCTGGGGTTTAATTTGATGACATTTAAATATATCATTTTATCAGCACTTTGCCTGGGGCTTAGTTTGATGGAAGGCCTTCAGATGAGTTGCTTGTTCCTGGGAAGGCACAGGACTGGATTGTTTGGGGTGGAGGAGAGAGAAGAACCCAAATTCCTCCCATTACCCCCACAATAATTCTCATGAGGGAAATATGTGTAAGTCAGCACAAGAACTTGTGGGAAGTGCAGACTGTTGGGGTGGAATACAATAGTTTGAACTTAATCTGAGAATAAGAAAGGAAGAGTGGGGCGATTGCATCACTCATTTTCCTGTTGGCTGCATTAAAAACCTTTAATTCAGCACTGAGATTTCTGCTGAATTCTTGTCCACTGCGCTGAAGTAAAACAGCCTTGCTTCAGAATTGACTTTGACTTCGCAAACAAGTCTGCAGGAATTCCTACCCAGCTGACTGCTGGCATTTATTTAAGCAGCTCAGTGCAGGATGAAGTAGCCTTAAAGGCTGGGATAGCCTTTTATCTTGAGGAGTGACTGTTCCAGGTAAGAAACAGAGATGGAACAGAGAGAGATGTGGGATTTCTCTCACCTGAATTCATGTATCCACAGTGCAGATGTTTCTAGCAGAGCTGGTCACCCCGGGCTCCCTTTGTAGTCAGCAGAAACAGACACTTTGAGGGCATGATTCATCTGCCCTATTTTCAACATCTGGGTTGGGTTGGGATAAATTACAACCAGGACTCCAGAGCCTGCACAATCGAGGGCCTCAACCAACTGTCCCCAAATATACTGTGCTTGGAGATGTCCTCCTTGTCCACCAGCTTCCCATGGTGCTCATCCCCAGACCCACTGTGGGCACGTTTCTGGTCCCCTGAGAGGCCTGAGAGGGCACAAGATGCCTGCAAGCCTGCAGGGCTTCTCATTTGTGCCTTATTAAAGCTGTGACACCTAAAACCTCTGAGATTTGTCACCTTATACCAGTTGTGAATTCTCCAAGGTGGTAAAGATTCAGCTCAGGATTGACAGAGGAGGATATTCAGCTGTTTGGGACTCTCTTTAAGTCAAGGGGAGGCTGTTGCTTAAGTGGCTTGGCACTTTATTCTGTGTTGAGACCCCAGGAAAAGTTTAGGGATATATGGGACACTTTCAGGTTGACTCATAGCTCATTTGGCAGAGAGAAAGATGCATTACTCTTTGGGAGAATCCATACATGGTTGGTTGGCTCTAAACAGGCCATGGGGCTAAACTAATTCACAGAAAGTTCTGTGGGAATTTATAATTACAACTCCATCTCAGCCTGGTCTGTGGGTTTTGCTCAGTGGGTACCGTTTTTTTTTCAGGCTCAAGTGCCTGTTCCGAAGGAATCTGAAGTGTGCCCTGGCTCATCTGGGATGGGTTTTCAGTCCCCTCTTCATGTATATTCTCTGGTCTGGTTGAAGATGTCCCTGCTTACGGCAGGGGGACTGGACTACATGCCCTTTAAATGTTCCTTCCAACCTGAAATATTCCATGGTTCTATGACATCCCTGCCCTGGTTCTTTGGCTTTCCAGACACATGGAATCTCAAACAAAAAAGAGCAACCGCACACACGCACACACACGGTTTCTGAGCCTTCCTGCCTTAAATGTGGACTGTCTGGCCCTTAATACTCCCTGGATGGAACAGCTGGTGTGTGGTCCGACCTACACCAGGGCACCTTCACCTACTCCTTTTTCCAGCCCTCTCCTGGGGAACCTTCCACAAGCCAGGACTTCTGCTCAAGCAGTGGGTTCGTGGGTGCTTCCAGCATCCCTCCTTGTACAGCTCAGGTATTTCTGAAAGCCCCACCGTGTATCCCACACCCTGAGGAGGGTTTGTCCATCCATCTGTTGCTGCTACCTTCCCCTGCTTCCCCATGCGGGGGTGCACACTGGAGCAGAGGCAGGACAGGAGCTTTCTAAAGGGCCAGCAATCCCTCAGAGGCAGAACTGTAATTACACTGCAGTTATATTGCAGTTGCTATGCAAACAGCCGCTTGTTTTGCTTTTCAATACGTAATTATCACTAAATCATCGGGGTGGAGGTTTAACTACCTAAGTCATTTACTTTCCTCACCCCTTGGCGAGCTCTCGGCATCAGCTGTGAGGACTGACCACCTGGAGGAGGCTTGGCAGGGTGCAGCAGTGCCCCAGGTCTGTGGGTATCCAGGTGCTGAAGGAGATAATCCCAGTCAGATCCCGATGGTTGCGCAGAGCTGCCACTGCTCAAAATTCATATTGCTCTGGTTCAAACCCAGCCTGTTTTTTACCATTGCTCAAAATTCATATTGCTCTGGTTCAAACCCAGCCTGTTTTTCACCATTGCTCAAAATTCACGTTGCTCTGGTTCAAACCAGCCTGTTTTTTACCATTGCTCAAAATTCACGTTGCTCTGGTTCAAACCCAGCCTGTTTTTTACCATTGCTCAAAATTCACGTTGCCCTGGTTCAAACCCAGCCTGTTTTTTACCATTGCTCAAAATTCACGTTGCCCTGGTTCAAACCAGCCTGTTTTTTACCATTGCTCAAAATTCACGTTGCTCTGGTTCAAACCCAGCCTGTTTTTCACCATTGCTCAAAATTCACGTTGCTCTGGTTCAAACCCAGCCTGTTTTTCACCATTGCTCAAAATTCACGTTGCTCTGGTTCAAACCTAGCCTGTTTTTCACCATTGCTCAAAATTCATGTTGCTCTGGTTCAAACCCAGCCTGTTTTTCACCATTGCTCAAAATTCACGTTGCTCTGGTTCAAGCCCAGCCTGTTTTTCACCATTGCTCAAAATTCACGTTGCTCTGGTTCAAGCCCAGCCTGTTTTTTACCATTGCTCAAAATTCACGTTGCTCTGGTTCAAGCCCAGCCTGTTTTCTCCCCGTACAAAAGCAGCTGGTGGGTGCATGTCGCAGCCCTCGGCCCTGCCAAGGAAGCACAGAGGCAGGATTTCATCCTGAGAAGAGGCTGAGCCGTGGTCAGTGACCCACAGAAGCCATAGGACGGACAATGGAGGGTTGCATTCCCCCGGGGCTGCATTAGCTGTAGGAAAATTCTTCCCCAAAGGAGACAGGGTCATCCATCACCTGCGCCCATCTGGGCTCTCGTGGGGTTTGGGCCTGCAACCCCCACACGCCTCCACTGAGCACTTTAATAGCAACACCCCCTGTCCTGGGGGCAAGACAGAGGAGATAAATAATTAACTTTGTGCTGGACAACGACAAAGATCCCCTTAACCGAGGCCTCTTAGCCTGAATATTCTCTGTCCAAGAAGGTTTGAGGTTTGTCAGTGTATAAACCACGCACAAGGACATTGGAGCATCCGCAGCAGTGTTCCTCAGCTCCACAGGACTGAGGAGCCACCACCTCATGCCCTGCACGTGTCCCCTCTCCTTCAGCACGGTGTCTGCCTTGGCAATTATTTCTGTGGCACACACACACATGTTGAGCTGGCATCAAACCACGGCTCAGAGCTGAACCAGCTCCAGAGCCATTAACAACCTCTGGAATTGTGCAGCCTCCCTGCTGGCTGCCTTTTACGATCCCTTTAAATTGTCAGCTAACAAGATGGTGGGGACGTCAGTTTAATGATCATTAGCAAGACCCAATTAGCAGGGAAGCATAATGAATCCTCAAATGCAGGCTTGCTAATTTAAATACAGATAATTCATGGCACCAGTTGAGTGCTTAAACAAAGATTTCAGAGGTCTTTCTGCGTGTCAATAATGTGGGCACAGGCCTGATCGATCTTCATGAATGACAATGGATTGGAGGCTTTGGCATGTTTGTGAGAAATTTAACACAATTTGTCTGCAGCAGCAAATGCTTCAATAAAGCTCCAGCTAAGAAACAGTCAAACTTCCACAACAATTTATCAGATTATCACAGAAGAGGAAAGAGTGAAAAGCAGGAGGGAGGGAGAGAAAAAAGGATCTGAGCACAGCTGCAAAATTTATTGTCTTATTGTACCCTGAAACTGTATTTCTTCTTCCTATTGTGCATGTGACTGGGTCATTTTACCAGCTAATTCCTGCATCTCAGAAGCACTTAGTATCACAAGGCAGAGGAACTTGGAGTCCAGGCTGTCAGCTGAACTCTGGAAGTTAATGGGCCAGGCAGCTTGCGTTGGCGGGAAGCGTTCTGGAGAAAACATCTTGATAAAAGAAAAAACATCCAAAGAGTGACAAATGGCCCTATGAGGCCAGAGAGGGAGCAGAACCAAGACAGTGGAAAGAAAATAACGCTGGGAGGAAAACAGACGCTCATAAAAATATACATTTGTGTATACATGTGTGTGTCTAACAGAAAGCACTCAGTGAAAAGAGGCAGCCCTGGCATGGGGGATGCAGAAGCAGCTGTGGTCTCAGGCAGATTTGTCACAGAGTGGGGTTGGGTAGTTTGAAACTTGCAGGAGGAAAAAGAGAGGAGAAGAAGTTGATTTGATGAAATGATTATGAGCGGGACAATGTGAGGGAGAAGGGAAGAGAAGGCTTTACAGCTGGCAGGCAATTGAAAAGGATGATCAGATCTTGCAAAGGATGGAGGGTTTAGCTCCCTTTTTTTGGCTCTTCACGTCTCTCTCATGGCCTGAGTGGTGCGAGGGGCTTTGCCCCCACAATCAAAGCTCTCCGAGCTGGGGAGGACAGTATCAGACACTGCTGTTGCAGATGCACGGGCTGGTTTGGGCAAGTTGGAGCTCTTTGTCTCTGTGCTCAGCCCCATCTGCTTTCCAGCGCTGCCCTGGATGCCTTGTGCTCCCTCCCCCTCAAGCTGCTCTCCTTGCTGAGGTTGTACAGGTAGTGAGGACTTCCCACATTCCCCCTGGAGAGCACAGGACGGTGAGGGTGCCGCTCTGGATGTGCGGACTGCATTTGGGATGAAATGCTCACAGTCCATGGCAGACCATCACCATTTGGCTCACAGAGCCCCACCATGGCCAGTGCTGAGCTCTTCATTTCCCTTCTCACATCTGATCCTCAGGGAAAGCCAGGGATGTCCTTCACTGCTCACACACAAGGAATTATTAACCACAGAGGCAAGATCCAGAGATTCCTTAGCACCAGTTAAATGCTTCCTTGTTCATACTCAGTCCTGAGAGGCTGGATGGGCACATCAAGACACAGGACAGAGGATTGTCCCTGTCAGCTGCAGGCAGCACATCCAGAACAGGTTGACCCTGCCATGGGAGGATGATTCAGTGCTTAACATAAGCAGCCAGTGGTTTTGAGAAGCTCCAGGGCATTCAGGACAGGGGGCTGACAAGTCTGGCCAGGTGGGACATGCTGGGCCACCTCAAATGGCACCAGAAAGCCAGGGGTGGGTTGTGACCCTCTCTCAGTACAAGCATTTGTATCACAGACATGCAGATAGGTGGCTGGTGAACCACCTCACATCTCCTGACCATCAGACCACTCCACAGGGAGGTTAAAAATTAACTTCCCTCAGCAGCTTTGGTGGCCTCAAGCAGACGAAATTCAAGGGCCAGTCCTCAGCAAGGGCCAGTCTTCAGTCTGAGATATTAAATTAGCAATCGTGACTTCTTCTTAGCTTCATCTGTGCTTGCATGTCTAAAAGTCACATTTAGGGCCTTTCAGCTGAAAATGGAGACCTGTGATTCTCACACCCTCGTGGACTCGTGACTGGAGTAAAACATAAAGGAAAGAAATGAGACCTTCGAGAAAGTCAAAGGTGAAATTCTGAGGGGCCTGTTGTGGATTTCCCACCACCAGCATAGCAGCCTGAGATTCCAGACAAAATCGTGAGAAATGGAATGGTCACTTTGCAGCATCTTACCCAGCCTTGACCCAGAGCTGAGCCCAAAAAGCTCTCCCTTCACAAGTCCTGGAGATGAAGAAATTTCCCTATTTTCTCCACCCTTGCATAGTTTTCACTGACTTTCTAAGAATCCCAGTATCATTAAGGTTGGAAAAGACCTCTGAGATCATCGAGTCCAACTGTGCTGGCACTTTGTTGGTGCTGCTGGCAGATCAAGGGACCTCTGGGCTGGATTGATTTTGAGCAGTAACACAAGCCTGTAAAAAGCGTTCTCAGACTTTTGGAGGGTTGGCTGAGCTGTTCCCAGAAGCCAAGGTCTCTCATTTTCTCTAGAGACATGTGTGCTCTTGCCCATTTGGAAAGCTTTTATTTGGTCAGAGGAGCAGTAAATAAGGTTTTACTGACAACACCAGTCCTGTGAGCAATGATGGATTGTCACCACAGGAGCATAACTTCTCAGAGAAATAAGCTCCTATTTAGTGAAGAAATGGTCCTGAGAGTGACCATCCGCAGCTGATCCCGAGCCAAGGGTTATCTCTTGGAAAAGGTTGGTTAAATGACAGATATTATTGGCAATATTAATTGCCAATATCCTTAGATGTACCTAATTTTAAAAACAATTGAAAATCTAATTAAAATTAAACTCTCTGCTTTTGAGTAGTCGTTCAGTCTTGTTGGTCTGGAAGCAGAAAGCTGACACTGAAATTTATTACCCTGGCATGTGATTTATTGATAAAGGTGCTCAAATATGGAAACTGGGCCTTTGATCTTTTCATGAAAAATAGTTTTCCCATCTGTAATACAGGGGCTTTTCTATCAGCTACTTTATAACTATGTAATAGCTGCAAAATATGAAATGAGTCTGAATAACTATTAAGGAGGTGGGATTTTCCTCTCATCAATTAACTTTTGAAAGCCCTCACCCTCCAGCAGCTCTTGTAGCACCAGTCCACAAATGGGATTGCTCATGCAAAAAAAAAAGAACACACAAGTTTTTTTCCACAAGCCTTGATGCCGTGATGGATCTTCCTTTTCAATTAATTTGGAAAAAACCCCACCATTTCTGTGTGTGTGGTTGGCATCACTGGGACTAAGGACATTCCATTATTTTTCCCCTCTCGTGAGCTATGTTAATAATATCAAGACAAATCTGCTCTTAGGGAAAATTGCCTGGCGCAAGTGAAAGCGAAGCCTTTGATCCATGAACCTTCTGCCCCACAAGAATAGTTCCCCAAGCTTGCTTAGTCTACTGAAATGGGAGCTGGGATGGGATGCAGCTGCTGTCTGCACATTTATCTCAGGGGTAAACATGAAAGATCAAAATTAAGGGCAAATGAGCTGAAAGTGAGGCCATGAGACTGAATGGTTACAAGAAGGTTTCTGACTCCCAGAGCAGAGCTGTCCTGGGGCAGCATCTGAGGAAAGGAGAAGGGGCCAAAAAACCTCTGCTGATTTAACAGAGGCTCCAAGTGCAGAGCAGGAGTGAGGAGGAGTTCTTGGAAACACTTTATCTTGCCAGTTCCTGCCTTCTCCTCTCCCATCCTTACTGTTTGGAGCAGCAGCCTTGGCCACTGGATAATGGAAGAGGGAGGAAACCCCAGAGGAATTGAAGAGAACAAACTGCAGGGGTTAAAAAGCACAGCACAAGTCATTGAGAGCCTCTGGGGAGGGGTTTCTGCACCGTGCCAGGGGTTGCAGGGAGGGATGGATGGATGGATGGATGGATGGATGGA
Source organism: Corvus kubaryi (assembly GCF_017639235.1). NCBI lineage: Eukaryota > Metazoa > Chordata > Aves > Passeriformes > Corvidae > Corvus > Corvus kubaryi. The sequence continues at coordinate 55,092,006 of NW_024581137.1, read as the reverse complement.
TGGATGGGGCAGGGATGACTGTCACTCAAGTGCAACACCCCAAAATACCGTGGCCATCCTCCAGCAATGCCCTGTCCCCCTGGTGCCCCAGAGCTCCACATTTCTCCCCTCCCAACAGCCTCTTCCCCCAAGTCCAGCCCTTGTCCTCCATTTGGAGTGTGGTCCTGCAGCTCTCAGAGCTGCAGCCCCTCACGTCAGCAGCCTCTCTTTGGAAGCTGAATGTGCCTGTGAAAGAGATCAGAGATGCTCTTTGAAGAGTCTGCAGAATTTTTCATTACAGATTCCCAGCTGCATTTTCCTGCTAACCTTGCATTCCTGAAGATGCAAAGTGAGACGGGGACATACGTATGGAGAACATGTTACCCCTCTCACAGGCTACTCCTACAGCCAGGAAAATATGTCCTGTGAGACATATTTCCTTTCCTTCCTGAAGAAGGCCAAAAATCGAATCAGTTTTTCCCCCGGAATTTTCCAAACGCTCCCAGGGCTGTTCCTGACTGCGTAGAAAGCTCCCATTTCATCCCACAGCCCACAGAGGGTCCAGCATGGTTATCTGTCACAATAACACTGCCGTCATCTTCCCTACTGCAGCAACCATTATTTAATTCTTATTTATAGCCCTCAGCTCGGAGAGGAGCAGCTTGTGTTAGCACACACACAGAGTTACAATAAGCGACTGGTGACAACCAGTCCCTGGCAAGACTCACCACTCCTGTACTTGGGGAAGGAACTGGCATCTTTTTAGTGTTATTTTTATTATTTATATGTTATTGCAGTGCCCAACAAGGTGCACAACAATGGATAAGGGTGGGTTTTGAGTATTTCTTTGTAAGTTTCGCTAAGCTCTGCTGTGGGGAGCTCAGATGTATTTGAGTTTGGTGAGGGATGGAGAAAAGGGAGCCAGCCCCAGTAGCAGAACAGGAGATGGTGCAGGAACCCTGGAATATTCCAGTTCCACCTCCTGCTCCCAACACTTGCTCTGCCCAAACCAGGAGCCCTCACAAATCCCCAGTTCTTGAAGGTGATGCCGAGGTAAGGAAGGTAAAGAAAGGCTGGATGCAGTGTCAGGAAGGTTTCCCTGTTCCCTCCTCAGGGACAGCCAGGACTGATCCATGCCCGTGACCATTTCCAGAGCACATTCCTGATCCCAGTGCTGTCAGCCCTGTTACTGCCTCTCCACATACAACCCATCATTAATTATTGCTCATTAGCAATAGTATTATCATGACTACTATTGTATTAACATATATAATTAATTATTCACTTTCTTAATTAAATACTTATTGGTATTAATGGTTTAAATCAGGCCATCAAAGCACTTACAGCTCATATAAAATGATACCAGCGCTGAAAGAGATCCTCATCCCCACCAAGCCCTGTCCATTTGCTTCTGGGTTAAAAATTAACACAAATTCTAAATAATTAATGAAAATAATTAATATAATTTAATACATAATATTAAATATTAATAAAAATAATTAAGAAATTATTTGGGTTAAAACATGTGTGCTTAGACTCACCACAACATCATATCATCACATCATCACTGTCTTGATGTGTGAAGTCATACAAACTGAAAAAAAAAATAAGGTGAGATAGACAAATGTATGAAGAGACAGATGTTGAGGGTGCACAGCTGGAGCCACTGCAGCACCCCCAGCCTGTGTGCATCCCATGGGGACAGGGTGTGCCCAGGATCCTGCACAGACAGTGATACTTCCTCAAGGTTGTGGTGAATAAAGGAATTCACTCCATCCAAGTAGCCAGGAACACGCACTTTTTGTTTCACACCTGGGTTAGGCAGAGGATCCAAAGCAGCCAGCAGCCACCAGAGTGGTGAGATCAAATCCTGCTGCTCCTCTGCAAATCCTCTACCCAGATTTGGGGGCTTGATTTTGCTGCTCACGTAGAGTGGTGCAGTCGAGATGCCACCAGGGATGTGCAATATCCCTGTCAGCTCAGTGCAAGGGCTACAGAACATCTCCAGCATCCTGGAGTTCTGGTGGGAGATCAGGAGAGAGTCCAGGGTATCACAGCAATAAGAGATGTCAGTCTGTGTGTGTGGGCCCTCCATGCATGATGCCAAATCTGGAGCTTAAACCTGAATTGAACCTACAGTAACTAACATGCAAAAGGGAAGGTACCCAGACATTTTATCAGTCACAGCATGGTTTGGGTTGGAAGGCACCTTAAAGATCATTCTGTTCCAACCCTCTGACATGGCCAGAGACAACTTCCACTATCCCAGGTTGCTCCAAGCCCCATCCAGCCCAGCCTTGGACACTTCCAGGGATCCAGGGGCAGCCACAGCTTCTCTGGGCACCTTGTGCCAGCGCCTCACCGGGTCATTCTCTTCCTATTGCATGGGAACTTGGTTCACTCAGGACAGGATCCAGTCATCCAGCTCCTGCTGAGAAGTGAGATCTGACTCCATGACCATCTTTGTAGCTCTTCTGCACTGGATTTCCCTTCTGCCAGCATAAATCTGGGGTCACCCCACCTAAACCCTTGAGTGTTAGTGCTGTCTCCTGGGTCCCTGCCTTCCTGCTCTGCTCAGTGCTGGTTTCTGTACTCATTGATTTCTGCAGCAATTTCTGCTCAGTGTTTTTCAGTGAAGGGGAATGACTTGCTTGCCACCCTGTGCTGACAGATTTAACTCTGCAGCCTGCACTGACCTCAGCTCCCACATCCAATAAAGTGCCTCAATATCTTTTCCCCTGCAGCTTGTGCTGCCTCTCTGAGGTGGCAGCACGTTTTGATCACAGAGTGAGTGCAAAACATTTACAGGTTGAAAACAGTGTGCAGCTACCTCGTGGGAGAGAAATTCCTGAAGGGCAATTAAATGCAGGTACAGCACTTTTGGAAGTCCAAGTGCCACAAAGTGAGCCCAGGGCCTAGTGCTCAAGGCAGTGCCACTGCATGTTTTCCCTGCTCTCACTCTCTTCTCCAAGCTCTTGATCCTCTGCTCAATTCCTTGACTCTTGAAGCCCTGGTGGACACAGGACCAGAGCTAGATGGGCCATGAACCAACATGTGTGGATGTTCTTCACTCTCCAGTGACTCCAGGTGTCCTTTTGTGAAGTACCTCAGCTTGCACCAACCCATCCAAATCCTCTAAAGTCAATGTGACTTCAGGGTGCAAGAAGCAGCCTCAAGGCACCACTGGTCTCCTCTTTCATGTACCTGTGCTATCTGGGCTGCACAGACCACAGAGTGGTGGAGACTGGGGAATGCACCAAGATCGAAAGTGCCATTGTGTATGGGTTGGTGTCAATTAACTCTAGGAGCTCTCTGAATAAATTAAATTATGCTGCAATCTGAAACGAAACTGATTCTTAATTAGAAGATAAGATATGTTTTAATCCTCAGATGACTTAAACAAAAAAAAATAGTAAAGCATGGGAATCACAGTCACCCTTGTCAGTGGCTGGGCGGTTTCAGTGCTAAGGCCCTGAGCCATTCAGAGTAACCTCAGAGCTGTCCACTGCTACAGCCCTGCTTTGGGCAGGGTGCTGGGCAAGGTGACCCCCAGAGATCTCCTTCACCCCAAATCAAGGGCATGTAGGGATAGGACAAAGGTTAATGACTTTAAACTGAAAGAGGGGAGATTTAGGTTGGATATTAGGAAGAAATTCTTCCCTGTGAGGGTGGGGAGGCCCTGGCACAGGGTGCCCAGAGAAGCTGTGGCTGCCCCTGGATCCTTGGAAATGTCCAAGGCCAGGTTGGACAGGGCTTGGAGCAACCTGGGATAGTGGAAGGTGTCCCTGCCCATGGCAGGGGAGTGGAACTGGATGAGCTTTAAGGTCCCTTCCAACCCAAACCATTCTGTGATTCTGTGACTCTGCTTTACCCTTGCATTGTGAACTCAGCTGTTGGATGTTGAAGGATCAGGATCTGGTTTGGAGACCTTGGTGATGAACAAGTGCAGCAATCAGATGTGAAGGAGCACAGTGTAATGTGTCAGTAAAAGCCTGAACAGTTCCTTTCTTATTTCCAAGTTTCATTCTGGAGAACAGTAGGTGGGTTCCTCTAATACCCAGAGAGTGGTCTCTGTGTACTGGGAAGTCCTTATTCCCAGGAGCAGGAGTTTCTGTTCCTGTTTCCCACTGAGCATGAGGACTTGGAAATCTTCCTTTTATCAGCCCTCAATAAATTCTAGGAAATACGGAGTCACTACATTCCAGTCACTACAGACAAAAAAAGGTTCCTGCTTTGTCTTGGTGCTTACCAGGGGATGTGCTACAGCACAAAGGTGTAACTCATGGCTAAATAACATGCTGCAAGGGAACATAAATCACCACAAAAAGCCAAGAAGGAAAGTCTTATACAAGCACAATCTAGCCCATGGGAGGCAGTGGGTGTTGAGGCTGGGAGGAATGATATCTCAGGCCTGAAGGTTTCTTACAGTTATTTAATCCCACTATCACCCGAGCAACTCCCCCTTTATTTCAGCTCTGTGAGTGAAGAATAAGTCTGAATAGTCATTTTGCCTTGGCAGTCCCAATGCAGGCTGTCTTTTTGTTGACTCAAACTCAGATTTTTTCCCCCATTATTAAAATTATTCTTTTCAGTCATGGTCTTTTATAGGATGCTCTGCTGCAGTACAATAAAGCACACATTTTAAAACATCCCCATGAAGCCGAAAGCACCACCACAGTCCGTGGCTGGGTCTGATCCTTTGCTTCTGGAGGAAGCCTTCCAGACCCTGGGCATCAACAGAGCTGCTCCTGATTTATGCTGGTGGAAGCAAGGGGAGAAGCTGCCTTCCCACTTCATGGCTCATCACCTTGGGCGCCGGCAGGTTTGGTTCCCTCAACAGGAGAATTTAGGTTTTTGCGGGATGTGGGCTTGGACTCATGCCTCAGCTGAGGCCCTAAAACAGTCTGTCTCCATAAAAACACTGTAACAAACTGCCCCCTCACGTTTCACAAGTCCCTCTTTGCCTCTGCTCCTGCAGTGAACTCCATCGTATTTCACAGGGCTGAGTTCCCATCTCTGAAAACCCGGGGACAGCAATTTTAAGGCAACTTCCCCTGTAAACAGCAGCTTTTATGTTTTTCATAATGGCTGTCCTGTTACATCTTGAAGGCATAATTATTTCTCGAATTCTTTTCCTCTCAGATCCATAATCTGTTGCGATAAACAAAATTCAATGATTAAAGAGGCTGTACTCTTTCCTTCACTGAGGATTTTTTTCAGCATTTTTATTTAAAGGCCTATCCTTCCCCAGCTGTAAGGATTTTATGGATGTACTCACAGAGAGAATCAAGATAGATATGCAAAGTTAAAGCTTTATCAGCTCACATAGAAGTTTTTATTTTCACGCTTCTACTCTGGAAATTGAAAGTCATACCATCTTCTCACAGATACAGTTAAAAAACTTCTTTTCCTTTCTGTGTCAGAAATTCCAAAAGGAAATTTACAAATCTGGCCCAGAAAGTCATAAGGAACGTATTTTATATACAGCTTTCTTCCCTAGAATGCTGTAGGTTTAGGATAATCACGTGTTCTTGCAGTTTTGTGGGTTAAAATAAACTATCACTGTAGTTTGTTTTTCTTACAGCCCAATGTTAAGGTCTTTGCCTTTCTGATTTTAACTGGAGGTGGGCTGAAGGATTAAGAGTTTAACATAATTTAATCTCTTCAAATATTTTAGCAGGAGACTGTGGTTTGCAGATGTTTTTGGTTTTGGTTTTTTGGGGGTTTTTTTTTGTTTTGTTTTGTGGTGTAAGCCTGGGGCTGGAAGCTGGAGCTGAGAGCCCAAATGCTGATCTTGCACTGCCACTTATTTCCTGGGTGGTCTAAAAGAAAACACTCTTGAATTTCTTGCCTTAAGAACTGGGTAGGGATGTTCCCCTCCCCTCATGAACATTCCCACCCCATGGGGCACTGAGCAGAGCAGGTATCGGGGTGGGAGCAGCCTGTGAGGCTGGGGGCCTCAGGGTCTGGAGTCAAGGAATCATAGAATCATAGTGTCATAGAGTCATGGAATCACAGAGTCATGGAATCATAGAGTTGTAGAGTAGTTTGGATTGGAAGGGACCTTTAAAGGCCATCTAGTCCAGCCCCCCTGCAATGAGCAGGGACATTTTCAGTGAGGTCAGGTTGCTCAGAGCCCCATCCAACCTGACCTCAAATATTTACAGGAATGGGGCATCCACCACCTCTCTGGGAAACCTGTGCCAGTGCCTCACCACCCTCATTGCAAAAAAATTCTTTGGTTTACCCCTTTTTCTATGGAGTATTGTATGGTGAAGCCCTGGCACAGGCTGCCCAGAGAAGCTGTGCTGCCCCTGGATCCCTGGAGGGATGGGACAAGGCCAGGTTGGACGGGGCTTGGAACAACCTGGGATAGTGGAAGGTGTCCCTGCCCATGGCAGGGCGTGGGACTGGGTGAGATTTAAGGTCCCTTCTACCCAAACTATTCTGTGCTTCTGTGATTTTAGGACTCCGATAAACGGTGTGGGTTCACTGGGAGGGTAAAGCTCCATCTGGGAAGGAGTTTATTGCTAACTAGTAATGGGTTGGAGGATGCAGACACAGACACTCTCCAGAGAGATGGCAGCAGGACTCATTTATCATGCCTGACTGTTTTCTGCCCCTTTTATTTTGACCTCTGTATCCATAAGCAACACCATGGCTCTTGCCCCTACACCCAACCCAGGGGATACTCACAGTCCCCCGTGGTGGGGATGTTCCCTGTCTGTGCTGGCCCCTGAGTCATGCCCAAGGTCTGCCCAGGAGGTTCCAAAGTTGCAGACCAGGCCCACACCATGGCCGTGACTAACACTACACCAGACTGAATGAACATTTCCCGATCCAGGCACACATTTCCTTATCTCCTGCTTCATTATGAGCATGCCCACTGCCTCAGCACCTGCATAGTGGAGGATGACTGATCTTGGAAGAGGTATTTAGGAGGCCATTTGTTGATGGGATCTTTCTCTTGCCTGGATGAGTCATCAAAAACCCCAAGGTAGGGACACACAGAGCTTTGTGTCCCCGAAAGCCTCCCATCCTGTTGTTTGGAGAAATGGCCTCACCCTTGAGCAGTTACAGAAAAACCCAGCGGTTTTTGCTCTCCCAGGAAAGCTCTAATGGATGTGGAAAAGCTGAGTGAGGGCATGGTTCCTGCTGCAGGGACAGGAAGACAGAGAGAACACATGGGTAGGACTAAACTTGACCTTAAATGGAAAAACAGGGCTAGATTCCTCATCCCTGGATATCAGGACAGTCTCATGAGGAGGCAAAGGGGACAGTAGCACAACCACCCTGTGCATGGTGTGGCCTTGGGAGGAAAGAGCCCATCCTCCTCATGCCATGGCATCCGTGTTCTCTCTCTTCTTCCCACAGCCACAGCCTGGGACTGGGCTTATTGATACACCCTCAGAGTGAGCTATTTGCAGTCATATGCAGATGTACAAATCCCACCAAGCTATCAAAGTGAGGATAATTTATTATTCACAGAATCATTGAATGGTTTGGGTTGGAAGGGACCTTAAGAGCATCCAGTTCTCCCCCTGCCATGGGCAGGGACACCTTCCACTATCCCAGGTTGCTCCAAGCCCCATCCAACCTGGCCTTGGACACTTCCAGGGATCCAGGGGCAGCACAGCTTCTCTGGGCACCCTGTGCCAGGGCCTCCCCACTGTCATTCAGTTTGTCACTGGGCAGTGTCTGCCCTTTGCTAGATGTGGTGTTACCAAAATTATGTCCATGGCTGACCAGCTCTCATTGCTTTTGCAGAGGTGCAAACCCCTCTCTGAGCACGGTGTCCAAACTCAGGTGCACCCCAAGGTGACCTTGCAGGTTGTTGTAGCCGTCCCTTGTTCTGGAGGATGGTCCCTGCCAGTGACACCACCATTCCTGGGGAATGCTGGGGTGATGGCTGCAGGAGCCAGGGAACTGGGGAAGTCTGGAGAGCCTTGCAAGCCACCTTCCCTTCCCCCTTGCCTCCCCAAGCATTTATATCCCTCCAGCCCTTCCTCCTCTAAGATAATTAAGGGCACGGGAGAAATTAAGCTAATTCCTCTGGGGTTGCTGCATGTCTCTGATCACCAGTTCTGCCTTCCCTCCTTGCTATGCATGTGTAATTAAAGCAGGTTTTTCTGCTAGAAGATAAAACACCTTGTTCTTCAAGACCAGTTTCGGTCACAGCAGTGCTTGGCCTAAACTTTTAGTCCTTCTCACGGAAACTCCTCAAAACCTCAGCCAAAATGTTCAGCTCCCTGTGGATTCAGGGTGAATCCCCCTTCCCAGTCAGCCCCCAGGATGATCCTGCTGTAAAGGGCTGTCAATCTGTAACAGGTCACTTCGGGTCATTGACCAACCCTCCCTGCAATCCCTGCCCAGCTGGCATTAAATAACAGCCTGTGCCATTTTTAAATGCTGCCATGGCAGTCACCGTGGCAACCTTAAAACAGACCCCCGTGCCAAGCCCTAGGGCTGCTACAGCCACCCCGAGCCCCGGGGACAGATTTAGGAGGGGCATAAAGCAAAATAGCACCAAAGGGCACAAGGACAGCGCAAGGCCTTTCCTGCCTCTGCAGGGGAGGGATGAGCCTCGTGAGATCCCCCCCATGTCTCTGTGCTTGATATTGTGGGAGAAGGGAAAGGAGGGGGAGGGAAAGCTCTCGGCCTCCTCTGCCTGCAGGAAGCCTGAAAAAAAGAAGCAGGGCTGGCAGAGAGCAGGGAAATGCCCTGGCCACCAACAAGCAGAGGTTATGGCCAGTGCTGTGGGGAGAAAAAATGCTGGGTCACCAGCTCAAAGACCAGGAGGGACCTCATCTGAGTGAAGGCTTTCTGCATGTCATAGAACTGCACTTGTGAACTCATCCACCAGGATGGATGAGCACTGGAAAGGTGCTGAGCACTGATGTCCCCCCTGCAGGTGACGCTGACCCATCCAAGAGCTGTGGTTGCCTCCTGCACACCCTAAATCATGGAGTCACAGAATGGGCTGGGGTTTAAGGCACCTTAATGATCATACAGTTCCAAAACCGCTGGCATGGGGAGTTTAATTGTCTAGATTAGGTTGCTCCAAGCCCATCCAGCCTTGGACACTTCCAAAGATCCAGGGACAGTCACAGCTTCTCTGGGCAACCTGTGCCAGGGCCTTGCTACCCTCAAAGACAATTTCTTTTTAACATCTAATTTAAACTTGCCCTCTTTCAGTCATTCCCCTTTGTCCTATCCCCCCATGCCCTTGTCCCAAGTCCCTCTCCAGCTCTCCTGGAGTCCCTTTAGGCCCTAGAAGGGGCTCTAAGTTCTCCCTGGAGCCTTTCTCCTCCAGGATGGACACCCCCAGCTCTCCCAGCCTGGCTCCAGAGCAGAGGGGCTCCAGCCCCTGGTGCATCTCCGTGGTCTCCTCTGGACTCTGTTCCAGCAGCTCCATGTCCTTGTTGTGTTGAGGGCCCCAGAGCTGGACACAGTTCTCCAGCTGGGATCTGACAAAGTCAGAGTAGAGTGGGACAATCCCCTCACTCTGCTTCCTTGCTGGATTTACGAGACTCCAAACAGGCAGTGCTTTATCAAGCCTTGGATCAGTGCCGCTCTCCGTTCTTTCTTACCCTGTTGTCTCAGGTTCAAGGATACAATTCCCACAGTGTAAAGGGTTACAGGGTGATAGCTGAGCCATGGCTGCTGTGTTTTCCAGTGCCAGGTGTTCCTCACAAATGCAAGGTGGCATTTTCACCTCATTTCTTTCATTACAGCCACAAGTGTCCATTCCTTATCTCTTTAAGGCCCATGTGAGTCCCAGGGTGCAGACCAAGGCTAAGGGTCACTCAAAGGGGATCTCTCAGCATAAGGCACAGTCAAGTGTCCAGGCAAATAAAGGTTTCAACGATGTCACTGACAGTGAATCCCAAACCTGTGCTAAACCCAGGATCACCCAATGGCCCCATAAGTCAGCAGATTTTTGGGGAGGAAGAAAGTGTTTTCCTAAGTGCTTTTTTTTTACCTGAAAGTTCAGGTTCAGCACAAGTGGGTGCCTCTCCCAAAGACACTGTGTCAGGTTAGGCCAGCTCTGAATTTGCTCCTGCAGCTGGTTTTTGTGACCATGCTCCCATAAATATGAGCTGAGCAACAGTTGCAAGGAATATTGTGGTTGCCCCTGCCAGCACCTTGAGGCTTTACTACAAGGTGGTTATTGATCCTGGTAGATAAGAGCCTTTCCTGTACAAACCAATAGTATCTCCCACAGCTGATTAGGCTGTAAATTATTGGTGATTATTTTCATAACTTTGGACTTGGCTCTAGTTTGCTGTCTTTTTTTCAGGGGAGAAATAGTCATGGTTTATTTTTGTAAGAATCTTCTTAAGGCTTATTGATGGGAGTCAGTTTCAGGGCTCATTTACATGAGACATGTCCTCAAAGCCTTTGCCAAATCAAAGCTTAGAGCTCTCACAGCATTTCTAGTTTTTCTTTTTTTTTCCTTTTTTATTTCCACTTCACCTTTTATGTACATGATCCTGAGGGCAGAGATGGCGTGATAGGAGTTTCAGCTGTGAGGCTGGGGGTGCTGTGATTGCCATCAGGATGCAGGCTGGTGATAAGGCACAGCTCCGTGCAATGTGATAGGTGCTACCAGTGTCGGACGCATTTGATCCTGAACCATGCAAAACAAGAGGAACATTGCATTCCTCTGCCTCCCATTCATGTGTTTCACCACAAGGGCTGTTCTCTGGCCATTCCACAGTGGGTGTGAAAGATTAACATCTACGATAGCAGAGCCAAACCCTGGCTGCAGATAATTATGCAGAAGGTATCTCATCCTCCCCGGGGTCACTCTTCTACCAAGTGTTTTTACTCAACCTGCCAGTTTTTTGGGGGGGAGATAAGCTCGCTTGAACATGTCTCCTGAGTTGCAGAGCTGTTAATATTGGATAGAGCTGGCTGCTCATTTCCTCTTCTACCTGTTCTCTTCTGTGCTTTTGACACGAGAAATGCTCTGTGCTTCTAGAACTGCAGTGAGGATGTTCCCAGTGGCTCATAACTTGAAAGCACCAGGGCAAAGAGAAGCTCAGCCATTAAAGCTTGGTTTGGAATGCAAAGATGTGCCCAAAACAGCCTCTTCTGTCTCCAGTATTTGTTGGTTTGTTAGGAGATCAAGGCAGCAGTGATTGTAAAATCCTAGAAAGGTTTGGGTTGGAAGGGACCCCAAAGCCCATCCAGTCCCACCCTCTGCTATGGGCAGGGACACCTTTCCACTATCCCAGGTTGCTCCAAGCCCCATCCAACCTGGCCTTGGACACTGCCAGGGATCCAGGGGCAGCCACAGATTCTCTGGGCACCCTGTGCCAGGGCGTCCCCACCCTCACAGGGAAGAATTTCCTCCTAACATCTCATCTAAACCTCCCCTCTGCCAGTTTAAAGGCATTGCCCCTTGTCCTATCACTTCATGCTCTTGCCTGGAGTCCCTCTCCAGCTCCCTTGTATCCTGCTTTAATAAAGCCTAATGGCCTCTTCTTTGGGCTATCCCCTTTCCACAGACCACAGAGGAAACTAAAGTACATGTTCAGATCCCTCCAGTTAAGGGGTGAGACTCATCTCAGCCAGGATTTTCACAGGAGTTGTCTACAGCTATGCCCAGGCTCCCTTTAGAGCCAGGGGTGAGAAAATGGCAGTGCCTGAGGGGACCTATTTTAAAGGTCAGTTTTGGGATTAAATTAATTATGTTCCAGCAGTTCCCATTGCTCTTCACTGTTATGAGTCTTGAACACCCCAGAGAGAGAATCCCCCCACCAGCGCCTGCTGTGGGTGTTGTGGTCCCCTCTCTCAATGAGATGCAGCCTGTGCTCATGTGAGGAGCAACAGGAGATGGGATTGGGCTGGGTGAAAGTAAGGTTATTTTCTTTTCCCCTCACTGTTACTGAAGGACAAGGAAAGCAGTTCAGATTATTTGCTCCTCTGAGGGCTTCTGGCTTTGTCTTTTAGCTGCTGTGGTTATTAATTGATCAAATAGAGGAGCAGAAGAGGTTTTGGGATGTGTGGCTCTGCCATCCCAGCTGGTGAGATGAGCAGACTCAAAGCAGGAAATTAGTCCTGCTCCTGCAAAGGGCCCTCTTAAGATGTCTAAAGCTGCATGGGCCAATTATTCTGTATTAAGTTGATTTGGCACAGTTTGCTCTGTTGCCTCTTTTATGGAGAAGAGCAGCCTTCCTCCAGAGACTGAAAACCACCAGCATTTTCTAGACGTGGGCAATGACAAAAGAAAAGGCAAGTAGAAAACCAGCCATTAAAAAAAAACCCTTTTAAATAGCAGATGAAAGACATATCATGCAACTTTTGGGGAACTCAGACAAACCTCAACATGCTCCAGTCACCACAGGTGAGAATAGAAATGTCGGAAGGGTGGTGTGAAATTGTAGGACCCTCCTGGTTCCGCAGCCCGCGCCTGGAAAGCGCCTCGGCGAATTTCTGAAGTGCAGATGGAGCACAGCATCCTGGGAGAGCACATTTCAGTTCCTGCATTTCATTCATTTTTATGCCTTTCTAATGCAGATGCAGCTGAACTATAGCATTGATTCATGCACACACCTCTTTTCCATATAGATGATGACTGCATCAAAGAAGCCAGCGCTCTGAAATAGCACACAGTGAAATACCACAGCAATTCTCATTTGGAGTCTATAGTGGGAAAGCAATTTCCAAAAATGAAGGGCAAGGTTCCTAATCCATAGCAGCTTTTTTGCCAGAGAGATGTGGGAGAGAAGAAACAGGATGCATCCTGCATGAATCACCACTGTAACCACCCTGGATTTATTAACTGAAATTGTGAGGAATAACCAAAAATGATTAAAACCTCAAATGTCTGGTGAAAGGCGTCGCCTCAAGCACTGGGTGTTGTGAGATAGTGCCATAGTCTTCCTGTCAATTTCAAAGAATTGAGGGCAAAAAGGTCAAGTTTTCAAGACCAAATAATTCATTGTTTAAAATTATGGGACAACTGTCATCACCACCGACCACAGAGAGGGGTAAAGACATCCCCAGGTCCTGGGAGCCTTGTCCTTCCCAAAACAGGGTGACTACAGCCACTCCTTTTACTTTACACTCACCAGCTCATTGGTATTTGCACAACTGGTGCCCCCCACTCCTACCTGAGAGACCCCAAATTCCCCCTTCGTTACCACCACCACTACCCCCAACCTGCAGATTCACCCTCACCAAGGTGTTGAACCACGTCCTTTGCATGGACAATGTCCAGGTTTGGGGCCCAGGTTTTGGCAGAGCAGTGACAGTTTCTCCTTGGGGTTCTTCCTCCAGGTGTTGCTTTGTGAACCCACCCCTGACTGCCTGACCAGAGGGAGAGGGGCACAGGCCACTGCCACACTGGGAGTGGCTCTTCTGTATCCAAAATTATGCTCAGTACTGCGTGTTCTGAGCTGGTGCCTTTGACCTTCCCGCAAAACAATCCCTGAGATCCCAAAAGCGGGGAGCTCTGCGAGCTTGGGGGGTGGGAAGGATCCATGGGGTGATCAGTGGAAGGAGCAGGACTTTCCTTGCCCTTCAAGTCACATCCCTTCCAGTGCTCTTGCTCTGTATTTTACAAGCTTATTTGCACATTCAAATTCTGCTCAGTTGTGTCCTGGCTATCACGGATTCCAAATCAAAATTCCTGCTCTACCCAGCGAGCTCTGCAGGGCTGTCCTTGGCAGCTGGCTCCTGCAGGCTCCTGGAGGGAAGCTTGGGCTGCTGCTTTCCTTTGCTGATTATCTCCCAATATCTGCTGCAGACCCCTGCTCCTCCAGTGCCCTGCTCAATCTCCCCCTTTCCCTGTCCTTGGACATCTTCACTGTCCACAGGCTCCAGTGCCCCTCCTGCCGTGGTTCAGCCCCATGAGCTCCCTTTGGGATAACAGTGTGCAGGAATTGCGTGGCCCTCCATCTCCTACGTCCTGGCCTGAGTTTCTGCCCACTTTCAGCCTCGTCCAAATCTCCCAGGTGGGAGTTTTATGGTCCTCAACAGAGAAAGCATCACTGCAATGAAAAATACTGGAGGATGAGAGTCCAGAGCATCTCCTGAGTGCAGGAAACTGCCCTGAACAAGCTGGAAGAAAAGTTTCACTGGGTAACATCAAGGACACACATCAAGGACTCACAGTGAAGCTTGGGCTACACAGCCCTCGCCTCCCTCTGTGCTCACTTAGCAGCTGGGTCTGTCCCCACAGCCTTCTTTGCCAGCTGCTGATGGAGAAGTGAGCAGGGAAGCAGAGATGAAAATATTCCTCCCGGAGGGGTCTGGTTCTCCTCAGGCAGCCCTCAGGATCTGGAGATAACAACGTATTTCCTCTGTATTTTAGAAGGGCCAAGAGAGGCAGGGAAGCTCAGAACTGAGTTACCAGCCGGGTCATTTCCACTCCACACTGTCAGAGCTCAAGCAGAGGGAGGAGAAGGGCTGTTTGTTGGTTTTTCCCTTCCCAGCTCCACAGGCACACTGACACCTCAGCATCCTGGAAAACACAGCAGAGGTAGGTGGCTCTACCCAGGAACAAAACAGCCTAAATTGTAGCGCTTAAAGACAGAGACATCCTGTCAGCGTGGTGGTTTCTGTATAAACCAGCCAAGGGGTGAAAGATCTGGAAGGGATGGGCATGAATTTGCCAGGCGCAAGAAGAGAGGGTGAGGAAGTCCTGGGAACAAGGACTGGAAAGAGCATTGAGACACCAGGCAGCCTCTCCACGGTCTGCATGGCTCAGCTCTGGGCTCTGCACCATTGAAAGCTGTCCCCACATTCAGGGATGTTCATCTGGGGAGGCTGGATACCCACTCCTTGCTATTTTTAAAGCTGAATGTTAATATCTTTAATTGCCAGAGTTCCAGGAAGAGAGCCAGAGCTAAAAAGTATCTACTAAGAAACTGCCAAGAAACGCTGTTAAACAGGATCTAGGAAAAAAGCCAGGCACAAAAATTTATGATCTTTATCTGTGCAATAATAATTTCTCAGTGGTCAACTGAGGAGCAGAACAAAGGTCACTGGTTTTGTGTCAGCTGGAGTTTGTGAAATCCTTTGTTTCCTTCACTGTGAGCTTGCCCTGCAGGTCTCCTGCTGGAGACCCTACAAATGAACACAAAAACCTGACAATCCAGACTGACCCATTTGCATCCATTCTTTCCCCTAGACCCAAAAACTCTGCAATTCCAAGTCAGAGACCTTACCAGCACTGGATGAAGCCCAGCCTGGATCCTCATCCAGGGAAGAGGCATGTTTCCCCTCGTTTATTAAACAAGATATGCATAGGAATGGTCCAGTGAACTTCTGTGTTGCTAAACCCACCTCACATGAGCAGTCACGTCGATTCTATCTAAGAATTCTGCATTTTCACATATGCAAGAACCAACCTCACCTCAGGTTTCCTTCTTTCCAGCATGATGGGGGACAAGCAAGGGACCCATGAAGACCTCTGCAAATAAATTAAAGGAGAAGAGGCTCTTTTGTTTATTATTATTTCCTGGTTATATGGTGGAAACAATTCTAGGCAAAATATACACAGTTTGCTTCTTGACATGGCTGCCAAGATTCCCAACTTTACAATGAGGATCAGATTTCAGAATACTTCCAAACCAACCCCCACAAAAATTAATTGACTATCCAGGAAACTCTTGGCTTTGGATGTTGTTTATTTTTTAAGGTAAAGTCCTGATCCCAGTGGCTGCGGAGGGAAACTTTGAAAATATGATCTCTGTGAGCCTTAATGACTCAGAGGGTGGGATTCAGTGCCTACACTGAGCCTGGTGCCATCTGAGATGCCCTTGTATATCTGAGACATCCCACAGTGCTGGCAAAGGGACACAGAGCCAAGGGAAGACGAGCAGTCCTCAGAAGCAAGAGCTGGAGTCTGGGGCTGGATACCCCAGAGCTTGTAACTTGGCTCTGGGAAATGGTGTTTAGACAGCCAAACCCAGCCCTAACGCACACATATAAAATATATACAATCGAATCAATCAGTCACTCAATCAATCACAGGAGATACTTCCAGATCTTCGGGTTTCATGTCAGCTCTGGAGGCAATTTAAGCAGTATTTCAACACTCAGGACTGTGTTAGAAACACACTATTCGCTTCACTGACACTTCCAAGCATGCTGAAGCACTCAGCTGGCCCAGGCTCCCTGCTCCCACCCTTGCTGCTCATGTCCTCTTCTCCATCCTCTGTTCCTTCTGCAGCTCTACCACGGATTACAAGAGAAAGAGCAGAGGATTTTTATTTTTTTTTCCAAA
This sequence comes from Corvus kubaryi, assembly GCF_017639235.1. Lineage (NCBI taxonomy): Eukaryota > Metazoa > Chordata > Aves > Passeriformes > Corvidae > Corvus > Corvus kubaryi. Next base: position 55,075,787 of record NW_024581137.1, on the reverse strand, counting down.
GGAGAGGTGTGCAAAAAGCAGGAGGCAAAGACTTTCCACTGGGCAAAGCTGTGACGAGGTTTATGGTGCCCTGAGGGGTAATAGAAGGGGCTGGCACATGAACCACCGGCAGCTCTGGGGCAGCATTACCTCAGAAAGTCAGCGTCCTCGCGGAAAAGCAAGATATTTTTAGTTTACCCAGTGTATTTAAATCATCATGGAGTACATTAAAATTATAGTAATTATCCCACCTTCTCGTGTGGGATTCTGGGAGGTGATGGATTGGTGGATTGTGTGCTCATGGAGTCATCTTTGGTGAGGTCCTTCTGCAAAACCAGAATTGTTTTGTTTTCCCCATTTTACAGCTGCAGCATTCCTGGCCCATTAGTGCCTGCATGTGAGCACTGGGATCTGTTCTCAAACCACCCTTCCCTCTCCAGCAGCCGCCTCTCGCAGCACCCCAGAGCCGAGACAACCCCCGTGACACCAACTCCTTCAAAAGAAAAATGCATTTACACGCTCCTGGAGATGTGAGCTTCCACATGCAGGCGAGGCTCATGTTTTCTTCATGGCAGTATTTAACCTCTGAATCATTTCTGCTTTCCCCTGCATGGCTGCACTGTGGGGAAATGCAGGGAAACCTGATGGCCCCCCAGCCCCTGCTCTTATCTCTCTGCCCCACCAGTGCAGGCAGGAGAAGGGGATTTATTTCACTGCAGCAGCAGCAGCAGCTTTGAAAAAGAACTGTGAAAATATGCAACTTTCTTCACAGGGAAAAAAAAAAAGATGCATTCTTTCCCAGATCAGAAGCTTCATGTTTGTGATTGCAAAGAAAAAAAATAGGGAGGGATTGAACAGAACAATCTTGACGAAGAAACAATTTCCCTTATAAATTGTCATCACCAAATCCTGGGTTATCTCCATTTTTAAACCCTCTGTTGAAGGACAGTGCTTCTGACCTCAAGATAAGGTCTCTTCTTCTTTTTGTTTCTTTTCAGGAAACCAGGAATATTTGTCTTAAAAAATGGTTCTTGATTCTTGATGGACCAATGTCAGGGAGAAGTCCCCAGCATCCCTCCTGGCAGAGTGACAGGTTTCTGCCAAGCCTTAAACTGTTCCCCAGCCTAGAGTGGCCTTGGAGGCTCCCCCAGCCCAGCAGGACCTTGGAGGTCCCCCCAGCCCCCTGTGACCTCGTGGCCCAAACCACTGTGGCAACTCTGAATCCCTGTGGGGTGTGAGACGTCCCCATCGCCCTCCTCTGCACATGGGAAACCCTGCCAGCATCTGGCCATTCCCCTACCTCACACCCATATTCCCTGGCCCCTTCCCAGCTCCTCCAGGAGCATGTTCCTGATTATTTACTCTCTCTAAATGCTGCAGAAAAATGCTGCTTCTCCTGAATACTAAGTAAGGAAGGGAAAATTAAAAAAAGCTCATTCCCTTGCTGGTCTGTGTTTGTTCTGTGGTTTGAAGTTCACTGTTGCTGCTGAAAGCTTTTGTGACCCTTGTAGGTATTTGTTCCAAGTGACCTCTGGTGTTTGGGGCACTGACACAGTCCCACACCGAGCTTGTTCTTGCACAGATCTCCAATACCTGCGCATCCATCTATCCATACATGTAACTATCTTCCTCTCTCCCTCTCTCTCTCTCTCAGTCCAGTGCTAGCTGATCAGTTCTTGGCTTTCCTTGCACTTCTTTCATCGAATTAATGTCTTTCCCCTGAGGATGTGTTCTCCCTTTCCTGGATTTTCTCTTTTTACACCCTGTCACTTCCCTCTCCCTCCTGCCTCCTCCTGACCCACTCCCCTTCCCTCCACGCTGCCGATTCGCAGTTGCCTTATGCACCCAGCATAACACATATATATTTAAATGGGACGATTTCCACTAATGTAAGGAGTCTGGCCCATTAATTTCAATAGTGGAGCTGACAGCCCAGGCCTGGAGTCTCATTGCCTGGTGACACATGAGTACAGCTGCTCGAACTTGACGGGGAACTGTTTCCAGCGCCCCGGCTGCACATCTGCAGAAGGAAGGAAATTCTTTCTGTAGCGCTGGAAAAAATAAAGCTGCCTAGATTTCCCTCCCTCCCCCCCGCCCCCAGATGATGATATTCATCATTCAAATGTTTCAGCTGAGTGGGTGTTTAATTCAGAGTTTGGAGAGGGACGTTTATTGTGTGTTACGAGCTTTGCTGTTGAGCCTTTGTTCCAACCACAGTGGTGTTGCTTTTACCAAGGGCTTCTCCCAAACCCCTCCGAGCACCAACTACATCCAGCAGTGCTGGGGACCCTGATGTTCTCAGAACCAGCTGCTGAATTAGAGCAGAGGATGTTCCTCTCCTCAATGAGGTTGTTATGTTGGTAAATTAGAGCAGGAGGGGACAAGCAGAGGGGTTTATCTGACGTAGCTCTATCAGGAGCTTGAACAGACAATGTCAAGTACAGGTCAAGTCCTGGTCTGAGGAATCACTGAGGGCTTAAGGGCTTTGAAGATGGTGAAAGGCCTAGAGGGGAAGCCATATGAGGAGCAGCTGAGGTCACTCGACTTGTTCAGCCTGGAGAAGAGGTGACTGAGAGGAGACCTCATCACAGTCTGCAGCTTCCTCCTGGGGGAAGAGGAAGGTCAGGTACTGATCTCTGCTCTCTGGTGACCAGTGAGAGGACCTGAGGGAACAGCTGGAGCTGTGTCAGGGGAGGTTTAGGTTGGATATCAGGAAAAGGTTCCACACCCAGAGCATGTTTGGGCACTGGAACAGTGTCCCCAGGGAATGGTCATGGCCCCAAGGCTGCCAGAGCTCAATGCTCTCAGGCACAGGGTGTGATTCTTTGGGCTGTGCAGGGCCAGGAGTTGGACCCGATGATCTTCGTGGGTCCCTTCCAACTCAGGATGTTCTGTGATTCCGTGATTTTATGACCAGCTTTGCTGATGGGACCCAGAAGACCAAGCCAGTAAAGCTTCAGGAATTGACTCAAACTTTTCAGGGTTTCGCCTCCAGCTGTGCCAGGAAAATGTTTTCATTAACACCAAAACCCCCTCCAGCTTTGCTTCCTCAGAGTAAGCTGAGTATTCTCACCCACCACATCCTCGGGTACCCAAAAAGACTGAGATACCTGTAGGAGAGGTTTTGTGCTGCAGCCTTTGGATGGGCTGTGCTCCCACATTTCACCCTGCATGTGGTCTCCTCCTGCTTGGACAGAAAGAGAAGAAGGACCATAAATGCCACTTACAGGATGCAGCCATGGGGGATGATCCCTAGCTCAAACCTGAGTGAACATGGAACAAAGGGAGGGCCGTGGAAGCAGGGCTGGTACTGTTGGTAAGAGAAGCCAAGTCCACAGGATGGACTGCACACTCCTCTCCCCCAGAGTACAAACCAATGTTTTCAGTCTCTGATGTTGCTTTCCCATCTTTCTGAGTAAAAATCAAGTGCTGAGGATATCGACCTGTCACTATTTATTTAATTCTTGCCGCAGCATGCACCAGCTTTGCCTGGAAATGGAAGATGAGCACAGGGCTAAAAATGTCACAAAGTGTCAGAAAGTGCATTAAACTCTGGGCAACTCGAGGTGAGACACTGAGGGCTTTGGGCTGGTTTTGGAGGGTGATCAGCTGCTCTAACATGGGGGAAAGGGAAATAGCTGCCACTGAAGTTGTGGAGCTGGAATTCAGATGATATTTAGGATACAAGTGAGGAAGTATATAGGGGAAAGTCACCCAGCCTGCTATGCTGCCAAGATCTCCCTGGATTAGGTCTTGGAAAGCAGAATTTTTACACAGTTCCTGCTGAAGGAGAGCAGATTCACTCACAGACCTTATTTCTGAACACAGGCTGAAGAAGTGTAAAGATATGAGCAACTGTTGAAGTTGGCCCTGCTTTGAGCAGGGGGATGGTTGGATTATTTCCAGAGGTCTCTTCCAACCAGATTTTTCTATGATTCTGTGGTTCTATGCTAACATTTGCTGTATCTAGGTGGAAGCTGAATTCTGCAGCTGCTAACATACAGTGGGCTAGAGTTTTGACCTTTAGGTTGGAGATCTTGTGGGAAACCTCAACCATCCACTCTCCTGCCAGGCTCTGATCCCCTCTTCTTGATGAAGGAGAGAAATTGTACAAAATAGGTTTGGCAGTGCCATGCACCATAGATACCGTGGACTTTTTTTTCCTAAAAAGAGACAAATCTGGTCTAAATTAAAAAATCAAGATCTTATTTCGGAAGTCTGTTGGAAAGGCAACAGCAAGAACCATTGCTCTGTAACTGAATAACCAAACCCCAAGAGCTGGTCAACTGATCCAGAGTACATATTTGCATTCAATAATACGGTCATTTACTGCACCTTGTGACCTACTGAAACATGAACAGGGCTTTTCCCTTCCCTGTATTTCACTGAGTATCCTTGCAACACTACCCCGGACGTTTGACATGACGAGCTTGGATTTTCCTGAGAAAACTCCTACATATTTTGTGGCTTTCATTTTGTATCCTTTCTAGAGCAGCAAAGTCCAGGTGATGGGTTAAAGGTGGGAAGGAGGGGACATTGTTTTCCTTAATGTAGTTAAGAAAAGCTTAGATTTTGTGATGTTGAGACACCCTGGAAAGCTGATGGGCAATTTTACACAAGTACCAATGCTGAGCCAATCTCTGCATTAGCAGCTTTAAGGGCCTATGTCCAAGCATCCCTTCCTTCTTGATTTGGTTCAGGGCAGGTAATTAGGTGTTTCTAGTTTGTTGCCCTGCCTCATTATTGGTTTGGGGCTGAAATGATGCAACCCCAACTTGCGGTGGTGATGAGCTGAACCCTTGTTGGGAACTCTGTTGACTAATCCAGATGGGTCCCAGTGTAGTCCCAGGGGCAGGAGACCAAATGACCCAACAAAAGTCTTCCCAGCCACGTTTTCAGGTTGCATCTCCATTCCCACCACCTTTAAAAGCATATTTAAAGACCCTGCTTCCTCTGGTTGCTTCTTGCACGAATTTGGCACTACCTGGGTGTGCTGAAATGTAATTCTCTTAAACCTGCAGTCCCCAGGAATCCAGTTCTGTGATTTTGGAGCCACATGACAACAAGCAGAAGCCTGTCCTCCCCTCTGAGCCTCTTGTCCCAGCCCACAAGCACTGCCAGTCCATGGCCCTGCTGCAGCTTTCCCCAGAAGACAGGGGATGACGCTTATCTGACTGTCTAAAAGGGTTCAGACAAGATCAGGTGACTCATTCTGTGGAAACAACCCCTTCTCTCCACAAAGGGAGCCTTCCACAACCAGTCCTTAGGAGACAACCACGATGTGGCCATCTAAAGGCTGGTGAGATGAACCCTAGTCCAAGAACACAGAGAGATTCCTCCTAGGACCTGGGAGAAGAGGATGGGCACATTCTTTCCCATCCTTGCTTTCAACTCATTTGATCTTGTTTGCTTGTTGCAGAGCAATAAAATAAATGTATGGCTGCTCCCTTGCCTGTCTCTGACTTTGAGTAGGGCTCTGAAAGACACAGCAGGAATGGATTTGGGCTGCCTTAAAACATGGGTCACATGGTAAATTATTTATTTGCCTGTTTATACCCTGTAATAATAAAATACACAAACAAAACCTTCCTCTTCCCCTCTTAAATGTCCCGATTTATGTGCATAGATAGTTTACACAACCCCCAGCTCAGTTTGTTTGGGTCATACTCGGCGTCTGAACAATTTGCAAGCACTTGGAGAGCTCCAGGGGCACAAACAAGTGCCAGTGCCCCTGGTCCTGCAGAGAGGGAACTGAGGCACATTTGGACACAGCTCCTTGCCAAGGTCACAGGCAGAACAGGATTTCAGGTTCAGAGGAGCAAACGTGGGAAGATCTGCAGAGGATCTGAACTTTGCAGGATCAAAGTCCAGAGGCTGTGTCCTGCCTTGCATCTTGTTTGTTACTCTGGCTGATATGCCCTCCTTTTTTCCAGAGAGTTCCTTGGGTCAGGAGAAGATTCTCTTTACAAGTTTGCAGCCAGCACAGGATAATGGGATCTTTCTCTTGAGTAACATTCATCTTACAACTCCCTTCCTAACCCAAATGCTGAAGAAACCACAGCCAGAGGTTTCCTGCCTTTGGCACTGATTGTGAACTGAGATCTCCTGGGATTCAACCTGTGAGTGATGGATTTTGCAGTGATGTGTAGGGTGAGCTAAATCCCACCAGAACAGAGAGGGCTTTGAAAATGGGCATTGCCCATGAGTCTCACAGGGCAGATTTTGTCCCAGAATTAATGTAGCTTGTAGACATCACCTTGGTATATAAAGGCTGGGAGTTTCACTTGCTGACCAGCTGGATAAGTGCATCCCATGTGTCTGTGCCATGGAGAAACGTTGCAGCATAACTTGTCTCTTAATCACCTAAAATGAGTGCTCAGGACATCCAGCTGGGACTGAGAGCTGAACTTCACAGGAGGAAGGACAGAATCAGCTTTCTGAGCTGAAAGGAAGATAAAATAGTGTTTTGGTGAGAGATCACGTTGAAAAGCAGGTCAGAGAGAACAGTCAGTCTGTTGATAGTCAATCAGCTCATCTTGCTCAGAGTGCTTTCCAGAGCACCTGACAGCATGTGGTGTGTTTGCCCTCACAACTCACTATGGGGCTGTCACAGGCAAGGAGAAAGTGGCTGTCTCCCTCAGGTCTGCCTTTATCTGTGTGTTCCCAGCTCAAACGTAACCTTTTCTTCCCTTTAAGTCAGCTGCCTGTATAAACCTGCTGAGTGATGGGGGGACAGGATGCTGATTTGGGCAGTGCTGACCCAACTCCACCATTTAAAATGATGGCTCCCCTCCCATCCACCCTCAGGAAAGCTGGGTGTTCACACTGATCAAAAATGGTCCTTCTGAATCTTCAATGCTGACCCTTTTCTTCATTGCCACAGGAACCTAAAACATACTTTCCCCCAAGAAATGAAACCTTGAAGGGCCTGGTAATTGCCTGACCCCAGGGAAATGGAAGAAAAGCAAGAAACTTCATGAGTCTACCAAGGAGAGCTGCAGGTGTGTTTTCTTTTGTGTCTGGTCAATGGTATCTAAAATGCCACATTCACCAGGAACATGCAACACTTGATGGAGTCTGAAGGAAAATTGACCTGAGGATTGAATGTGCTGCCCTTTCCTTGTTCTGTTTAACTGCACTTCTTTCTGAGCAAAAAGAACTTGCTGACGATTTTCAGAAATGCATTTCTTCTGCTTCCCATTTTCTGCTCGTACAAAGACTACTGTATGTTTTTACAGTGACTTTAGTCACTATAGCTACAAGAACATGATTGGTACCTTGATATTTGAGCTTTAGTGTCCTTACTGTGCATATTGGGATTCAGGTCTTAAACACTGAGTCCTTTAAAATTATGCCAGCATTAAAAGTCATGGTAGTGTTAATGTCTGCTGCTAAAACTTTGACGAGCTTCAAAAACAAGCATGACAACAAATTCAGGTCTCACGTGGCAGGTCTGAAATCTCCTCTGGGGCCACCACATCCCTGCCAGACATGACCACTTCAGTGTTTCTTTGTCTTGGCTGCCAACAGGTCATTTCAGGAGGGAGATGTTCACGGACAGGCCACCAGGAAAGAGCAAGTAACCACTGTGGCCACAGCCAGGAGCACAGCTCACACCTTTGCTGTGGCACAGGGCAGGTATTGCCTTCCTCAGGCTGAGAGGAGCCACCAAGAGCAGGGCAGTGCTCTCCTTCTGAGGAGTATCATGGCTTTGCCTAAGTCCTCACCACACGCAAGGACCTAAATTCAGGTAATTTGGTCGCTGCATTGCAATCATGGGGCTTCACCTGTAGTTGTTCCTCAATCTGCAGGTGACTGTACCCAGGGAAGTGTGGGGCTTGTTGTTCACATTCTTCATGGGAATCTCTGCTGAGAAAGGTCCTCTGGTCCAAAGCAGACCTTGCCAATCTCCATCTGCAGGGACATTTCCACGTGCCTGTGCTAGGAAGCATCTCGTTTGGTTTATCTGCTTTGTAGATGTCTACCTCTAAGCTTTTCAACCTGAACATTCTTATGTTTTTTACAATTCAGATCTGTCTAACCAGTCTGGGCAATGGAGACTTGCACACAATTCATCCTGGAGTTGGCATCTAAACCAGAGCAGATGAATTACATCTTAAAATGCCTGGTTCAGTTCAGTTTAGTTCAGTTTCAGTGCCTGACTGAAGGAGGGACCTGGGACAATGAGTTCAGAGACAGACATTGGTGCTGGAGCCATCTAAGGAGAGGTGAGTGGGATGCAGTCTCTGATTTCTGAACCATCCCCACTGTTATCTGTGTGAATGAACAGGGCAGAGCTGCACACACAGCTTGGGGGGATCCACTCCACGCTCACAGTGGTGGGCACGGGAGCCCAGAGGGCTGCTGTGGGTGGGAGTGAACAGCTCACTGCCATCTGGAAGCCAGGCTGACAACCAGAAGCAGATGGGAAGATGTGAGGCCTTGATTAATAACAATTTGAATGCCTGCTCTCTACAAAAGGCTTCTCATCAGCAGATCTCAGCATGTCTCACATGGTTGTCAGTGTCTGAGGAGTTACCTGAGATCACTTTGCAGCCAAACAAGTCTCTGGAGACCCAAGTCCAAACTGGCACCACGTGTGTCTCCTGAGTAGACCAGACTCCAACCAGCCTTCAAATGCATAATTTTGGAGTCAGATCTGGAGGTTGTCTGGATACAAACTCAGAGGCAGGTCTGGGATCAGACTAGGGATGGCCTGAGGCACAAGGCACATGCCAGGGGCAGCTTTATGTGGGGTTTGTCTTTTTTTAATCTTCCATGCCAAGCTCCTGGCCTTTTCTCTGCCTCCTGTGGCAGGACCTGTCCTGACATCTCTCCACCTGTTCTCCACTCTCCTCTCACTGAAGTGCTCGTTGCCTGATTGGGGACTCAGGCTGGAGAAAAGACATTTCTCTTTGAGAACAGGCTCTCCTTGGGCTGGTCAGCAGTTTCTGAACTTCTCCACCTTCTCACTGTGAGAGGCATAAAATTTTAGCACGTCAGATGAGAAACCTCATTTAAAACCAGCATGACCTGGAGGCCTCTGTGTATCCCAGAGCCCTGCTTGCCTTGCCACGTGTGTGCTTCCCTTGCAGCCCAGCACTCCAGACACATTCCCAACACCCGAGCAGCCGTGACAGCCTCGGCAGATCCAAAGTGTGTTTGCACAACTGCTGCAGCTGCACAGGCCCCCATGGCCAGGCACACGTGCCCAGGGCCTGTTGCACACCCAGAGTGCAGCTGTGGGAAGCAGCAGCAGCAGCGCAGTGGAGCCGTCCAAGCCTGTGGAAAACCTGGCAAGGTGGATGCAATCCGGAAAAACGCCTTTCTCCCATCAACCCCTTTGTGCTTATCGATTGGAATATTAATAAAAACTTGTTCAAAGCTCCCTCAGCTTCCCAGATTACTTGGGAATAGTCCAAGGCTTCAGCCCCAGCCACGCTTGTAATGAGGGGACTTGGGGATCAAAAGCATTTTAAAATGGCCTTGCTAATCAATCATCAACAATTGGGTAAATTAAGCCCTGCAGTCTTTCCTCTGTGAGCGAGGGATCTGCCGGACGTGTCCTTAATGAGCAGATTCCTATCCCCTTAATATTCCTTAATACCTTTCTGGAGGAAATGAACCACAGGAAGACTTTGTTGGTGGAATGAGAGGAATGCAGATAACCGTGGGCCTCTGCTTTCTCACACTGAGGGCTGAGAAAACCCCTGGTGGACAAGGGATGCTGGGCACGGCAGGGCAATTTCCTTCCCGAGATCCTGATAACACTCCTGATAACGCCTTTGCCCGCTGCCATTGCCAAAAGCAAGTGTTTGTTTTCCTTCTCATGGCCAAGCTGAGCCCTCTCCTTACTCATCTCCTCTGAGGATCATGTCCATCTGTGCCTTCGAGGATCGTGTCCATCTGTGCTGAGGGCTTGTTTCCTAAACCCACCAGGAAGATGAGCACATGCCCAAGGTAATGGCCCTGGAAGCAGATCCCTGTTAATTATTAACACACAAGAGGCAGTGCAAATATCCCAGGAAGGCAGTGAAGCTTGGCTCATCCTGGGGCTTTACTGGGATTGCTGGCATTTGTCACCTTTTTCCATAGTAGGAGGCACGGCTCATTCTGCAGCTCCCTCTGGGAGGCCTTTAATGAGTCTCTCTGGAGCTCAAGTTGTGCCAGGGGAGGTTTGGATTAGATACAAGGAAAATTTCTCCACTGAACGGGTGATCAGGCCTTGGAACAGGCTGCCCAGGGAAGTGGTGGAATCACCATCCCTGGAAGTGTTCAAAAGCCGTGTGGATGTGGCACTTGGGGATGGGGTTTTGTGGTGAACAGGATGGTGCTGGACTAATGCTTGGACTTGATGATCTTGGATGCCTTTTCCAACCTCAGTGATCCAATGATTCTATGACTCAGGACATGGGACATGCCCCTTGTGTGTCTTCCTCTCTTCCTGTGGTACATTTTACTTTTATTTTTGGTCCTCATTTTGTTAAGAGGGGGTTAGAGAGAATTTTGTGGCCTGTAATAAGCCTTGGCTATGGGATGATGGGTTCTGCAGGCCGTGTGTGCCCATAGACATCTCTCACACCGCTGTACCCCACCCCAAAAATCAAGACACCAGCAGTTCTTGGCAAGTTTGGGAAATTTCTAAGCCTGGAAGTCATACCCGTGTACAAACGGTACCTGTGGGGAAAGGGGTGGGACTCATCAGAAGGTGCTCTGGTAAATTCAGGTGGGTGCAGACACAAATAATTTGGATTCTTTGGCCACTCACTGGAAGATCACCAAATTACGTGTAGGAAAGCTGCGTTGTACCTACATGTTAGGATTGCACTGGTCTAAATGCCAGGAGAAGACTCGGACTCGATGTTACGCTACAGGGACGTTTTCCAGCCGGAGGGAGCACACGGTGTGGGCAGAGGATTTCAAGGAGATTTAATTCCTCCAAAGGGAGCCCAGCTTGGCAGTGTTTTACCTCTTAAGTGCGATGGCGCAGCAATTAGCACATGCAGCGTTTAGCACCCTCTGGGAGCAGGGGGTGGGAAGGAGGAGCAAATCCGAGCTGGAATGGAGAGTCCGGGCACTGCTGGGATCACAGCAGCCTGGGGACCCCCTCCACCTGCCTTTCCTGAAGCATCCATGGTCTGTTCCTCCTGCACAGCCACTCAAAACACAAGGGGATTTATGAGATTTAGTCCACAGGCAGTGAAAGCCGCTATCGATTACTGCAAGGCTCTTAAATGAGAGTAATTCACAGCCCTCTTCAGTTGGGAAGGCAAGCTCTAATTTAATATCATTATGTCTTCATGCCCCCACACATTCCACTGTCTCATTCACTGAGCTTTTATTGGGCTCTGGATAATTTATGGCTAGATACGCTGCCTTTTATCTGACCTATTTTTAGCTATTCTTGCTTTTTACATATTTTTTTCCCCTGCCATCACAACTGGCAATTAAAGTAAAAAGATTTTAAAAAAAAAAAAAAAAAGATAAAGTTCCACCCAGCTTTAACCTTTACTTCTTCTCTTTTGTGTGCTGGAGGATGCCTTTGTTATTGCCACAGCATTTCGAAGACAGGAGTTAACAATAAAAACAACACCCCAGATTTTATTTCGTTCCTTTTTTCTTCGTTTCAACAAAGTGCAGAGTGACTTGGACCCAGTGGCTGAGTACTCCTAAGTCATTCCATTTTCCCTCTGTAACTGAGGTCCAGAAACTTTCAGAGACTTTTCCTGCAGGAATTCAGGTGTCCTGAGTCTTCAAGAGCTTCAAAGGAGGTCGGTGATGGTCACCCCCAAGGTTGGACTCTGAAGTTTTCAAATCTCTTTGATCCAGAAGGAAAAACATGGAGAACTTGTACCCAGGGATCCATGTGGGTGTGTGCATTTTTTTTTTTTAATAAGGAATGTTTGTTTTCTGATAATATAAATATAAATAATATTTTGGGTTTATACTTAAATTCGACAGGAATAGAATATATACTGTACATCGTTTGTTTTATAACTGAAATATTATTTAAATGTTAGGTAGTTGAATGTCTCAAACATTGGAATTATTTATCTGAAATAGCTGAAGAAATTAAAGAAATGTTTCAGACTTTGAAGGCTGAAGATGTCCTTGTGCCCCTGAACCTTTGTTCACTTTTTCCAGTAAGAACAGTTGATCTGCCTTTAAAAAAAGCAACCAAGCCACTCCAGATACCTATATTTCATGCTATTTGGATTACAAATAAGGCCACATGATGGTGTAAATCACTCCCACTGACTTCAAAGCTCTTATTTCCTAAACTTTTTCCACTAAAATTTTTGCTCCATGAAATCTCTCCGCAGGGAAGGGTTTGGCCTTTTGCTCGCAGACTGCAAGCCTTGGGTGCTGCATCCCCTGAGTTCTCCTTTGCTCTCCAGGGACAAACCAGGGTTTTCCTGCACTGGGAAGCCCAGCCAGCAGCTCTCAAGGTTGGTAGATGGAGAGGAGGGTGGTGGCACTGCCGTGGCATTGGGGGGAAGGCAGCCCAAGGGGGCACACGAAGAGCAGTTTGGCCAAGGGCACCGTGTAACCATTACAGGAGAGACTTGCATGCTGTGGATGAAGCTGGATGGTGTCTGAAAAAACAAAATTTTCCATAGGATGGGGAGATTTTGTTGGGATCCAAGTCACCTGCAAGGGCTTGGAAGTTTTAGCAGAACTCATCCATGAGAAAATTTTCTCTTGCCTCAACGCAGCTCGAGGCACTCAGAAACATTTCCTTTGCTTGAGGAATTTTATACGGCTTTTCACTGCTCCCTCCTTCACCTTTTCTGTTCAATCCCCACCTCTGTAAACTGAGGCAAGCCCCCAAGCTCTGGAATGTCTCACTTCAGGCCTCCCACATTTACTTGCAAAATGTTCTGCTATTCTGAGGCTTTTCTGATATTTTTAAGAAAAATGTCATTATGTTGATATTTCCTCCATACAACAATTCCAGTTTCTGGACATATTTTTAGACACATTTTGTTCATAAGTATTAGATCACTTGTCATGTTTCTGGTTTTCCCTTCTGCATTTCTGGTAAATTAAGAATTACCTCGTTGTATTTCTAAAAGCATCCATAGCTTAGTGTGACACTATAAATATTACTTGTAATTAACTCTGATATTGATATAATTATCCCAGATGAATAGAGGAGTGTTAATTAAACATATTGAACACACACAATTTCCCAAGTGCCAAAAATCCATAGTTTAACTCAAACTTCTGTTGAGCCATGGCTTGACTTCCATAGGTGACTGCCCCATGCCGTGGATCCCCCTGGATGTGCCAAGAGTCCCGTGGGGAGGAAGACAAGGGATGCTGCAGTGGTGTTTTGTGTTGGAGCTGCACATTCCCACACGTGACAATCGTGACAGTGCCACTAACGAGAACCAAGGATCACGAGGCAGATCTCCCTCTCCGCAGCCAACATGGAAAAATCATGAGACTGGATTTGGAAAAGAACCACAGGGTTTTAAAGACCATGCGTGTTAGTTGTTTTCACAGATGAGTTTCTTTCAAGCAGCTTTCTCCAGTCATGAGGGAAACCTTTTTTTTTCTTTTTTTTTTTAAGAAGGAAAAAAAGTTCTTAAACTGATAAATAATCACGAGGCTCCAGGAGCTGCGGATTTTGAGCAGGCACTGCATGAAGCCATGGGTGGAAGGTAAGTTTTAAAGGATATATTTTGTGCTTGAGCCTCACTTCAGCTCTCCAATCACCCTACACAGAGAAGAAAATAACAGAGAACAAATCTAACATAAACACTCTAATCCCACAACACTAAAATATGAGGAGGAAAATATGTGGCAAGAGTTTACTCTTGTGTCTGCCTGCTTATTGTGTTTGCCTGCATGTGAGACGCTGTGCAGGCTATTGTATCAACCCTCAGGCAAAATCTTTTCCTAGCAAAAACACTATAAATAAATAATGTGAGGGGGTTTAAAAAAAAAAAATGCAACCTTAAATCACCTGATGCCATCTGATTAGAACATCCAGCTGCTGTATTTAAAGAAAAGGGAAAAAAAATATGAGAATTTTATCACTGAAGGTAGCATGGAGTTACTTTGGAGATGTCCTTAGGAGGGAGAAGCTTCCCGACAGCAGCAGTTGCTGCAATCTGTGCTCTGCAGAAAACTCCTGGACATAGAAAAGAGAGTGAAAAAGTGGTGTGTGCCTCGAGTCATCAGAAGGGCTCTTTTTAGGTTACATGGTGCTTTCCTCATAGCTTATATGGGCTTTTTTTAGGATTTATGGTGCTCTCCTGCTGGGTTATACAGGCTCCTGTAGGATGCATGGCTCTTGCCCTCTAGGTCCTAGGGGTTATTTAAGGATATATGGTGCTTGCCTGCTTGGTTTTACCGAGGTGCAGGGGTGAGCAGAGCTCTGTCACTCCAGTGTCACCCAGATATAGCGGTACCAGGACAGAAAAACTACAGCCACATCAGGTCCAAGCCTCCCAACTGCCCCAAAAGCTGATTTTTGGGCGCTCCAGTTGCAGAGCAGGCTGGTGGGAGGTGCCGAGGTGGGGAAAATGGAGTGGTTTGGATTCGTAGAATCACAAAATCATCAAGGTTGGAAAAGGCCTCTGAGAACATTGAGTCCAGCCCAGCAGAGTTCTTGCTGGACATCAGACCAGGTCAGGCCCCACCAGGGGCAGGAGGATGGTCAGGCTGTGGTCACCACTGGGGTAAGTGCACACATGTTCTGCAGGGAGAGGAAGTTCACTGAAATCCATAAATTAACTAGGTGTTTTATCACTTTTAAATCAACAATGCACTGGCACACAATGCACTTAGATACCTCTGAAACAGTATAAATAATAAATGCAAACAGCAGCAATTTCTCAGTGCAGTGGGGTTTGGCTGGATCAGTATCGATCCCTCTTTACAACTACATATTGTCACAGACAAAAAATAAAACATCCCTTACTCACAGAGTGGTTAATTACTGACTGAAATAAATCAATATTAACTGGCCAAGAAACATAACCCATTAGGTGTGTTTAAAGTGAATCAGTCGATGTGATTTTTTCAGGAATTATTTTTTGGGGGGGGAGTTATTTACATTTCTAGGTGTGAGGAATTTGGGTCAAAGAAACCTGTGGTACTGATAACAAGCACTTCGTTAACTAATTAAGCTGATAAAGCAGCTCAGTGACTGGTATAGTTCACTGAAAGTTCAGATTTAAGCTGACCAGAAATGCAATTCTCAGAAATATTTGAAGAGAATCAATCAATTAATAAGGAAAAAGTCTTGCTGAAGAAAGCATTTCTTTCAGCTGGGAACTAAGGAAGTTCTTTTGACTTTGAAAGGTTTCAAACACTTGTAAAAGCTAGAATTAGGAAAACACTAAAACCAAGAAACTAATTTTAAGTTAAATATTTTTTCTAGATTTTATAATCCTGAAAGGCAAACATCAGGTTTTGCTGAACATAATTCCTACAGACTCTTTTTTTTTAATTAATTATTGTTATTTTAGACAATTTGACAAAAGCTGACGCAAATCTGCACGGCGTTTCTGGATAGCTGTATTTCCTTTTTCCCCCTAAAAAAAGGTTTAGTAAAAAAACTGGCACTGCAATTTAGAAGTGTTTGAATAAGAGAGAGCAGAACCTCGTGTTCCTTTCCTCCTGAAGTGTCCCTGTGCTTTGTGCCGAGGATATTATTAGGACATTGTTGTCCCACAGGAAAGATCCCAAACTGAGCTCAGGGCCTCGCTGAGTGCCTTTGCAAAGGAAGACTTTCTTCAAAGCCCTTCAGAAGGGGGGATTGAAAACCTCAGAGAAAGGATGGAATTGAGGGGGAGGAGAGGACAAAACCCACCTCGTGGCAGAGCCATGTGCTCCTGGCACAGACAGGATGCACCTCCCTTAACATCAGGTACCCAAGGCTGCCATGTGCCTCGGATCCATGGGCCCCAGAGTCACTTATGATTAGACACTTGTAGGATGAGGTTTTTCCACCCTAAACTGAGTGATAGATTTAGGAGAAAAAATCCCTGCTGGGCTCATTGACTGTGGAAGCAACCCAGAGTGGTCTGCTCTTCTCCATGTTTGGGACCAGGAACAGCAGATGGAGCTGCTCTTTGCATCCCATCACCTCTTCCTGCTCAGGCCTTTTATCTGGGAATGCTTCAAAAGGCTCATCACCTCTGGCTGAGTTACAGTCTATCAGCCAGAAAAACATCCAGACGTGATTTAAAGGCTTTGTGTGCAGTTGTAAGGAAACACTTTCACCGGTTAATCACTCATGCTGTTAAAAACTGTATTTCATTTCTACTTCCAATTTTTCTGGCTCTGCCTCTCACCCTCTGGTCACTGCCCAGAAAGGGCTATCCGTCCTCCAAAATCTGTTCCCTGCACAGATACTGGCAGGCAGATCAATATTAAGATATTCAATACCTTTTAATTTTCTGTTGGATAAGCCAAGTGGACCAAACTACTTAATTCTTTACTCCTACTATGGAGCAAGTGGCTGCTCCCAAACAGCCTCAGAGGCCTGGGTTTGGTCCTTTTCCACGGGCTAGAGGCACATTTAGCACTCTGCCAAATGGCTGGAGTCCTTGGGTCTTCCATGTCAATGGAAGTCTTGAGCCTCAAGTAGGGTGAAGGACATAACCCTTTTTCACAGCTAAGAAGAAAATTCATGTTTTTCATTTATGAGATCAGCAAAAGCAGCAGGAGATCCTGGCTTAGGAGCCATTTTCCAGCTTGTCCATCTTAGCTGGAAGATCTCAGTCGCAGGAACCTCTGAGACCTGCTGTGAATTCTGTTCTTCAGGTTTCACCACGCAGCCTCAGGTCCAGCTCACCCAAAAACTTCTTCTGTGGCACCAAGACAACCTGGTGATCCAGCACTGCCTTGATGACGTGTGCCAGGAAGCCCCAAAATGTGATCCAGTCCTTTCCATGAGGGTGTAAGGGGGAAATGCAAGGCGGGTGGTTTGCCAGCGCAGACAATGCTCAGGATGTGATGTGAAAGCAAAAACTGACTTGTGAAAGCAAAAACTGACTTGTGAAAGCCATCATGGAGCAAAAACAGGCTGGAAATCCTGGTTTATCCCAACCCACCACAGGGGCAGCTGCGGTTCTGTGCTGCACCACGCTCAACTCCACAGCAGATGGTCAGGAAGGCGCTGTCTGGCTGCCCTGGGTTTGAGCAGCCTCCCAAAGTGCTTCCCTCTGTCACTCCCTGACCGGCTGCACAATCAGCACTGCCCTGGCAGGTGATGGGCTGATAAACAGAGCGCTTGGACGCTGCCTGGTGATGTCCTGGCACATGCTCCAGAGTCCTGCCTTTTGGACAAATACCTTGTTTTTCTCAAGTTTCTAAAGAGAAAAGAAATAGCTCAGCTTCTGTTTAGTGACAGTGGCCAAAGGGACACTCAGACACTTCAGTCCATTGTTGCTTCTCTGGGTTTTGTGCCCCTGCACAGTCACTGGAGGTGTCCAGGCAAGAAATTTCAGTGCTCTGGTAAAATAATTCTTGAAGTATGCAAGATAACAAGAGCCTTTGTGAACACGAATCCCAGACATTCCTCAAACGTTTCTTCTCGGACACAAAGGTCGATGTGGCGTCCAGGTGGGAGGGAATCTCCCCTCTGTGCCAAGGAAGGGAAACCAAGGGCCAAGGAGAGGAATTGGAGCAAAGCAGTGGTGAGGATGCACCTGAGCATCCCCTCCTGCAGACACGGTCTGAAGGGCCTGAGCCCACATGCTGCAATCAGCCTGGTGGTATCGGAGGAGCTGCATCTCTGACCTGGGCAGAAGGGAACAAATGAATGAATAAGAGACTTGCCCAATCTGCACAGTCCTGGGACAGGCTGACATCCAAACTCATCCCTCCCCAGGCTGGGGTGTGGGCTGAGGTGCAGGGTTCTGGTTTGAACTGCTCTCGAGCAAAGACGTCAGGCACGCTGGCTCAAGGCTTCCATTTTTCACTGCAATGCCGCCGCCTGCCAAATCAGCTGAGCTGGGAAAACAATCTATAATTGACTACAGAGGCATGAGGTTATAGTGATTTACTCCTTTTCTGAAGCATGCACATAACCTCTGCCAATTAGCCAAAAGTTAGAAATATTTTTAATGACAAAACATCCAGAGGAGGAGGGACTTGGGTGGGGTGGGGGGAATTGTGACTGTGAGGGTCTGAGCTGCAAGTCATGGGAGCTTGAGGTCTAATGATCAAAGAGGAGAAGGCACAGCGAAGAGATTTTCCAGTTGGAAATGGGAGGCAGCCTGGAGCTGCTTAGAGAGTTTTCCTTGCTGGTTGGAGGCTTGGTGCTGTGCCCTTCTTTCCTCATCCTCACCCAGCACCTACCTGTGGTGCTGTGGTTCATGGCAGGCAGAAGCAGAGTTAGTAATGGACATCTGTCCTCTCCCATGGGAAATCTGATGGCTGAGACCTGGGGCAGTGCCAGGGTCAGCTCTGTGTTGGGACAAGACCAGCTGGCCCCAAGGAGCAGTGCCAGCATGGCAGCAGCCAAAGGGAGCTTCTTATTAATGGAGCAAGAGAACAACTCTTCTCCACGCAGCCTGAAGAGCTGAAGTAGCTTGGAGTGAGTATTCCCATGTTGAACACAGATAGAAATCACTTGCAAGTGCCATCACCGGGGACCCAGGGAAGAGACAAAGGTCCTGCTTCTCTTCCCATTCCCTCCTGCTTTCCTCTCCCTCACTCCCAGCTCTGGGAGTACTCCCTCTTCCCTTGTGGCTGCTGGACTCCACTGTGAGTGGCTTCAGGGAGAACACCAACTTCGCCAGGAAAAACACAGGAATATGTTTTTTTCCAATGTCATGAGTTGAACTGACTCAGCCAAACCTTGAAGAGTGTCCCTGCTGTGAAAAAAGATCTGGGCTGCCTGGTGTGAGCAGTGGAAGAGGATCAGGCGCCCACAAAACCTCATGGAGATCTGCTGCTGTCATTATTGCAGGGCAGGCAGGGAAGAAGCAGGGTGAAGGCCAGAGAGCCTGTGGGTTCATCTTACTGGAGTCTGGTTTACATTTCTTCACAGAATGGTTTGGATTAGGAGGCACCTTAAAGATCACTGAGTTCCAACCTCCTGCCATGGTCAGGGACACCGGGCTTCCTGGGGTGCAATTCCTAAAGAAGACTGAAGGAAAGCAGCTTTGCCATAAAGATCCAGACCCGAATCACTTGGTGCAGTGAGTG
Source organism: Corvus kubaryi (assembly GCF_017639235.1). NCBI lineage: Eukaryota > Metazoa > Chordata > Aves > Passeriformes > Corvidae > Corvus > Corvus kubaryi. The sequence continues at coordinate 55,056,635 of NW_024581137.1, read as the reverse complement.
CAAGACTCTGAGATCCCACTCTGCTGAACAGCCATGAAATCAATGGTCTTAGCTGGCTATTGATTGGACCCAGTGGGTGTAAATTTGACCTTGACCCTCTTTAATCTTGATGGATTTGTCACAACTTCATGAGCACAGAGCTCTGAGCTGGACTTTGGGAGCCTGGGTTTGCCAGCATATGCTGCATACTCTGTCTTTCAGATCCAGCTGTGCTGGAAACATAAATCACAGCTTTACACTTCAGTTGCTCACATCTCTATATATGTAATAAGTAAAATATATAACAAATATTGCTGTATACTCAGACTAGGGTACATAGAAAGGGAGTGATTCCAGCTTCTGGCCCTTCCACATCAAAAAAGCTGCAGAATTAGGATTGATTAAATACAGGTGCAGGATCCTGACAGTGTGCAAAGTGGTGAGCAGAGTTCTGTGTGCTTGCTGCCTGAACCACACTCCCCACTTGGCCATGGCAGTTACTGCTGCCTCTGGCAGAGCCGATGGAGACTTAAAGATCTGATGCACTTAGACAAGGAAAGGGAAATATCTGATGCCTTGTTCTCCTCATGAAATCAGCCCAAGCTTAAAAAAAGAGAAACCAAGCCAGCTACTCTGCTCAAGATAGGGAGCCCCTTCCTTCAGCTCTCTTGGCTCTGCATGCTTTTCACTCCACCTCTCATGTTTACTATCACGTTGGGCACAAACATATTTGTTGCTAGGAGGAGTCCCGGGCAAGATTAGCTATCTCAAGAGCCAGAGCACAGCAGGCTCCATGCAGAGATTGCTTCAACTGGAAATTCAGGGCTGATGGGAGTGAGGGCTCAGCACCAGATCCACAACTCGGAGGAGCAGCACCACCAGAGGAGCAGTGTCAGTGAACCCTGCAGCCCACATTCCTGCAGCTCCCATGCAGCCCACGGCCAGATGTGGTCCCATGATGCCAATCCATGCAGGAGTCAGGTAGGCAGGAGGAGCCTTGAAGGGGAACAGCCACACAACAGCCTTGGGGAACTCTCCAAAGGCCACAGCTACAGAGCACAGAGTCTGTGCTGAACAACCTCACTACATCTGGCTTCCCAGGCAGCCCGCCAGGGAACCAGGACTGCACAGCTTTCCTGGGAACACACGGGGCTTTGGGTGCCCTGTTCCACACCAGCCTAGACTTGGCCTCTTTGACACCTGGACAAGTGCTTTAGGGGCAAGGCTCTGTGTAATGACAGCCAGACACTATCTGTGCTGATGGAGGAAGGCTTCAGGACTCAGCTGGACAGAAATAATTCCCTTGGCAGTAGGTTCAGGGAGAAAACACACGGAAGGGAAAGTTGGAAGAATGTTGCTTCTTTATTATCTCGCGAAAGAAAATTTATATCATACCCCAGAGGGGTCCAAAGCCCTATGGAACACATTTGCACAAGTCTTCATGGGCTTCTGGCTACATCCAGAGCAATCTGGGCTCATGGGGGAAGTAACTTTGTCCTGGCACAGCACCTTGGCCTTGGCTTTCACAGGTGCTCAGCCCAATGATTCGAGATGGTCCTCGCCTGCTGCTGTGTTCCCCAGCTGCAAAAACTCCCCTGAAGTTCAAAGGCTACAGGAATTCCAGTCCCTGTTCCAAGTGTGTTTGTTTTCCTTGGGTCCCTCTCCCTACCTAATTTGCTGTTGTGTTTATTGGAAATAGGAGACACATTCTTGACGAAGTGGGAAGTGCTGTGTTTAATGGAGCCCCCCGAGAAGGTTACAGCAGGAGCATTTCTTGAACAAACAAGCCTCACACTGCACCATAATCTTCAGGCTGAAATGAATCACGGGCTCCAGATAGCAATGGGGACTGTGACACATGCAATTTGCATCAGACCTTCAGTAAACAATCGTTCGGAGGCCGATGAATAGAAAGGAGGCTTTGCTCTTATCAGCTTTGATCGCAGAAGCACTCACAGGAAAAAAAGCAACTACATGAGCAAAACTCTTTGTCTTCTTCAGTTGAATTGCTACTTTCATTTGTCTTTAATAACATGGTATTTGCTCACTCTCAGACAGCCGTTTGCAAGGTTGTTCAGATCCAAGGCTAACTTGCTCAGGCGCTTGGCTCTCCCAAAGTGATCGCTGAAACTCCTGGTACACACAGTACTTTTCTTGAATGTTAAAGCATTTAAAGCTTTTTTCTTTCTTTCTTTTTTTCCCTTGTCCGTGCCTTGAGTAAGTATTTACACCTAGTCAGAGACAGCATATAAACAAGTTAATGTTTCGACTGGGGAATGTTTTACACCTCGTTACACAGGTGGAAATGGGGCCTGCGCAGAGCAGGGCCAGGCTATTTCCAGTAGGTCATTTTCTTGTGCTGGTCAGCCCTTATTTTAGGCCAGCCCTGCCCCACAGAGGTATGTGCAACCACGCCACTGGGTCCTGCCTATTTCTGGGGGCTGCTGCTGAGTTTGCATCGCACAAAGCCCAGAGTTATTTTCAACCCAGCTTTGGCCGCGGAGCAAAAGCAAATGGCTCTCCATGCACAGCCTCTTGTGGGGGCACCAGCTTGGAAGTTCCACCAGAGAAAGTTGTCACAGGTGGGTCAAGGGCCTGTCTGACCCTAGGTTGCCCACGGTATGACCAAGACTCATCTGCTATTGGCAGTCTCTCATCGCACAAAGGAGAAAAACACGCAGTGTCACGTCCCACCACATTTGGGAACCAGCCCTTTGAACATCAGGGTCTGCAGCTGCTGATCAGGCCTTGGGCTGGTATTTTTGGTCAGAGGATACAAGCCTGCTTTGAGTGGTAAATCTGTGATGTGGGCTGTGGCCACTGAACAGCTGGTCTCCTTCTTCCTGCCTTGCTGGGAATGATGAGAAAGCCTCAAGCCAGAAGGGATCATTGTATTCTCTCCTCCAAGCTCCAGGATCCAGCAGACCCCATCTGTCTGAGGTCCAGCACCCAGGGACTGGTGGCATGATCAGAAAATGCTCGCCTGGATCCCAGGAGATGGAGCACGGTCCCCTCCCCAGAGTGGTTTTAACCTTCACAGTTAAGGGGAATACACAAATCCTTTTCCCTGGCTGGAGTTTGACTGGCCTTGCACTCCAGCACCACTTCGTGCTGTGGCTTCTCTGATAGATTAAAGACATGCTTAATACCTGATTTTTGTTTTGGTTTCGTTCAAGAGAAGGTACTTATGAGCTACAATGTCCTCTCCATCTTCTTCCTGATAAACCAAACAGCTCGAGCTGTGCAAGACTCACATAAGCCATTTCCTTCAGCACTTGTATCATTTTTGTGGCTGTTTTTGGCACCTTCCTCAATTTTTCAACTTCCTTCTGAAAACGTGGGCATCAGAACAGTACTCCATGTTCCAGCTTCGGGCTCGGCAGCTCAGACACTGTCTAATCAGCAGGACCATTTCCAGTGTCAGTGACTTGGAGGAGGGAGAGGGGGAGGGAGGAGGGATCCTTGGCAGCAAGCTGTGCTTCATGGAGGGCCCTCTGCTTTGGGATTCACACTCTTTTCCCAGCTACAGAAACCAGCCTCTGTCAGAGCAGATCTGTTTCCACAAGCTGTCTCCTCGAAGTGCAGGAAGACCTTGTCTTGTACCCTCCAGGACTCCTGATTGGGCTGCCTTGGGCTGCAGCTAGTTTGGTGTTTGCCTCTGCATCGTGCAAATATGTACATGGAGGGCCTGACAGCCACCTTTCACAAGCCTTAAAAATCAACATTCTGGCCTAGTTCTGCTCTCCTCTGCCTCCTGGCTCTGTAACAGGTAAGCCTGAACAACCCTGAGTCTCAGGACGCCGGCCTGAGGCAAATTTCTGCCCATCTGCGTGGAGACTGCACAGCTCACAAGCGAACACTGAGTTATTTATAGCAATTCCCATGTCCTCAGCAGCTCTCTCTTTCGAGGATGGTGTCAGCGTCGCTTTGCTGCCCCTGTCACCACGCCAGGGCTGAGCTCTCACACCAGTTTCAAGCCACCCTGGCAGCAAAGGAACAGATGACTGTGGTTGTTGGCATCCCAGTGCCCATCAGGGAGGCAGGGAGTGCAAAGGTGCCTGTGCAAGCCATCTGCAGTGACAGCGTCTCCATTCCTTGCTGCTCAAGCAGGGTTTCTCATTGCAGATGGATAAAATCCCAAGGTTGCATGCTTTGCTTTTGGCTCTGCTGCACTTTTGCAGCTTCTCCTGAACCCCATGATCACGCCCAAGAGCTGATCCCTCCACCAGGGTAAAAGAGGTGTCATTGGTAAATGATCTTTTTATTCCCTGGGCCTAAGACTTCGAGGCTGCCATGCAGAAAATCAGGCTTTCCACAGTGCTACATATTTAATCAGTGCATGAAAAGGCAACTCATCCAGAAGGACAAGCAGAGAAGTTCCTCCCAACCCTGTCCTTGTGGCTGCATCCGCAGGCAAGGCTGTAGGGCTTTGCAAAGCCATAGATCACCCCAGCAAAGCAAATGAAGTAATGTCATATTACAAGAGCCAGGATTTTCTAGTGCTTTCCTAGAATGGAAAACACTTTCAAACTTAGTTTCCTGAACACCACCCTGTTCATGAGTAAAGTCATGGATCACCTTCTGCTGCCCACCAGCAGGCAGCCACTTTTCCGTGAAAGCTTTTTCTTTTTTCACAGGGGCCTTATTCTTTGAGTGCAGAAATAAGGCCTAAAATAGCATGTTTTGGAATAAATTCCCTTCCAAGCTACGTGAATGGGAACTTCAGGTTTCTCTCCCTCAACACCTTTGCTGTTCAGTCCGTGTTTCCAATGGAGCAACCAGCGCAAGGGAGGAATCTCAGCCCCAGGCCTGTATGAAATGAGATCTGTGGCTGAGACCTGTCAGGAGAGCCACAACACTTCAGAGATCGCTTATCACGGAGCAAGTGAGGGAAAACATCAGATCCAACCAGCTACCAGCGTGGTCACCGAAGGAAACACTGAAGAAATAGTCCAAAAATGGAAAAAATCTTTGGGAATTAATCCAGATTTTAGTGCAGATTTGATATACAGAGTTGTGAGTGAAGGCTTTACCCACCGGAGCAATGTGAGGTTTTCCTTTTGCCTCCCATTTTCTCCATCTTTATGCAGCTGAGGAATGTGTTCCCCATGCTTGGTACCCACAGGTGATCTGGGAACAATAGCAGCCTGGGCTGGATTCAAGATACGCCCAGAAAAACCATCATTCATCGCTGCTAGACATTTTTATGGAGCTCCTCAACTTATCCCTGGAGTGCCTTACAAATATTAACATACAAATCCTCACACTTCCTTCCTCTAAGAGGCTGTTATTGCCTAGACTTTAAAAGTAAGGAAGCTAAGGCCGAGAGGTGAATAGACTCACTGAGATCACAGAGGAAATGTGTGATCTTTGTGGTCTGGACACTCCTGACCAACAAATCCTTAACCTAGCTTCTTGCCCGTGGCAGATAAGAAAGGGTGAAGGTTTGAGTCATAATTTTAAGGGGGTGATTCCACCAGCTTTACTGTCCCCTGCAGAGACCAGGGATGGTGTGTCACCATCCACATAGGGGCTGGTGGGACATGGACCCCATGGGCACATGGCAGGATGAGAGCTCTCCCCCTGCAGGCACCCCAGATTTTTTTCAGGAATCTGGTGGAGAATTCTGCACTTTTATTAGGACCATTATAAAGACAGGTGCCTGTGGCCTGTCCTATCCACCTGGATAAAATTCAAGGACAACCCAATAAACCCCTCTGCATCCTCTGCAGTGGCTTTGCTTTGTTTAAAGCTGGCACCAATTTAAAGTTCAGTACTTCAGGCTCTGCTCCTGCATCTTCCATGAGATGACAGTGAAGATGGCAGCACTTAGAGGAATTACTGGCTGGAGCACAACTCGGGCTGTATGATTTTCATTAGCACTAACAAGCATTAAGCAGGAAAATGCTCAGGAAAATGACTGTATCTCCAAGTATTCATCCCAAACAGACTTGCTGGGGGAACAACGGGCTCTGCAGCCTTGGATTTCTCAGCTCTGCAAAGGGATTAAACTCTCCCTGGGTTTTCCTTCTCTTGTTTTAGTGATGGTGACATTTGATAACAAGCCTGTTATTGGAGTCTGCTTTTCCAGCTTCCCCAGTCATGTTTCCCAGCTTCCCCAATCTGTTTGGTTTTTTATTTAAATGAGCCCATGGGTCCTGAAGCTGAAAACTGTGTGCAACATATCACTTCAGTTTTTAATATGATTTTGTGAGCCTCTCACCCCTGCAAGGAACACTGAAAAAGCAAAAAGCACCACACAGCCCAGCCCTACATAGTGCAGCCAGCCAGGCAAAGTACCCTGTGTATCTTGTTCTATAAAATAAAATTTGATGGAGATGTTGTTTCCTCAGTTAATGCAAGATGCTGTAAAGTCTGACTTACAATTTTGGGGTGGTTCAAGGCTTCTGGGAGTAGCAAGGCAGCAAGAGGTCTGTGAATTGGCTTCTGGTGAGGTTGGGGAAGTGACAGGATGCTTAAATTGGAGAGGGGCTGTTACTTTGCCCTTGGGCATACCCATGTCCACCCTTCTGCCTGCAGAGGAAGGGCTGGGGGCTGCTGCAGGTGGGTTTATTGGGTTGTCCTCACCCCATAGCTGAGACAAGGATGCTCTGCTGACCCTGCCTACCCCTGCAATGAAAAGTCTCTGCCCCACGGAGCAAAGTCCTTGGGGAGTCACTGCCTGCAGCTTGGCTGATATCTCCCCTGCTGTAAGTGGAAGCACCAAGGAGACAACCGGACCAAGTGGGAGACAAAGGGAGGCGTGTTCATCTTCTGATCATGATGCTTGGGCCACACATCTTACACACTCTGTTGGGTGCATTCAGGGGTCCCAGAAATGTATTAATTGAGCTGGATTGAGTGAATTTATTGCTGACATCAGTGAAAATCAAAGCACAGCTGAACAGGCATAAGAGCTCACCCTCTTTGTGGTCAGCAGCCGTGGCAGGAATCCCCTCTGCTGCTGCTGCCCATCCCATCACCACCACCAGCCCTTGCCTCACCATTAGGGTGAGCGGTGATTCATGGTCTCCTGGTGAGTTTGGGAAAGCCTGGTGAGTCTGGCATGGTTTGTGCTCACAGCTCCTCTCTAGATAGATCTCCTACCTGGTGCTCGCCGGCAGCCGCAGCTCGCGCCAGAGTGCCCAGGGATGAGGCCACTACACCTCTCCAAGCAGCAGGGAGCTGCTGGGATGGTTTTATCCTCTCTGTAACCAAGAGAGCAAGAGGCAATAAATAACACCTGCATCCAGGGAAAAGGCAGGTGTTATGTGTAACAGGGGAATCCAGCCACGCTGGTGAGTGGACTGGCTTCCAAGGAGAGACGGGAGAGGTGAATAATAACACATAGATCTCAGCTAAATGGCAGTCCTGAGAGGCAGGGCTTGAATCTATATGCTTTTCAAGAGCATACCCTAAGATGAAGAATATTTAGTGGCAGGCCAAGGGGACAGCAGTCAAGAAAGTGAAGTTTTTTCAATCTGTCTTAGTGTGAAAAATAAAGTCCGTGTGGGTACATTGGAAGTGATGAAAGCCGAGTGAGGAGATGCCTGGAGAGTCTGAGCACAGGCAGAGCAGCCAGGATGGAAAAAGCAGGTTTGCCTTTGTGGTGAGTGGCAGGGGAGGGCTCATCAAGGACTTTAATCAGTCATGGTAAAGCAATACCAAGGAAACAGTCAGATTACCAGGGTCTCCACATCCTGCAAGAGCTTCCCTGCAAGAAAAACCAGGAGTTTAGGGAGCTGAATGGAGGTGAGGGATGGAGACAGGCAGACAGCAGGGTCTTATGAGGGTGGAGCAAGCAGTCGCTTTGCTGTCAAAATATCCCAATTTTCAGCTGTGCTGCCAACTTTGACATGCTCTTGGACAATTCTTCACCCCATTTTCTGTGTGTGTAGTGAGGGTGAGGATGCCAACTCCCTGAAGCTCCGCAGAAACAGGACCAATGCCATGTAGAACACAGACTTTGTGGGGCAGAGCAAGCAGAAATGCTGCTCTGTCCTCCATACACACTGAGGGTTTACTCGGAGAAGGCGAAATCATGAAGCAGCAAGCATGGAAGAGAGAGAAATCTAATAAAACACATTTTTAAGACAAATATGTGATTCTAGAAGCCATCAGAGGATGTTTAATGCCAGACTTAACATGTCCCCCGTCCCATGCTGATCAAAAGACCTGAAAAAGCTCTAATCAGCTGCTTGTGAACACTTTTTTTCCTACTGTAAAAATGGAATTTAATTAAAAATGGAGAGGCAGAGGCTCAGCTGACTCAGTGGGACTTTGGCCCCTGCCTCGCAGAGCACTTGAGGACATGTTTTAAGTTCCAGCTGATGGCTCTGGAGAATCAGTTACTGGCTGGCTCCAGGATGGATTCCCCACTATGTTTGAGGGTTGTGCTCTTGGGGGATGGATTTAAGCACATGCTTAATCTTAAGCATGTGCCAAGCATCCTGTTAATTGAGGGTTTTTCGGAGAAGGTCCTGGTGTTATTGTTTCTCCTTGGAGCCTGTCCCTGAGCACATGTGAGCAAACACGTCACAACAGCCTGGAAAAGCAAAGCATTTTGAAATGCTTTTCCAGACAGTAAACTCAGGACAAATTTATTTGGTTTGAACAGTTTGGCACTGGTGAATGTAAACCTCTCCTGGTTTTTATTTTCCTCTGCTTTCCACTTCGAGCAGTATCGATGTCAAGCTGCTCATGGACTGAGCTCTCCAGTGCTTGGGCAAAGGAAGTCTGTAAATGGGTAAAGGTGTTTGCAACAGCCCAGGGGAGAGCTGGGCACAGCACATCCTCACACAGCTGCATTTCTTCTGTATTAGGAATTGTGTGGCCAGCAGGAGCAGGGAGGTCATTCTTCCCCTGTACTCAGTACTGGTGAGGCCACATCCTGAGTGCTGTGTCCAGTTCTGGGCCCCTCAGTTCAGGAAGGATGTTGAGGTGCTTGAGCGTGTCCAGAGGAGGGCAACAAGGTTGGTGAAGGGCTTGGAATACAAGCCCTGTGAGGAATGATTGAGGGAACTGGGATTGTTTAGCCTGGAGAAAAGGAGGCATGGGGGAGACTTTATCACTCTCTACAACTCCCTGAAAGGAGGCTGCAGACAGGTGGGGGTTGGTCTCTTCCACCAGGCAGCAACTGACAGAACAAGAGGACACTGTCTCAAGCTGTGTCAAGGAAGGTAGAGGTTGGATATTAGGAAAAAGTTTTTCACTGAAAGAATAATAAAGAACTGGAATGGTCTGCCCAGGGAGGTGGTAGAGTCACCATCTCTGGATGTGTTTAAAAAAAGACTGGACATGGCACTTGGTGCCGTGGTTTAGTTGAGGTGTTAGGGCATGGGTTGGACTCAATGATCTTAGAGGTCTCTTCCAACCTCGTTATTCTGTGATTCTGTGATTCTGGAGCCAGGATGGATCCAAATTGTTCCCAAGCGTCCCAAAGCACCAGCCCTGGGATAGCAGTGACTGATGGTAGAGCTCATTTTGCTGCTGGAATATCCCTTTCCAGACCTTGAGTGATTCCTGTCTGTCAGAGAGGACATAAATGGAATTAATAACTTGGACTCAACCTCATGAGCAAAGGACCAGCTGCTTGGTTGTGCCAGAGGAGGTCAATGGGGCCCTACAGCAGGACAGACAACCTGAGGGAGAGATAGCAAAGGTTTCAAACAGCCTGCAGGAATTTCTCCCCAGAGTGGTGGTACTAATGCTCTACAGGATGCTTTAGTCCTCTCTCTTGTCCCGGGATGATTTCAGTGTGCCAAAGAGGTGTTTAAATCCCATTTGTCCTGCAGGTAGCCAGTGGCTCTGGGACCCAGGGTGGGATACCAGCCTGCATTTTTGGAGTCTAATTGGCAAATCAGATCACCCCTCCCATGCTTTCTGCCTGCCCAGCTTGGCATTGTTCCCCTCATGACCCGTGCTGCTGCTGAGCCCAGCACTCAGACCCAAACCCATCACCACTGCCTGCTCACTGAGGGACACTGAAACGCCCTGCTTGATGGGGAATGCTATAATTAACGCTGTCTGTACACAGCTGAAATGTTAACGCTTCTATTAGCACACTTTTTGACTTGCTTTTAACACCACAGGTGGCTTTTCAAGAGCTCAGGCTTGATTTAAATCACATCCACTGCTTATTGCTTTAATTATGGAAATGGACAGAGCAAGGGAGCACATTTCTGGGTATGGGTTCCCATGAAAAGCATGAGGGAAGCAAAGTGGCATGATTTTATTTTCTGCATGGATATATGGAGATCAGGGAGAGGACTGGGCATGGATGACTCCCCCACTGCCCTGGACCTTCCTCAAAGATTTGCCATGGGCATAAAGAGAATCCACTACTCAGCATTTTCCAGCAGTGTTAAATTGTGTTTGTGTTGGAGCTGGGGTGAGAAATACAGAAACACAGAAATCACCTCATCCTTCAGCTCAGAGCAGAGGGCTCTGACCATGTTCCAGCCTCACTCTTGCTGACAAACTGGGATGCCAGCAGGTTGGACAGCTGAGGAGGTGCAGGACCTCAGCTCCAGCCCCCAGGAATGAGCAGGAGCATCCTCTGGGTCCATCTGCAGGGAGATAGCCTGGCCCAAGGCTTCACTGCTTTGCTCCTGGCTGGAAACCCCAGGAGGAAACAAGTCCTCTGCCATGTCAACAATCCCTCATGTTACCTCTCATCTAAATATAGTGCTGGAATTGCAGGGGAGGAAGCTCAGCAGGGAGAAGCAGAGCAGGGAAGGCAGAGTTCCCCTACCAAAGGATGAGGGAAAGGGACTCATCCTCACTCTGAACTCCCAAACTGCTGCCGTGGAGGAAGGTGTAGGGATGCCTCCTTGCTTTTCCATGCGCAGCATTCAGCTTTCCTGCAGGGTCTCTTCACTTTGCAGGGGCTGAGGCTGGAGCAGGTGAGGCCAGAGCAAGCCCAGAGCAAACCCCTGTGGCTGCACAGAGAGGCTGGAAGGTGGGGTACCCCTGTGTGGCCATCAGTGCCTCCGCCCCCACCATCCCAGTGCCAGAGAGATTTTCCTGCCCCTCAGTGTCCATGGGGCTGCATCCAGCCCTTGGTTCCCATCCCCACTCCGTGTATCTCCCACTGCCTGCTCCAGAGGCATCTCACAGCTTCTCCAGAGCCTCCCCCAGCACATTCCCCTCCATCCCCCCTTCCCTATTCACTCTTCCCCTGGCGCTGGACTTTGAAGGAAAGCCTTTCCCCCCTGTTTTTATCTGCATGCCATTCATGGCACTCAGCCCTTTTGCTGTCATGCAAAACTGTGAGGAATGAGCCGGGTGATAAAGCAGAGGGAGCCAAAGCATGAAGGCCGTGAACCCCCTGGTTATATTTCGGAGCCATAAATTACACCCTTCAGCCACGGGTTAAGCAGGTCATTAGAAGCAAAAAACACTGGGAAAACGTTCAAAAAGCAGCACCCCTTCAGATCTCCCCTCCCTCACTTCAAGGGAGGGAAATCACAGCCCCCTTACCTGTGTTCTGGGATGCAGCCAGTTATGCCAGGTATTTTTGGCATTGCCTCAGCAGTGGCTGTAAATCTTTATTACTCTGGCTGAGCTGACACCCTGCCAGAAAAGTTTGTTGTGGGATAAACTGAGTGACCTCGGGGTGGGAATGTGGCAGGGGGGATGGCAGGGGCTGCGTGTGGCGCTTTGGCTCGAGCTGGAAAATATCTCTGCAGTTCCAGGTCCATTCCCATGGCTTTTTCCAAGGTAAGGCACTGCCAGAGTCAGGGAAGCACCATCCCCTGAGCAGGGATGTGGGAGGAAGAGGTGACAAGCAGAGTTAACACAGGTGAGGACCAGAAAAGGCTGGTCCATGGGTACAGCCTGGTACTTTCCAGTGAGTTGGAGCTTATAAATCATTTTGACAAAATAATTAAAGCATGTATATGCTGTGATTTATAACACTGCCTCTCACTGTAGTACCCTAGACCGGAGTGATGCTGGATACAGGGATGTGTAAAACCAAGCTCAAAAGGCTTGTCTTGCCCTTGCAACGTGAAGCTCCAAATCCAGAATGACTCCAAATCAACGATACTGCCCGTTATCAACCTGGCTGCAGGTTGGGTGACTCCACTTCAGCTGAGACCTGCTGAGGTCAGTCAGTCTCCATCACAAGTCAAAAAGTGGGGTTAAGTTGCCTGGCTGCACCCTCTGTGCTGCTTGAGTGGGAATTGTGAGGAAGACAGAGCAAAAACTGAAGGCACAAACAGCCACCTTCTAAAACCCACGTGGAATTAAAGCAGAGAGAAAGCCTTTTGCACAGGCAATTACACAAATGCACGTCTGGGTTGAGAGCTGAGCCTGACCTACAGCTCTCAGGGACGGGCAGACACTGTTATTAAAGCTCATCAGGACAGACCCAGTGCTGCAGAGGCCAGCTGAAACCATCAGAAAGGTATTTACTACTTGACTTTGCTCCATACCTCATAAAAGGGAGAAATAAAATAACTCAGCATCAGGACAGTCCTTTGGGTGGAAGCAGGGCGTTGGCACTGGGGGTTTAATAGGGAGGTGACCCAGAGGGTTTGGACAGAAGGGATGGCTCCTTCTTCACGTGCAGTGATGAACCACATCATCAGGGTTTATTTTTATTGTGGCTAGCCCAAAAATTAATAATCCAAAGCTATTGTGGGAGATTATTTTACCAGGGAAGAAGGAGGTATGTGGGATTTAGACAAACTGTCAGATCTCCTCTAAGAGAAAAAAATGTAATTTTTCAGCAGCTTCGTCTAGGCCACCCTTTGAGGATGTTGCTTTACAAAGTTTCCCTTTTTTTTTTTGTCTAGACTTGATCAGTTCTGTAACACACACACATTCATTTCCCTCTCCCCTTCCAAATCATCTGCTAGTGACTGACATTTCAGTGGAGTGCCATCTTACTGGCATATAAATGAAGCTTTTCAACATTCTTAGAAGGGGTGGTCGTCTTCTGAGATTCTTGGAATTCAAGTTGAAGATGAAAAAATTATTTTTTTTTTAAAACCTGCAAAACTTGGGGTTTTTTTCCCTAACAGATGCTCTATGCAAATGTTGAAATAAGTGTATTAATATCAAGCTCAGCCATCTGCCTAAATAATTTCTCAGGGAAAAAAAAAATTGCAGCGTAAGAAACATGAAAAATTAAAGCTGGGTAGCAGATTTAAACAGGGTATGTCCTGTCAGGCTGCATGGACTAATGCATGAGGCAGTCAGGGCACGGAGCAGCCCCACACCCAGCAGCACTGGTGCTTTTCCCACATGCTGCACCTTGCTAGATCACCCTCTAAGCCAGTACTTTTAACTCCTGCAAGGTCAGGGTGCTGCTCAGTTTTCCAGAGATTAGAGGGCCTGATCCAGCATCCAAAGACCATCATCTCAGTTGTCTGTCTGTCTGTCTATCTATCTATCTATCTATCTATCTTTCTATCGCTGTAGGAAGACACAGGCCCTTAGAGGAGGTGAATCATCTGCCCTGCTTTAGGATGGGCTGAATCATATCCTGGGCCCTTGGGAAGGAGTGGGGGGAAGAAGCCTCCCAAATATCCCAACCCTGCTGCTCAGGGGGAGGAAGCAGGTCAGAGCCCAGTGGGTGCCGTGCAGTGCCCTGGAGGATGCGGAGAACAAACCTTCTCCAGGAGTGAGGCTGGAGGCTGTTCCACCTTACTCTGTCCCAGGGCCCTGCCTTCCTGCAGGGATCGTCCATCCTCAAGTGGGATGTGGCAGTGATCAACCCACAATCTCCATATTTTATCCCCAAACCTGCTGGGTCCCCACCTCCAGGTGCTGAGCAAGCCGGGGAGCGCAGGGGCAGCGGCCCTGCCCACAGGGAGGGTGAAGGGCACTGCCCACACCAGGCAAACATCCAGCAAGGCAAAACCTCATTAAAAACAACCCTCTGCCCTTTCCAGCTCTGGGAAGCAGAGCTGCTGACGGAGCCCTTCGGAATGAGCCCAGGTGAGGGGATCAGCTGCAGAGCCTGGCAGTGTGTGAGCAGCCTGGGACTACGTGCCCCCAGAACTGGTGCCTGCACTCCACAGGGCACCTTCTTCCCATCCCTGCCCCTGGTGCTGGTGTTTCCCAATGGGAAGAGCTGTAGGAGTGGCATTGCACACTCCAAGCACCACTCTCCTATTCCCAGTGTGCCTCCCTCCACATCCCAGGGTTTAGCATCAGGCACTGGTCTGAACTCCTCCTCGATGGCACTGAAGTGAGGAGGGGGACCAATGTACCAGCCAAGGCAATACAGAGAGTTGGACTGACTTCCAAAAATCCTCTCTCTCTCTCTCCAGACAGAAATGGGAGAAAGGAACAAACAAAGGGACTTTTCCTACCATCCTCTTCAAAAATGCCCCCTTACTTTGGGGGTTGAGCAGTGGCCATAAGCAGCCCGTGAGCTGGAGGGTCTCACCCAGCCTCACACCAGCCATGGGAGGGGATGGTGGGATGAACCCCTCGTCCCCAGTGCCCCAGCAGAGATGCCCATGCTCTGCCCATCCCATTGCAACAACCCAACCTGGACCTGAATCCGTTTATTCCAGTCCTTGTTTGAGTTTTTACGCTAAAGCTGATTCAGGGGGCGTGTGAGTGGAGCTCAGGAGCAGTGACTTAAGACATGGCAGGTGGAGACAAAGCCAGCCTTGGTGGCCAGGTCCCTGCCAGGAGTTTCATGGATGGTGCTTAGTCCAGAGGAGAAATCCTCAGTGTGTTTCTGGGCAGCTTGGACACAGCTGCCTTGGACACATTCGGGAGGCTAATGAGGCGCTAAGGAACTCCACTGGGCTTGGCTCCCAGGCTGTTTTCCCAGCTTATTTTTGCCTTGGATCATAGTTCCCAAAACATCCACCCACTCTCAAAGCCCAGGCAATGCTGCAGGGGGACGATGTCCTTGGCTCACTTTGGGTGCTGTTTTCCCATGCAGAGGTGAGCCTGTATCCAATATCTTTACCTGACTGACCTTCCTGCTGTCCCAAACAGGACTGCAGTGTCTCGCCTGCAAGTTGGGAGTGACACTGGGCACCTCCTGTGGGGGAATTAACTGTTCTGGGACAGCACACATGCCCTGGATCACGCTGTGGATGAACCAGGCTCCAGCTCTGGCCTTGTTTAGGTGAGTGGTAATGTGCTTTTAAGATAAAAGCCCTTAAAAGCCAACATAAAAAGGCTCTTCCAGGACTCTCCTTGTGTTAGGCCAATGCAGTGATCTACAGCAGCATCCTCAGCAAAATTAAGCAGTAGCTGTTGACCAGTCCCTGCTCCCCAACTGCCCATGCCAAGGGCAGAGCAGAGAGACCCACGGACCTTGCTGAGGTTAGAACAGACTGGATTTGCAGCCACTCAGTCCATTAATTACCAAAATACCAAGGCACAGTCCTGCCCACATCTGGGTGACTGTTACCCCGGGTGAGGTCTCACCTTCCAGAGGGAGGTGGCAGCTCCTCTCTCCCAGAAAGGGAAGAAGCAAAGAGGGTTTGAAGGGTGAGAGCCCACACAGGAGCCTCAGTGCTGTGCCTCCAGATGGAAAGTGAGTCCAGCCCTGCATTCCCACCCCAGCCACCTGTGCTGTCTTCCCCTGTGGCATCTGTCCTGCAGAAAGCCCCATTCCACCTTCTTTGCTTTCAGCTGCAGAACTCTGGGGTGAGACCAGGGCTGAGAAACACCAGAGATCAGAGAGAGGTGACAGGAGCGGCAGGGAGCAGCTTTTATTTACTGCAAGCACAGGGAATGGGGAAAGATGAAGCTTTCCTGCCCAAGGAAATTTTTTAATTAATTTTCGGGAGATGTGAGGTGGACGATTAAAGAATTTCCCACCCTGTGTGCAAAGGAAATGAGCATTTGTGTCCGACCCTCTGGGCAAATCTCAAAGCAGGCAATCACAGTTGCCATTCAAAACCATCCCTGGGGTTTCCCTTGCACCTGGAGGCCCTTCCCTCAGCCCAAACTTTTTCTCATTTACCCCAGCATGGACAAGAGTGATTGCTCATGAGATAACAGCATGACCCAAGAGACTCAGCCTCTGTCTGCAGTCATGTAATAAATCTCCCCTGCACACTGTGGTTAAACCAAACCACCCTGGTCTCAGACAGAACTGGCTTTTATCAAATATTAAGCAAGTGAATATAATTTTTTTTGCCCTCATTTGGGGCTTTCTTGATCTCTGGCCATACAGGTCTGTTTCTCTTCCATTAGGGTAGGGAAGAAGATGTCTAAAATCAGTGCAAAAAGCACTTTCCAAGTGAGAAGCCCTGTAAAAGATAATTATTTCAGTGCCAAAGCTGTGACATGGTTTGCTCCACTCACCCCAGATCCTCACCATGAAGCCCCTGGTGTTGCTCAATGGGTCAGCATTATTCCTATCAGTCATCCTGACTCCTTTTTCCTGGAGGACAGGCAAGGGCTGCCAGGTTGGAAGCGGGAGAGCACACACACAGCAGCAACAGGACCAAACATCTCTTCTAACAACATCATCAGGTGACAGATTTTTGTTTGCTGCCTTGTTTTCCCTTTCCCCATCACCCCTTTCCCGGAGTGGCTCCTGTCCTCTTGCTCTGTGTTTCATTGCATGTGGGGTTTCTTTAAAAGCAAAATTAAAAATCACATTTTACACAACTCCACACACGTAAAAATAGAAAAAGGAGCCTTGAACAGAAGCTGCATTATGTTTGGAGCAGGTTCCTCCTGCCAGGCGTGACGTGATGCTCCTTTCCAAGCCTTGGCATGTTTCAGGAAGGGTTCATCCTTCCTGCAGGCACTCAGGGTAGCTGGGGCCAGAAACCCGACAGCTCCACTCACAAATTCCTGTGCAAACCTCGTGGGCAGCCAGCCAGGGCATGAATCACAACCCAGGTTCAGGCTTCCGGTGGGATTGAGGCTATTTTTGTCCCCTTTTGGCTAATCCAAAAGAGGAGGTGTCCTACTGCCTCTGGTTTAGCCTCTTGAGGATAGATCCCTCTGTCTGTGGCTTCAAAAGCCTTTAGAGATTGGAATGGGTGCGTTTACTATCCCAGTAAAGATAGATTAAACCAGGCACATCTAAATCCAGCCCATCACAAGGTGACCACAGAGACCAGAAGCAGCATAAGATATTTTCTACCTTGGGCTCACAGTCCCTACAGTCCCCAAGTGCCGAGGGGTTTGACAACCTGTGTGGGTCTGATTGTGGACACCTGTGGATGCCACTGGGCGCTCAGTGGCCAAAACCAGGTGTGATTCACCTGGCCTCTTTTGGACACCCTCTTCTTGGCGTTCATGAGAGCTCCATGGCCTGGCAAAGGGAGCTGAGATGATGAAATCCCACCAGGGCATCCCTCCCTGGTCTGGGAGAAGCAGATGGAGGTGATGAGGAGACACCCTGACAGCAGCTGGGAGCCTGTTCCCATCCTCACGCAGAACAGACCCACCCAGTGACAACACTTTGCAGGGCCCAATGCAAAGGAGAAAAGGGGGGAAAGGAAGCACAGACAGCAAAACACCTCAGCAGAGCTCTGGATTTCGAGCACACAAACTGTTAGGATACTCCCAAGCACTTGGGTGCATAAATATTAAATAAGCTGCAGCGAGAGGAGAGAGATGCCTGTGCTGTTGGCAACCTGGGGCAGGAAGCAAGGACTTGGCCACTCCACACATCCCAACACAGCCTTGGACAAGGCACAGAATGACCCAGGGCAGCACCGAGCATCCCACGGGGGGCTCTGCTGTCATACAGCAGCTCCTTGACAGAGGCTGGCCCTGAGGTTCCCTGCTTGTTGTCCGGACTGAGACACTTAGCAAGTCCCATGTAGCTAATTACACTCTGGTTCGATGCCTCATAGCCTCTGGTACTCTTTCTTATGTTAATTAGCAGTACCCAGCAGGGAGAGCACAACCCCACCACATCTTGCTTCCCCGTCGCCACAAGGGAGGGATGGAGGCTACTGATGGGAGCTCTGCTCCACAAAGATGAGAGAAGGGGACACGCTGCACCACACAGCCAGGCTCGCTGCAGACATTTTCTTGTGGAACCAGAAGCAATTGGTAGAGAATGTCCCTTGTCAGGACCTTGTGCCCAGCAGGAAAACCCATGAGAGGGGATATGGTGTGGGCAGCTGGCTGAAGGAGGAACAGACATCCCTTTTCCTTAGGCCAAGTCTTCTGGCCTGGTTCCCCACGGCATAACACAGTGGCAGTGTTTCCTGTGGGCTGAGTGGCTCACAGCAGCTTTAGGGACCTGTCTGTGCATTAATTTAGTCCAGCTCAATCCTCTCCTGGCCCTATGAGGGCCAGCTCAGCTGGCAGCATCTGAAGGCCCTCGACAGCACATGAAATCTAAACAGCACTTACACAGGCACAGGTGGGGTACAAGCAGCCACTGAGTTTGCTGCAAAACCATTAAATCTTGGCTTGGGAGGAGGAGACTGGAGCAGACAATCTCCAGCTGGCACGATCCCAGCTGTGCCTTGGCGCTGAGCACACAGCTGGTGGCATGGGGAGGGCTTGCACACAACTGCAGCTGGGGAACAGGGGTGCCTGGAGCCCAGGTGGGGTGAAGAGCCAGCAGAGCGAGAAAGGGTCTCAGCTGCTGCAAGCTCACCAGCAGAGATATCTCCTGAATGGTCAGAAAGAGTTTAAGGCACCTCATGGGGCACCTGCAGCCAACACAGCTCTCCTTTTGGCCAGGAGATGGTCAGGAACCAGGGCTCAGACCGAGGCCACTGGGCTGATGTAACCTCAGGCTGTACTTCCAGAGGAGAGGACACGAGGGGAAGTGTGTGGCAATGGTACCTGACCCCAGAAAGGCCTGGGGAGGCAGAGGGGACCTGCAGAGTGCCAGACTGGGGAGCAGTGTTGCAATGAAGGCAGGAGAGCAGCAGAGCAGGGAGCACTGGCCTGGACCCCTCCTCTCCTCATCCACAGAAGAACATCCCCACTGTGTGACCACGGGTTCTCCAGAAACCTGTGCATGTCCCCTCGGTGAGCAAAGGCCAGGCAGGGTCTTTCCCTCCAGACCACTCCTCCCGTGGGGGTCTGCAGGGACCTGACTGTTTCATACTTGCCAAAATCCAGCCAAACAGCTCTTGGGGTGTTCCTGCATGGTGAAAAAACCCCAAACTGCAGCCTGCAGCTGGTTGAAACCCACGGACACCCCCAGGCACCCGGAACATGGGGAGCTGCTGGAACACCCCCTCGCTGGCAAAGGTGCCAGGTCCTGCCCTGGCTCCCTCTCTGTCTGGCTCAGAAAGCTGCCGTTGTTGCCTCTGTTCACCCCACCCCACCAATTCTTTTCCTTTTCTCCTTGGATTAAACAAACCCCGCGGTGTTTCCAGCATGACTAATTCCATAATGACAGCAATATCCCCTGCCTCCCGTGCAGCCCAGGAAGGTGCCAAGCACCATTAACATGCTGGTACACATTGCTATTGCATAATCAGCTGGATCTTCCTGCGGGAAAATGAGCTGAATTAGACACTCTCCTTTGCTGGAATACCAGGGACCAATGGGGATTTCCACGAGGGAGATGTTTATAAAAGGAAAATCCATATGATGCTGCCTTGAAAAACTGCTGTTGTCTGACAAATGCCAAAAAGGAGCCTGTATCTCTCTCTGACACACATTCTTGTGGCTGTGAAAGTGAAGGGGCTCTTTCCTTCAGTCCTCCCATGCTCCATAAGCTGCTGCTCTCACCCTCTGTGTGGTTCTGTTCGTTTCTTCACCTGGGGGCTGAACCTATGGCAAAGGCTGCAGCAGGGTTTCTTCAGCACCACCTGGACTGAGCTGAGCTGACATGTGCCCCATGTTCCTCAGCCTGGGATGCCAAAGGAAAGCCTGGGACCACACCTGGGGAGGCTGAGCACAGGCCCCAGACTCCTGGTGAGATCTCAGGACAGCGCTCTGCCCCTCAGACACCTCAGCTCTTCGAGGAGGGGCAGTGATG
Source organism: Corvus kubaryi (assembly GCF_017639235.1). Classification (NCBI taxonomy): domain Eukaryota; kingdom Metazoa; phylum Chordata; class Aves; order Passeriformes; family Corvidae; genus Corvus; species Corvus kubaryi. Next base: position 55,036,756 of record NW_024581137.1, on the reverse strand, counting down.
TGATCTGGTGTGTGGCATTTGGCTGTCACATACCACAGGAAAGGACTGGCTTAGTCTCTATCCCATTATCCCAGAGCGATTTTGGACAAGCAACCAGGTAAAGAACAGAATTAATTATTCTGCTTTGGCAAGGAAGATGCTGCCCATGAAGTCTCATTACTGATGCATTGCCATGGAAATGTGTGGCAGGAGGGAGGAAATCTCACCTGCAGTACTTCCAATGTAATTCCCTCCTTTGTGCCCGAAATTAAAAGCCAATGACTGGAAAAGCAGCCGAGAAAGTCTTAAACTTGCAGCCGTTAAGTGTTGAAAACTGACACACCTGATGATGGATAGTGAAACATCTCTTTAATTTCATTGCTCTTGCCAGCAATAACAGCCTTCGTTGGCTCTGATCTCTGGGCTGGCTCTCCTGAATCGGGGGCAGGCAATTCCCCATCCCCTCCTCCAGAGATTGAAGCCTCTGGGTGCAGCCCTACACCAACATTCCCATTTATCCTCGCAGTCCCTCTTTGCTCATCTGCTAGATTTCCCTGACTTGGAAGCACTAACCCCTACCCAGGATGTAGGAATGTTCCAGACAACTCTGTTTATTATTAATAAGTTTCTATACGTGTGTGAAAGTCCCTGCAGCTCCCTGCGAAATGAACCTCCAGAGGCAGATTTTGTACTGCTTCCCTTGGCTGCCTTTCCCCCCTCCCTGCAGAGCACAACACAAACGGGTTTCCAGCAGCACATAGGGGCTGAGGAGCAAAGAGGAATCAAATCAGCTTTGGGGACCTTTGTTTGCCTGTGACCAAAGGTGTTTTCTAAGAGGGATGGCTGAGCTGTGAATTGGAAGTGTTATCTGCATTATTTCCTGCCCACCACAGCTATAGTTTATAGCCTGAAGCGCAGTTTGCTCACCTAGGTTTTGTTTGGGAGATGAATGTTGGTTAGGACATCATCCAAGTCAACCCAACACCCACGTTTAATAAGATCATTCTGTGGTTGTCAAATGCTTGTTGAAGAACCGCGCGATGTTTTCTAAGTACGATTTATAGAATCATCGAATCATGGAATGGTTTGGATTGGAAGGGACCTTAAAGATCATCCAGTTCCACCTCCCATGCCATGTGTAGGGACACCTTCCACTGTCCCAGGGTGCTCCAAGCCCCGTCCAGCCTGGCCTTGGACGCTTCCAGGGATGGAGCTTCAAAAACTTCCCTCAACAATGTGTTCCAGTGCTTCACCACCCTCGCAGGAAAGAATTTCTTCCTCACATCCAATTTAAACCCAGCCCTTTTCAGCTTAAAGCCATTAAGGAATCTCCCCATCCTACAGAGAACAGACAGGGAAAGGCAGAACAAGTGGACCAAGCTCAGAGCTGGGATGAGAGCTGAAATCACGGCTCCCAGCACGGTGCCTTTCCTGGTGATTCATGTCAAAAACAGGGGGACAAGAAGGTTTTTAGTGGAATCTTTTGTTTTGCTGGGGGAACAGCAGCCTTCCCAGGTTACCACCAAGGCTTTTATTTTTTATTACTCTTAGCTCAGCCAGGCTGGATGAATTGTCCTCCAGTGTAGGCACCAGTGCTGCCTGTGCTGCTGTGCTCTCGGGCAGCTCTGATCTACAGCACAGCGGTTACCCAGAAGGAACCAAGCGAAGAGCTCTCGTTTCCTCTCCCATAAACAAGTTTTCCCCAGGTTTTGGCTTACACACATGCAGAGGGCCATCACCATGTGGGGTTCACAAGTTCTACCCCGTGTTCCTGACATTCACTTCCACAGCTCCTGAGCTGGGCTTGTGTTGAGGATGTGAAATTCCAGTCGGGTTCGGAGAAGTACATTTACACTCTTACCTGTTGAAGGAGGGGGTGGTTAACAGGATGGCTGCCTGGGCAATGTCAGGTGGTTCTCACACAGACATACCCCTTCCCTCTCACAAATGGCCCATCACAGGAAATTGGATTGACCTCCTCTTTATTTATCGTCACCAACTCTTGTTCTGCCTTGTCAGAGACTGATGACTGCTCCCAGTGTTTGCCATCTACCCAGACCTCAAGGAATACTACAAGGCTCTTTGGAGAGATGCAATCACAGAGCTGTGGGCAGTTGGCCAGATTAATTCCTGATTACAGTATAGAATATATGGCCAGTGATTTCTCAAATCCCACTATCAGCTGTTTTAGGCAGCCATAAAATATAATACTGCTCATATAATGACTAAAATCCATCTACAATACCAGGAGGATTTAGTCCCTTCTCCTAGGGTTGGCCCTCCATTCCTCTGACCTTCCTCACAGACCTCCTCTGCACACCCCTTTGGGTTGAAATCCCCCTCCTTGTACCCAGGGGACCCACATGCAGCATTCAGGATGAAAACTTCCAAGCTCCCCATAAATGTGATGGAAACACTCTCCTGATTTTGAAAGCCAGGGTAAATCCTGGGTTTTCTGGAACATTTTCCCACTGTCTCTTGCTGCCTTTGTCACACTTTGTGGGCTTGTTTAGATGAGCAATTAATTGGTCGAGGCAGGATTGCCTGGGAAAAGTCAAGTGAGAAATACCTTTCATAGAACATCAAGCTGGACTCAGTATTCAAAATCTGAGAAGTGCTGTCACAGGACATATTTCCATGGTAAGCCAAAGGAAAGAAATGATGAAGATGAACATTGAAGTGAACTGGTTTATACTGGCCAGCTCTGGTGGTGGGAGATCCTCGCCAGCACCTGAAATGTCAATGCTACAGCCACTCTGCAACGTGCTCTGTGCTGTTGGACCCCTCAAAGTCCTGAAGGAGTTAAAGCCCTAAAATCTCCCTTGGTGACCTGTCCTCTAGCAGGCAGCCCTGTTCCCAAAGGATTACACCCGGTATCTTCCCCATATTTATCCCAAACCCGCCGCTCCCCACTGCAGGGGCTGTCACTGCTCTGAGCAGCCCATGGCTCTCTCTCAGGAGGTCTCCCCCAAACTGTGGCCACCTGAAGCCCCTCTCAGCATGCTGGCATTTCTCCTTGTCCCCACTGCAGCCGTGGTGGCATCCTGCCCACTCACAGGCATCGTGCCCATGTCCCCAGCCCCTGCTGCCAGCCTGTCACCGGGGCAGGGGTCTCTTTGTGGCCCCTCCAGCAGGTCTGCATTCCATGCCAGTGGCAAGAGAGGCTTTCTGACGCCTCTGCTTCCCTCTCTGCCCCTCTCTCAGCACGCAGGATGCTCACACAAAGGAGGAAGCATATGTGTGGTTTGGAGGGAAGCAGCGTGGCACCGCTTTTGGACACCTCCCTTACCTGACACCTTTCCTACCTCTCCTGTCCTTTTATTCCTGTGTGTGGTGGAGAGCAAAACCTCTCTGCAAGCCTGGCTTATTTTTAGAAGGCTGCACAGCCAGAGACACCCTTTCACTAGCCAAAGTAAGAGGACACCAAATGGTCCTGACCTTTCTCTCCAAGGCCCCATGTGGGGCCCGTGCATTGGGCAGAGCACAGGGTGGAAGCAGGGAAGGAAGGAATTTGTGTGTGCTTGCTTGGCCGACTGCCCTTGCCTGGGGCTTGGGTTTATATAAAGAAGATGAGGACACCACACAGGGATGAAGGTTTGTTGGCCATCACAGGGCTCGGAAGCTGTACTGACAAGGTCATGGGCTTGAAAACACTTTCAAAAACCTCCTCAGCAGATCTCCTGGAAATGCTTCTCCTCATCTCTCCCAGGTGCTGAGCATGCAGAGTGACGTTACCTAGAGCCTGTGAATTTCCCTCTTTGTTCTTATGACACCCCAGTGTTGCAGCAGGGACTTGATGCAGTTCTTCATGCATCTGAGCCACTGTTTGAAAAAAAAAAGCAAAATAGCAAAGGGTTGATCCCTGCCTGCAGGTGGGAGTCCTGAGAAGCAGAGAAAAGGAGTCCCAGATTTGCTCTGCCTTGTGTAGACTCTCTCTTTCTCTTTATTTAAATCCAGTCTCATCAGACTTGGTGCTGTGACCATTTCCCTGGGGGAGCCTGTTTCAGTGTCTGACCACCCTCTGGATGAAGAACCTTTTCCTAATACCCAATCTAAACCTCCCCTGACACAGCTCCAGCCATTCCCTCGGGCCCTGTTACTGGTCAGAGAAGAGATCAGTGCCTGTCCCTCCTCTTCTCCTCAAGAGGAAGCCGTAGATCGTGATGAGGTCACGTCTGGTCCCTGCTTTTGCAGTGGATTTTGGAAATAAACCACCTGCCATCCTCTGTCCCTTGGACTCACAGCTGTACAGTGGCACTGCTTCAGTTAAAGCGACACTTCCTGCACATGGAGCAGGGTCCTGCAGTGCTGACTACTACACAAACATTTAAAAAGGGAAACTCTGGCTCCAACAAACTGGCAAGATGATTTTAATACAGGAGTGAGCACACAAGTGCAGATGAGCAGGGTAACGAGATGCCTTTTTCCCTGGCTTTGTAACCTCTTCACCCATCAAAGCCCAGCAGCGAACACACGCACCACGGGCACAGCAAGGGGCTCAAATGTGTTCTGCAGCTTGGATAATTGATAAAAACAGCCCTCTCTCAGCCCCAGCCCTGGCTTGAATGTGACAGCCACGCCAAGGAGGCCTTTAACGTGCCTGGAACTGCTGCAGACAATGGGGAGGCCGGATTCCTAGGAGGGCAGCAGGAGAAGAGGAGGAGTTGCTGCTTCATGACCCATCAGCTCTCCAGAGCATAAGGACACCTTTGTTTGCTTATCCTTCAGCCTCCTGTTACCCAAAGTGGGAGAAGCAGGAGATGGGAGAAACCTGGGATTTTCAAACATTTTCTGAGTCAGATGCAGCGGGAGAGGGGAGGAAAGCATTCCCACACCCAGGCTGAAACAAACAGGCAGCGCCTGCCTGGGCCCAGAGCAGCCACCGCCCCTGATAAACACCAGTGCTGGTGCAAACCCCAAGGGATTTGGGGGTCTGCTTGGGTATCTCCCCCAAAATCCATCAGGCAGCACCTTGCCTGGAGGCAGCATCACCCACGGCCTTCTGTTAGTGGGGTATGGTGATGGGGGCTGGACGTTTTCCTCCCGGCAGCCAGGGATGTGCGAAACGCTCGCCTTCCACTCGCCCAGGCACAGCCTACCCCAAGCCACCCCGACCTCAGGGTGTCTCCTCATCGCACTGTCCCTTCCCCAGCTGGAAAAGTTTTCCAGCCCCAGGATCTGCTCTGTGAGAGAGAATCCCCAATAAGTTTACTCAGAGGTTTGTCAACCCGGGGATTTTTCCCTCCCCAAATTATTTCAGAGAGAAGTTTTAAGTTACAGCATCTGCCCCTCCCTGCTTTTCCTCCTGTGCCATTGTTGTATGGGACTGGAATTACCTGAAGGTTGGGTTTCCATCCAAACACCAGAAGGAAGGAGGCAGAAATGCCATTCATTATCTCCAATTGATTTTATTTATCGGGTATAAAGGAGCAACTGGAAGCCAAACAGACATTTGGGCAAATATGTTCAAAGGGGCTGCTATCATTTAATGGGTGAAATGTTAAGGAGCTTTAGCATGAGGTGATGCTGGCAGAGAACTCCAGGACTCTTTGCCCAGGCCAGAAGGAAAAGCTGAGGACAACTGCACTGACTTTGGCTCAACCCAGTCAAATACTGCAACGACTGTTTTTAACTTGCAGTCAGCTTGACGGCAGCATCAGCAGCTCCAAACCTGAAGGAAAGGATCACATGCCTGAAATCTTGCCTGATTTTTTCTCCAACTATATCATCTAGTCTAATAAAAGACAATAACTCCTCCTCCCAACCTTGCCTTGCTCAGAGCCTGAAAACACCAGAGCTCCAACAATTCTCCTGTAACAAAGGGAATGAGTCATTCATCAAAGCACGCATTTGGGAAAAAAAAAAAATCTGCATATTCATTTTAAATTCTGGTATTTAGCTAAAAAGATCTGGTTTACCTGTAGAAAATTATATTTAAAAATAATTTTAAAAATCAACAAAACCCCCAAAACCTAATCAACGGCTGTTGAAATTCAAAGTCTGGGGGCAAATGGCTGAAAGATATTTTTGGGCACAAATAACATCATTTTTCAAGCATAAGCAGAATAGTGGGAACAAAGGACTTGCCAAAGGATTGCAGCTAGAGCAAGCTCTGGGGAAATCATTTCAACAGACAGATGGGTGGAAGGACACCCAAATGTCAGGAAATGGCACCCAAAACCTGACAACATCCAGATTTCCTGAGCACATCGGGCAATGAGGAAGCTGCTGCCCTTTCATACCTCACATAGCGATTGTCTGCATGCAAAAAAAGAAAAGCCACGTGGCCTGAGACGTTTTCTGGAGTGACAGAGTCACTTGTGGCCACCACAAGGTGGGCACCTTGTCAGCTGCAGAGGTTTAACAGGACTCCAAAACCCCTTTTTAAAATGGCCTCTAGTCTGCAAGGCAAGCAGAATCTCTGGCTTCAAAGACATCTCCCTGGGTCTTCACAAAGATTTTTTGTTTTAAAGTGGGATCTGTGCTAATTTGTACCTCTAAACACCGGCAGGTGCTCCCAGGGCCAGCAGAGCCTGGAATTGCAGCAGTGCAGAACATTCCTCCTCCAAGCTGAGGCTGCTGCTGTCTGAACAAGGTGTCTTTGCCCCAGCACCTGAAGAATAGTGGGGTTTTGGTAGCTTCAGTGAATCGTAATTGCACCCATCCAAAAGTAGTGACCTCAGCCCTGCCAACCATAAAACACTGCTCACTGCTTGGGCTTAATGGTGTGTGGCCTGCCAAGGAATCTTTCTCTCTCCCTTTCAGAGACAATCTGGGGGAATTTATTGGCTTTTTAAAGCTGTCTGATCTTTCACTGAAGGAAACTAATGGAATATCAATGACACCAGGTACTTGTCACAAGTATCATTTATGGAGGAAATACGGGCCTGGCTCAGGAGGGCTCTCCTGCACATGGTTAACCAATTCCACACACAGGTCCAGGCAGCAGCTGGGATCAAACCCAGGCTTCTCTGTGGCTGCAGGCTTATCAGCCCCTACCAAACACAGGAAAGCAAAGAGCATTCCTAATTCAGTTGACTAATTCAATTTAAAATCCCGATGAGGACAAGGCAGCTTGAATTTTCATGGGAGCTTTAATTTAGGACGACACCTTTGCAGCTGGAAGGAAGAGCCTTTGGTTGATTTCAAGCACCTTTTCAAAATAGCAGGTAAAAAAAAAATAATTTTAAAAAGATGAAAACATTCCTTTTCCCATTTTTTTACTAGCATCTCCATTTTTTTCAGCTCTGACTTTTCACTGAGCTACACCCTATTTGGGGAAAGGTCTGCTCTTTTTTCGACTCTTTTTCTGACAGGTTAAGAGTTACCCAAAAGAAAACGATGTCTCAGAAGCGTTGTGATAGATGTGAGGCTTCAGTTTTTAACAGAAAAAAAAGCTTTATATACAGGCTGCACCCTTATGGGGTCATCTAACCCTTGTGGAGGACTCAAGCCTGCTGTGCTGAGGTTTTACCCCACAGGGCAGCATCAAGAGCCGTGATCAGCTCCCCAAAGCTGAGATTTGCAAACATCCCACGCTCAGACTCTGGTTTTTGGGACACAAATCTGCTTTCAGGTTTTCTTGCCAGCCTTAAACCCAGCTTGGGTACTCAAGAGCCTGCTAAGGACTGTGCCCAGTGATGAGTCTTTCTCTGCAACATGGTGGAAAAACTCCTCTTAAAAACATGAAATGTGCCAGAAAGGAACAAGCAGCATGTCTCATTCCTCAAATTTTTTGGAACCAGTTTTGAATAACAGAGGGGATGGTGGCAAAGGGAAAAAAAGGCCACTTTTGTGCTCAAAGACTGGAGAAATGTTTAAGTACCCGAAGCTTCGTGTTAAATTAGTACAAAACATGGTGATTTGCTGCAGGGCTCGAATTTCAGCTTCTGCAAACCTCTCTCAGGGGAGAAGCGAAAGGGAAAGAGCAGGTCCCGGGTTTGAAAGCAGTGAATAAATTAAGCCCGGGATGCTTTAACCCCAGGAGTGTGGCAGGAGAAGCCTCCGTACGACGGCGGAGGGAATTTCCCGCAGAGCTTTGACAGCACAATTAGCAGCGGGGCTTGATGGGGCAGGGAACGAGACCCGGAGCGAGCGTGGCCGGGGGGGATTGTTGATGTGCCCCCGAGCTGCAGAAGCTTCTGTTGCCTCTATTCCCTTAAACCACGGTGCTCTGTCCCCCAGATCCAATCCCTGGGCTCGCATCCATCCACCATCCCGCAGGGAATTGCTCCTGCCTTGCTCTGTGAGCTCCCGGGGCTCGTCCGCCTTCGGGGGAAACGGGGCAGTGATAGGAGGAGCAGGGATGGCCCAACACCTCCGAGCCCTTTAGTGCCTCTGTTCCTTCAAAGCTGCTCAGAAATGAGCCGGAGACCCAAATTAGGGTGAAAAGAGGGCTCAACATGTAATTTTTTCTCAAATGCTGTGACCACGTTCCACGGATTTTGGGGAGCGATCCCTAAATCCGGGCCCAGCAGTGCTGCAGGTTCACATCTGAGCTGTCCCTGGGTCTGTCTGCAGAACGTGCTGGCAGCTCCTGGAACGCAGAGCAAGACAGAGGGAGGGAGAGAGAGAGCAAGAGGGAGACGTGCTGCAGATACTTGCACACCAGAACATCACATGAACATGTTTAGTATTTTTCCAGAGGAAAATATCATCCAGGAGGCATAATTATATCTTAGGTTCCCTTTTTTTTTTTTTACAGAGCTTTTTAAGCAGTTGTTTTGTTTCATTCTTCTCCTTTTTCTATTTTCGAATTACAGCGTTTGCAGAAACAGGAGGAGGATGACAGCTAACACAAGAGAGAAGCCACGGGTGCCTGAGAGGGAGAGAGATGCTGCTGTTCCTTGCCATCCCTGGAAGTGTTCAAGGCCAGGTTGGATGGGGCTCTGAGCAACCTCATCCAGTGGAAGGTGTCCCTGCCCATGGCAGGGGGGGTTGGAATGACATGATCATTAAGGTTCCTTCAAACCTAAATTGTTCTAGGATTCTGTGACTCAAAAGCAGCTAAATTTAGGTCTTGTTCTGCAAGCTGACTCCCCCGTGGCAACTCACAAAGTGATTCTTGCTTGATGATCTCTCAAAGGACAAGACCTTGGCAAGAGAGAACCTCTTGAACTTCCCACCATCCCAACACATCCAGAGGTTAAATTTCTCTGGGAACATCCCCAAGAAGGTGGTTGAAGCAGCTCTGACAAGCTGGATATTTTGTACACCTCCATCCTGACAGGTGAGACGCTCACCCACTGCCACCATTGGTGAAGCTCACCCTCTTCCCAGTCATCACTTGGAATCATTTTGTGCTGCTCCACTGGCTCAGGGCCACAGCTGGATGCCAGGGGAGCTGGGAACACAGCACGTTTTCACAAACAGAAGTGCCCAAAGGCATTTGAGATAGCAAACTCACTCCTTCTAGGCTGTCACCACAGTAACAGGGGGCTTCCCAAAAATAATCAACAATACGATTCTGAGCCGCTCACTTGTCATCTTGGAATTAGCAGCTACTCAACATTTTGGCTGAGAAATGAAACACCCGGCAGGAATTGGTAGTGGGTGTTTCAGAGGGGAGTTTTACATGAGGCACCTTGTCCTTGGTCACCTGTGGGGACCTGTGGCAGGGGAGGAGAGATCCCTTCCTGACGCCAGGATTCTTTCTGTCCTAAAGCATGAGAATCACGAGAGCTCTTAGGGGTGGTGAAGTACCACTGAGGTATGGAAACCTCCATGTACTGTTGGAGATCCCAGCTCTGGCCATTGCCTTCTGTGGCACAGACACCTTCCAAGGAGGAATTTATCACTGTTTATTCCCAAGGCACAGCGAGGGTGAGGTTTCCAGTGATGTTTTTATTGCTCAGCTAACAGTGTTAACCTCTTCAGTGAGGATGTGCACCCATCTAGCAGTTGTCATTGACTGAAATTAGCTTTGCACTTCAGGATTTGTCAAGTTGCAATTGTACTAAATGCTTTACTGGCTGCAAAGTGACAGTCCTGACACAGCTAATGCCATGACCCTTTGGCCTCAAAGCAGTTTGAGCAGACCCCTTGGTCCCTTCCTCTCATCAGGATTTGCATCTCCCGAGATGTATGTCACTACCTTTTTTTTTTTTTTAGCAGAATACTTCTTTTTCACATGTTCTGAGAATTTCAGGCTGTGCATGGATCATGTTTTCAAAATCTCTTCCATATTTACAGGGCTCAGAAGCCCTTTTTTATATCTACACTTGTTTACTTCACCCAGCACCAGAGCTGGGAGTGGGGAACACAGGACAGGGTATTTCAGGTCTCACTATAAAATCAGGTGAAACAGGGCACAAATAATTTGCAGGGCTGCAGCAAGGACAGGGACAGAAGTCTTCTCATGCTGTTCTGTAGAGGAGAAAGAGCCCAATGAGGGCTGGACTGAGGGCTGAAAGGGCAAGAGGCCAGTAGGTCCAGAAAATATTCAGTAGAACAGATCTCCTGGTCCTTCCTGTACAGGAACCTTGTGCCATCACACAGAATGGTGCTCAGCGCTTGGAGAAGCTGCCAGAAAAAAATCCCACTGATTTTAGCTCAGAAGGTGTTTAATCCTATTCCTAAATCCATGGCAATGAAAACTGCTGAAGATCCCAGCCCAGATGCCCAGCAAAGAGGTGCTGTTTTCTCCTGTGATGGCAGCCCTTCTCCAAGTGGAACCTCTGGGATGTGACACCGCTGAAGCTCACCTGGCTGGTGAGCATTTGTGATCAATTAAACCCCCACTGCCCTCCTGTTTTCCCTACAAATGTCCCATTAGGATCCAAGCAACAGCCACAGTCAGGAATGCAAAGACAATTATGCACTGGAATTTAAACAAACCATTAATTACCAGGATGCTCTGGCAGATGACGGCTCCAACAATGCTTATTACAAGAACCTCCATCAAGTTATCTGCTCTTTCATGTGTGGCAGAGGTAACGATCTCCACTGAGATGGGAAAAATAATTAAAACCATACAACAAGATGTTTTATTAATGACACGCACATCTCCATTGCTCTGAGAAAATTGGGCAATCTGTTCCTACACCACAGCTCTCCTTCAAGAGTTTGTATTTAACATCACTTTAATAATGGCTGGCTAGAGTGCTACCTAGCTCCCTTGGGTTGGCTTAAAGGAGGAGAGGACAAGGGGAGGATTTATTTATGAACAGCACCCACTGAAGAGCAGATCTATGGCACAAAGTGGAATAGAAAAAAGCCTTGCAAAGAGGGTCCCTGCTTAACTCACTGGCTTTTAAAGAAGGGGTTCAGCAATGCAGTAACAAAACACAAAGTGCTTGAAAAAAACATCTTTAGGAAAAGTACTTCTTAAACCAAAAAACCCCACCTTGGTTTCCCTCTACAAATCTAGATCTGATCTCAGCTGATCTGGTATCAAAGGCTTTCACTGGGAGCAGGAACAGATCCATCAGGGGGTTTGCAAGGTTTGGTGAACCTGAGTTCAGTGATGGGCCCGCAGAGCACAGCCCTGGGACGTGAAACTCCCTTCCACTGCCCTTCATAGCAAGCACGAGGTTAACGTGTCTGAAGATTGAAGCCCTCTCTTGATGTCTGACCAAACCCCCAACAGGACAAGCTTTTCCAGCCTGCCCTGTCAGCTCACCCCAGTCTGCCTGAGGACTGCACACAGGAGCATCCGCTCCTCCTGCCCTCGGGCTGGCACCACCGGCCGGCAGAGCCACCAAGGACATGGCTCACCACGGTGCCGAGCACCTTCCCTCTTCCCACTGAGCTCTAATTTACTTAATCACCACAGATTAAAGCGTGTCTAATTAAGGACAGGCGTTAGATGTGATGGGGAGCCGGCTCTTTTCCTGTTCACACACTATGGGGCTGGGCAAGCCCAGTGTCCCTCACCTGGTTTCAGGCTTTCAAACGGAAATGTTTTGTTCCTTTCCCAATGGAAGTTCAAAGTGGACATTTCACCTAAAAGCAGAGGGTGTAGAAGAACCTATAAAAAATGCTTTAGATCCCAAAAATATTTCAGAGGAAACTTTTTTCTCTGTCACAGGTATTTACGTGCATGGGCTGGGTTCTAGCAGGGATGTAGAAGCTTGGACTGGGCTGAGAAAAGAATAAAATATTGCTATGAGGGGTACAGAAGGGAGCTCACTGGCCACAGGCTCACTGCCCAGTATAACCACAGCTCTGCATGGAGACAAGAAAGGACCAGGACCTTCTCTACAGCAGCTGCTTTGCTCTGCTAACCTGATCTTTAGTGCAGGCACAGCCTCAAGGGTTGTGGCACTGAAATCAGTCCTGCCTCTTCCACATACTGCTGGGTAGCCTTGAGTGAGTCACTCAGCCTCACTCAGATGCACACTGCATGGCTAGGGAGGCATGGATACTCCTTTTTACTCCATGGATACTCCATCATTTGGTGGCATCCATTGGCTATGAGGTGTGGAGACATTTTAATAGCAGTATCTGGCTTTTCTGAGATACTTAGCACAAGCAGATCTTGAAGTGCCTTCTAAAAGCTGTACAATTTCATTATTCTTGGTTGGTAAATGGGGCCTTAGCCCTGGCAGGAGTGTCTAGAAGCTGCCACAGAGCCTTTCATTCATGTTGTCTTTGAAATTCAGTCAGCAGCTGAGTTGCCTCACAGGATCACCCACCAGTGGCTCCTGACTCTCATTCATCAGGGCACACTCAAAGACATCTCCCTGACCTCCAGCAGAGCCATGTGCCTGCTTAGGTTACAAACAGGCTTCAGAAGGCATCTGCTGGGCTGCTTCACTGCAGAAGCTCAAGTTTCGCTTCCCAAAAGGATGAAACACTTGTTTGACACTTGTTTGGTTGGATGGAGCCATGAAGTTATTCAACCCTGCCAAGGTTTCGCTGTGAGAAAAGACCAAATAGTTGAAGACTAGGGCTTTTCTTTGATATTTAAATAATTCCAACAGAAGAAGCACTTGCCTAATGCTGAGATGAACCGGGGCATGCCCAGGAGTGTGAAGCACAGTGAGCACCACAGCTGCCCACACGACACTGTCATCGTATGGCCAACGCCACGTTGAAGACCTGCAGAGGGTCTCCCGTTGTAATAGGTCACAACATGAGGTGCCAAGGGCTTCCCACGTGTCTTGCAGCTCCCTCCCAGTGCAGGTGGGGTCTGTAGAAGGCAGAACAACCAGCATTGTCATCTTTCTTGTTAGAGAAGAGATGGCTGCAAGGTCGGTCTGGGAGAGAGGGTGCTGCGAGCGCCGTCTGTGCTGCCAACACAGTGATGCCGAGGGAGAGAGGAGCAGTCTGTCAGCCAGGGAGAACATGAGCCCAAGGTCAAAAGAAGGGGTATCTGCCCAAGAAAAGCAGGAACTCTCTCCCCCTGCACGCTCACAGCCCCCAACAGCTGGGGATGTGGACGATGCAGACACCTGGTGCCAGCAGTGCCCTGATCTGTGCACAGGGAACCACACACAGGGCTCACCATGGGTGCAGTGGGGACATTTGGGGTCACCACGGGTGCAGTGGGGACATTCGGACTTCCCCAAAGCCCATCATCCCACCTGTGCCATGGAGAGGCCCTGGATCTGTGGGTGCCTCACTGGGATGTCAGGTGCTGCTGAACCCGCGTCCTTTCAGAGCACGGAAGGGAACAGCAGGGAGCACACATCTGCATGTGACCTGAGTGACACGAGGCTGCAGGCACAAATTACACACTTTACAAGTGACATCTGCTGTCACGGGGGGAGGTTAGAACGAGGCTGTTTAAAATTCAACTAAACTCTGCCCAGAAACAGGGCAGTACATTGTCTCCTTTTCTTTTTCACCCTCCGGGTGATGTTTCTAGCAAGGAAGTCCCTCTCTTTCTAACAGATTTCACAGTGGGTTTTGCCCAGAGGGTGGGATTCACATATTCCATGGGAATGTCTGGCTGCTTCACAAGCTCCAGGCCAGAATCTCTGTCAGTAAGTACCACAGGAGTTGATTTACACCATCAGAGGTGTGGTTTAGACCAGGAAGAGCTACAAAACGCAGGAGATGCTCAGTAGCATCCTACAGCCCCACTGTGCAGATGGAGAAACTGAGGCACAGCAACTCCATGTTCTACCAGCAGAACTTATAGCAGGATCAAGACCTCTGCAGTGCAATCCTGCCCTTTGATAATGTCCTCTTTTTTTCTCTAGACATGGCGAAAAAGAACTGAACATTGTTTCTGAATTCACAGCTCCAATCCATCTTCCAGATAACTCACGACATGAAAGTAAAATGAATTGTTGCTCTCCTTCTCTCCATGTTCTCAGCAAATCCTAACAGCATTACTGTGACTACATGCATTGGATATTCTCTCTCCAGTTTTCTGGTCTATCTGACTCTCTTTGGACACGCACACCTTGATATGCTGTTAAACTCTCCCACCCACGAGCTGCTTGTGCGTAGCTTTGCTCTGATTTGTCATAGATGGCTGTACCATTATGATGCTATTAAGTCAGTTATCTCATAACATGGAATTACTTAATAATTTGCTCCATTTGTCCTCATTGATGGAAACAATGTGCTCAACCACATCTTATCTCAGTTCTCAAGGATTTTAAGCAATCTGTCAAAGCCTTGAGCAGCTCCAGCTCTTCATTTTATCAGTGGGAAGATCAGAATATGTGACTCAGAGCAGTGCTGAAGGATCCTTCAATGTGCAGAAGAGAAGCAGGACATAAACTGAGCCGGGCAAATTCAGATGAGACAATTACCAGTAACAGGGAATATCTATCAAAGGAATTGATGTACTGTCTACGTCCTGAAGACACAATTCTTCTGATTAATGCCTGTATCCACAGGGAAAAGCCAACACTGACTCTTGTCTTGCTGTGCACATTTAGACCCAGGAGAGATCTAGTCTATATGCCCAGGAGAACCAAGGGTTTACTCTTATCTTTCTAGAGGAGACTTCTAAGACTGGGCAGATGAATTGTGTCCTTGGAGTGCACATTTCCTACCACCTATGGTAAGAGGAGTTGGCAGTGGCCACGTTAGATGTAACTATATTGTAAATGTCTAGTCAGGGGAGATGAACTCCAATTTTGGTGCTCAGCTCTGTTTCCAAACTGAGTGCCCAGTACTCTTTGGATGTGTTGGGTATCTGCACACATATCTGCTGGCTGACATGATGAAAGACCTATGGGGACTTCATCTCTCAGGAATCTGATGTCATCCAGACTTGGGCCTCCTCTGAGTCCTTTGTCATGTCTGCCACTGCAGATGCCAGAGGTATCCATGGTATGTGCTGTCTGGGACAGGCTGGAGCATTTCACCAATTAAAAATGCCAGTTCTCAGAGAGCTCCTAATGCAGCCAACAGTGCTGTTCTTCTGGCCAAAGGAATCACTCCCTGGGGTCATGGGCAGGATCAACAGGCACCCATTGCTCATTGGACACCATCCTGCAGAGGCTGTAATTCAGCTGTGTCTCCATCTCTGAACTCTACCCTTCATATCATGCAGGGAGCTCAGCTCTGCTGACAACACATTGCTACCTCACACCCCTGGAGGGTCTTGAGGGTATCTTGCCCAGCTTTCAGCAGCTGCTCCAAAGCTGCTCCAGAGCCTGTAGGCCTGCATCCTTTCCTGCCGGATTTGTGTGGACGCCACAGATTCTCACAGCATCCCAAAAAAACCCCCATACACCTCCATTTAGACAAGTGAACAGTGCCCTGTATGTTTTCCAGGAACACACGCATTACTCAAGAACGCATTGCTGGATACATTGCACAAATACAGGGGTGAGTTTTTGTGGTGTGTGTACACAAATGCTCGGACTCAAAGACTTTGTTTCTGGCCATAAAATTTCTAAATGATCCTTACTTATCGGCCAGGATGTTTGCTTTGCTCAGTTCATTACTGTAGGCAAGACGCTTTTCCTGCACTTTATCACAGGATCTCGAAGGGTAAACGATTTCTATGAATACCAATGTTTATTCTATCAACGGGAACACTCAGTGCAGTTAAAATACAGTCAAACAAGATGCACTAGGACAGAAAACCACAAGCTGTGTTTCATGCGTGGCCATAAACAAGCTCAGCTTATCAGAAAAACAGGTCCAAATGTGTCAGGAGCCAGAGAAAGCTCTTGATTACCCAGCATCAAGCCCGTGGCCAATATGACTGTTGGCCTCTTTTCACAGGATCAAGTTATAATCCATGTTGGCATGTGTGAAATAAGGAATTGGCGGCACTCATTAAGAAAGAAAAGAAACGGAAAACCGTGAAAAGGAAAGTAGCTTTACCAGTATTTCCAGTGGTGAATCATTGGCATTCAGGGCTGTGGCCTGGTTAGGGCGAGAAGGCTTCTCATTTGGGTGCCCAACACTGACAAATCCTGCTAGGGAAAAATGCTACCCCTCTTCCCCTGGAAGCAGAGAGGCAGGAGGGTTAGAGCTCTGCTGCTGCTGCAAGGGATTCCTTTTCTCCACTCTCCCCAGGAAAGCCATCCCCCTTTTCAAGCTCCCCACTCCACCCTGGCCAGATCCCAGCACTCTGTTCCCAGCCCCATGGGCTGTCTTCAGCCCTGTCCACAAAGGCTGCTCTTAAAATGTTCAACCCCTCCTTTCCCAGCAGAGAGGGAAAATACCAGTTCCTTGAAAACAAGTGGCAATATTCTCAGAGACAGCAGGGAAAGATCAAGAAGGCTTTAATGTTTTCACCATCTTCCTGAGTCTGAGCTCTTACTGGTGTAGACTGGAAACAAACTTGGTCCCTGTCACCAACAGCGCTTTCCCTATAAAAATAGGAGTTTCCAACGGAACAAGTTTTCCCTAATCGTTCCTGGCAGGCGTTTCACCGTCAGCTTCTCTGTGGGCAAACCTGCTACTGGTCCCTCCACTAAAACCACAGCAAACAAGGTCTGGAGAACAAAACTCGAGATGACAGGGAGAGCTTAAATAAAAAGGAAGGAAGAACAAAACCTACAGCAGGCACATAATCAAGTGAACCAAAGGGCTTGTCCAAGCTACCAACAGCTGGGTGACAAATCTGCCCGTCTGGGATGCAAGAGCAGAGAAAGTGGCTCAGCAAACCATGCAGGGCCTGAAAGTCAGCAACCTACGATGAGTCACTGGGGCCAGGACGTGAATTTTGGGTGTCTGGGAGTGAAGAGGACAACCCAGTGCTGCCTGGAGCACTGAGTTCTCCAGGGAGATGCCTGTCTCCCGGCTGGTCCAGCACTAGAGGGTAACAGTGAGTCAGTCAGGCTGTTGGGCCAGTTGTTGGGCTAGGTCGTGTTGATGGTAATGGAAGGGTTGGAAGTGGTGATTCCAGGGAGGTCAGAGCAGGCAGGAGCAAATGAAGGGTGTTGCACTCCCCTCTCTGCACTTGCTATAGGGCACTTATGGGGCTGGGCTGCCCCAAGGACAGAGCAGTGGGGGTGCTGGAGGGGGTCTCTGTGCACTGGTGGGAGAAGAAATGAGGTGACATCAGAAACGGGCTGCTGAGCTCTGAGGGAGCGCAGGGCTGTGGGGTGGAAGGCCAGGAAAGGGGATAAGGAGCCTGGTGGAAGGTGCTTTCTGCCCTTGCAGGATGATTTTGAGCCAAGGGCCAACTCACTGCTCTGCTTCTGCACTCAGAGCAGGATATGCACCCGCTGAACCCCACGTTTTACTCTCAAAGCCCTGGTTGCTCATCTTTAGCAGCTAACGTGCTTTTGAACACATAACACAACCAAAGCCCAGTGTAAGGTGTAAATTTACACAGCTTGCTGATGCTTCAGTTCAGGACCTCATCTTCTGGACATGGACAAGCAGAGCCCTGGCAGCCACCTGAGCTGCCTTTGATGGCAGGAGCCAGACCTGTGCCTGTGTCTGTTGGCATTGAGCTTGGGACCTCATGTGTATGCAGAGCATCGAGCAGAGCAGCTCTTCTTAAACAGTGCCTGTATTCCCAGAGGGGCTGTGCCCAGTCACACATCACTTGGTAAAGTTGTAGTGAATTATTTTTCCTTTAAAGCTTCAATATTTTTTGAATCTTTAATCAAAACTGTAAAGCTTAAGAGCAGGTTCTCTAGCAATTGAAGTTAGGTGTCTAGTGGTTAGATAGGACCAGCAGTCAGGACTCCTGGGTCCCATTTTCAAACTTCCCACTGACTCTTTGAGTGACCTTGAAGAAGTCAATTAATTTCTGTGTCATTTTCCAGACAGGTAAAAATGAGAAAATAATTCTTCCCCAGTTCACTGGGGGATTTTGAGTGTTAATTGTTTGCAGGGCACTTTTCTCTCCCCAAATGAGAAGTAAAAGAAAGGCTGCAGGAAGGCTGAAGCTTGGCATGGCAGGACATGAACACTTCAGGACCATGCTGATGTGCTCAGAGGGCCCTTGCTGCAAGGAGGGGGAATCACTTGACCCTACATCCCTTGGCCTGCACATATGGCTAGAAACCTTCCAGCACTGCACCTGGGGTCCAGCTCTCCCCACCGGCTGCCCCAAGGCTGCCCTGCCCCAGCCTCTCAGCAGCTCTGGAGGCTGATGTCTCCTTGCAGTGGTGTTATGGAGGCAGAGGCGGTGAGAAGGAACCAGCTGTCTCCATCCAGAGCCTCTCACACGTGTCCATCTCTCATCTCCCCAGGCTCCCAGCCTTGGCACGTTTGCTGATCCTCACCAATAACATGCTGATACCTCACCAATGGGGATGCATCACCAGCTGGCAGGCTCTCAGCAACCAACCACAGCTATGAATTCCCATCTGGGCTATCAGCTGCTTTGTAGAGCCTACCAAAAAATCCTTTGGGGACTTGGCTTTGTTCTAAAATGGAATATTTTCACATCTAGAATGAGGTGATCCTTTTCCTGGGGTGCTCTGTTGAGGCCAGCGGAGCTGTGTCAGGCCACACCAGGCTGCCCTGGGGTGGGAATGACTCCTGCAGGGAAGGATCTCTGAGTTTATGAATGTGGAAATTTATTTTTGCCTTGAAGGGAGGCTTGTCACTACCCTGTCTGCAGAGCTGATCGCTGCACAGGTTTCCCCGGGCAGGAGAGAGGATGAGGAGCTGCCACCCGGGAACCCCATCCAAATTAACCTACTTACCAGGCTGCTCTGCTGGCTGCTCCAGGAGAAGGCTGTTTGTTTGCTTTAGGCCATTTCTGTGCAAGCAGTAACCAGAGATGAGCAAAATTCGGAAAATTTCTGCTCCCATGGGAAATTTCAGCCTTTCAGAGGTGGTTTGCATCTCAAATCAGGCCAGTTCAGCAAAAAGAAATTCTGGTTCAACTCACTTGGAGCAGTCGGATTCTCCCTGGTGAAAAAGTGCAACCTGGAGAAAGAAGGGAGCAGAGAAATGGGGGAGACTTTCTTTAACTTACAGGAAACTTCCCTTTATGAAAAATTGTATTTTTTCACTTGTTCCAGTCCCAAACTGCTCCAGAACTAATGCCAGGAATTCCCTCATCTATTTATACTGTTTTGCTGTCTGGGTCTTATTGTACCTGGCATTTCCTGTGACATATGACTGTGTTGCAAATAATACCAGGAACATTTACCTTGTGGAAGTATTGTGGAGGGAAGGCATCCAAGGGCCCTTTGTCAGCCTGCTGTCAAAAACCTGCAGGGATCATCCCAGGCCCCCCAGCGCTGCCAGCAAGGGTCCAAAGCCCTGTGGATTTTAGAGCACTGCATCTGCAACAGTGTGGGCTTGTTTTGGGGGGGGATAAATGCTTTTTCTGGTGAAAGAAAGCAGCAACACTGTGAATTTCTGTCAGTTTTGCCAAGTGAATTCATTTAGAGTTAAAAAACATAAGTTGCATGAGATGGATTTCACTATGAAATGTGTCTTTGTTCAGAGATTTCCTTTCTCTCTGTTTTTCTTCTTAACGTGAAAAATCCTTAAAGAGTGAACTGAAATGCTTTCTCTGGGATAGAGTGAAACTTTTTTATTAGATCAGGAACAATATAGACGTGTGTAATTATCTTTCAGCATCTCCAGCAAACCAAAACATCTCTTACTCACCTCATTGTAATTGAAAGCGTCGTGGGACACCCTGTTAAAACTGAAGCTGCTTGCAATTGGCTTGAATCCAAACAAATAACTCTTAACTGAAACTCTTGTTTTTACAAAAGGAGCCATGAAAACATTACCATGATGAAGATCTGTCAGAGCTTACTTTGGGGGACAACTGCCAAGTGGCGGTTCTGTATCTAATCTCATCAGCATTGCTGTAGTTACAAGCAAAATCGGGTCCATGGATTGCTGTTTTCTTGGTATTAAGTTAATGTCAGTGAGACAGACCAGATCTGGGATGGAGTTTGGCTGATTGCATGTAAATGTCTAAATTTGAGTTCCCTTCACAGTCACAGAAATCTAGTTATGACAGCCCGTGGTGTCTAGGGAACAGCTCACTAAAGTAGGTGTCTAAAACAGTTTGGCTAAACCCCACCTTGAACAAACTTATGTCAGTGCTGCAAAATCAGCCCAGTTCTGATGGAGACAGAGGGTGTAGATGTGCAGGAAGGAAGACAGGTGCCTAAATACAGGTATTTCAAGTCCTTTGGGATGCCCTGGTGTATCTCACCTGGCTTCTGGTTACCTCTAGAAGGACATGGGTCTCACACAGATCCCATCTCCTACCTGCCAGCCTCGTGTCCCTGCTGACATGGGACATCCAAAGCAGCACTTGGTCACTGATTCATTCCCCTGAAGTTGCGTGAGGTGAAAATCATTCCCAGAGTCCCCAGGTCAGCAGGACCTGGAAATACACCATTTGGGAGCACTCCTGATGGGCCCATATTTCCAAAGATGGATCATGTAGCAGCAGCCTGCAGCGTGACAGCCCTGCCCAGAATTCCAGGAGGTTGCCCAGCTGAGCAAGTCAGTCTCTTGTTACCTTACATAAGGCACACGGCGAGAGGAGGAATTGCTGTGGAGACTGCATGGGGCTTTCTTGGAAAGCACCTCCATTAGCTTCCAACCTTTTGTCACCTCCTGCAGAATCGCTTCCATGATTTTCCTGCTGACAAGTCACACCTCTTGCTTTGTGGGGGGCAGGGCCATGCCAAACTGCCCCCAGTCCTTGCAGAGGCAGAGCTTGCTTGCATCACACTAGGAAGCAGGAGATTTACACCAGTGGGATTGCACAATCACTCCAGATAAGGGGAATGTAACATGTCAGCAGTGTCCATGTCTTTATCTCTGTAGGAAAGACATACAGGAACACTCAGATCTCTGTGGCATTGACAGAAAAAATATCCTTTCCCTGCATTTCATCTGAACATGAGCAGTGAAGAGTGAGCAGCACTGTTTGACCAACAGCCCCAATGCTGCTTATCTGCTGCTAAACCAGAGCTGGCACTGCTTTAAATCATGCATTTCCCTTTCCCTGTCATTTATAATCAATGGAGATAGTTTATGTTTATGCAGCTTCTTTCATCCTAAGGATCCCACAGTGTGTTATGAGGCATGATCCAGATGCTGCCCTTCTGTTCTGTAAGTACATTCACTCATGAAGACATCACAGAATCATGAATAGGTTTGGGTTGGAAGGGATCTTAAAGACGATTTCATTCCAATCCCCTGCCATGGGCAGGGACGCCTTCCACTATCCCAGGTTGCTCAGAGCCCCATCCAATGTGTCCTTGGACAATTCCAGGGATACAGAGGCAGCCACAGCTTCTCTGGGCACCCTGTGCCAGGGCCTCCCCACCCTCACAGGGATGAATTTCTTCCTAATACCTCATCTAAACTTGACCTCTGCCAGTTTAGGTTTTTTCCCTCTTGTCCTAACACTTACATGCCCTTGTCAAAGTCCCTCTTACAGGGTACCTTTAGGGACTGTGGAAATCCATCTGGGCTTTCTGCCCTGGTGGCTTCTTTGTTCATGGATGTACTGGTCAGTGGTGGTGTCCCAAGCAATGATGGAAAGAAGCACAACCATGCCATTTACATTCCTCTGTTAAAAATGCATCCTAGAAGATGGTTGGAAAGACAGATATGCCCCAGGGCAAGAAACCTGTGAAAGCATGACTTCTGCAAAGGGCCATACGTACAGACCTTTTAGGGACTAAGTTCACATCATATCTTCAAGAGAGGGCAAATCCATCTCCAAAGGTGACTTGTAGAAGTGCAAGTAGACTGAACAGAGGTTTGATTCTAAAATACTGAGATCCAGTGAAAATTAGTCTGTGAATCTGAGGCTCCCTAACCAAATGTGAATACCTCAGCTGTAGATGTCTGTCTCTGAGCTTATTTGCTAGACCCCACTTGAGTCCAGGAAGACAATTGGGGTTTTTTAGGGCATAACCCAATAGGGCATGTGTTGCAAATATCTACTTTAGGATGAGGTACATTGTTGGACTGTAAAGGGAGTCCAGGATGACTATTCAGAAGTAAATGTCCACGTTGCAGATGTCTGAAGTTAGGAGAGATGAATCTTACCTTGCACCAGCACCTGTGAGCCCAAAACTAAACAAGGGATCTAACCAGACAACAGTCCTTCTTTCATCTGGGCTGACACCTTTGTGTTCTCTGCCCCACACCTTTCAGAGAAATGGAGAAGAGGTGGCAAACAGCACTGGGCTCTTTGTGCCTTTGGATCCAGGTAAAAAGGCAGTGAAACAGGCCTTGCCAGAAAATCCTCTAAAAGTAGCCAAAAGCTTGCTTAGTTTAATTACCAAGGCCAGAAGGTGGTATAGAAATCAGCAAGGGCAGAACCAGGGCTTCACACCCAGAAATAACAACCTTGATATTTAGTCCACTGAAATAAACAGAGTGGGCTGGAGATGGGATGAGAAAAAATAATCTTTAAAACACAACCCATTTTAATGTTTCTTTGGAGATCATAATGAGAACTGTGGAATTACAGGATGAGATGAAAGTTTCCTATTTAGCAAATTAAAGAGAGGTTTTGAGGCTTTCCAAGAGCTTCACTCAGCTTCAAAATAGAGCGGACCAAAACTAAGCATCACCCAGACTAACCACAGTTCTGGTCAGAAGAACAGATGCAAGAATGTTCTCTCTGAGCACCTGAGTCTCAGTTGATGGGAGTCTTTCCACTGACTTCCCTGGGTTTTGGACACATACAGAGTTTTTTCCCCTTAGACAGGAGATCTTAGACCCCTGCCTAAAGCCGCTATTAGAGTCAGTGTTTGCCTGTCTGCATTCCAGAGCTAATGCACATTCCAGCCCGTGCAGAGGACTTTGCCTCCCCTCTGATGCACAAGGTCACCTCACCTTTGATCCTCTTCGTTGGTGTCAGGCTATCTGAGGAGGGCTGTGGAATGACTCAGCAGCTCACCGCCCGCTCTGCTTCTCCCTTTAACCGGATTTTTTGCTTCAGTGGAGCTGTTCCCAGCCTGGCTGAAGCTCACATGCCAGATCTTGAAGCGAGCGAGAGCGCAATTATCCAGCAGGTGTAAAGCCAGCTAACGCCAGCACAGCACGGCTCGGGCGTGCGTCAGGCACGATGAGGTGGCAAAACATCGCTGGCGTTGCCACGGGGATAACAACACAGGAGCAGAGCATCAGGTAACAACAAACTGTCACATGCCAGCAGGGCATCCACCTTCACCTGCTCCACCTCAGCAGGAGGAAGGGACAGTGAGTTGGGAACACTGGGGACGTTTGGGAGAAGTTTGATGAGTCCTATGTGTGCTGCTAAACCCCAGCAGTGGCTGGTGCTCCTGAGCTCACGAGACATGTTGCAGAAACTTAAGACGGTCAAAAGCCACAAGATAAGCGACCAATTGAATGACAAATTGAGGGTAAGGCTTAAGAAGCAGCACATAGACCAGGTTTGTCAACTGCTTCCTAGGTGCCCAGTGCCCCTTGTGGGAAGGGGTCTGGCCATCTGTTCTAGAATCACAGAATGGTTCAGGTTGGAAGGGACCTTAAAGATCATCTCATCACAACCCCCCTGCCATGGGCAGGGACAACTTCCATTAGACCAGATTGCTCATAGCCCCATCCAACCTGGCCTTGGACACTTCCTGGGATGGGGAATTCCCTTTTCTGTGCCAGTACCTCACCACCCTCACAGGGAAGAATTTCTTCCTAACATCTTATTTAAAACTCTCCCGGTTTAGTTTAAAACAGGCATGGGTCAACACACAACTTGACAGCCCTAGGTGGTCCATGAGAGAGACTTTAGTAGGAATCTTGCCTGGAGTGCTGCCTAGTTTTGCTTCACTCCATTTCACTGGCACTTCCACAATCACAACTCACAAAGTCCCACCAGTCACTGCCCCACATCCCACCACATCACACAGCTCAATTCAAAGCCCTTTAGGACCTGGCTCTGATGACACCACAAGTGCCCCCAACACACCTGCTGCTGAAATTCTCCCTGACTCTCAGCCATCATTTATGTACAGTAATTAGTACTGTTTGGAACCCTTGAGAAAAGCATGGATAAATACTAAGAAACTACTTAATGCCCCAAAGCCTAAAACATCTTGGCTTTAGCTAGTTTATGCTGTATCATAGTATCCAACTTGCAGTGCAGGGCACAAAAATAGCTTCCAATGATATTATCACTTTGTTCTAGTGGGCTAAATTCAGCCCTGAGGGGCTGTAGAAATTAATGGGGTTTGGCCCAACATGAAGTTAATAAGGATGGTCTATTTCAAGCCCATAAGGTACCACATTCTGCCACTACAGATTGACTGGGAATAACTCACCTCTTCAGAGACACTGTATTCACTTGCAGCCCTGGATGTGTTTGCTCTAAATAGAGGCAGCAAAAACAGACATCAAAACCAAAAACATTTCTTTCAGACTCCAAATGCCTCTGGCTCTGATTTTGATCTTGCAGGCAGTAGAAGCTCAAGTGAGTGGAGAGGTTTATTCCTCATTTGTGTCAGTAAAAATGAAATGGGCCCACTATGTTTAACACTGCTTTGGGATGCAGAACGTTTAAGGCAGTATCTAACAACTTAGAAATTGTTAATCTTGGTTCAACAAGGCTAACCTGTACTTCTTCCAATCTCTTCCTATGGATGATCTCTTTGCATCTTTTGATTTCTGTAGCCACTTACTTTTTTAACTTCCCTGTCCATTCAGCCAGATTCACCTTGCCTTCTCAGGAACTTCAGAATCAAACTCATCCAGCATCAGATTTCCAGTTCTGCAAGACCCTATCCTCATCTCTACAAAGCTTGCTCATTTAGCTGGACCAATATGTGTTTACCTGTCAGAAGGGGTGCATAAGCATGTTTTCTTGGAGTCTGCACTGCTGCTCCCTCCTTCTGCATCTCAGCCTTAACCTCCAGCTTGAACTTGACCTTTAAGCCTTTGCAGCTGTTTGTTTGTTTTGAAACGGGGCACAACCACAGAGGCCCAAAATACACCCTCAATTCCTGCATCCCGACTCTCCATCGTGCCTTGTACTTTCCACAAACACTCTAAAAAAAGCAGAATGCTCCAGAAAGTACTAAACTTCAGCTCAAGTGGTGTCAGATCTTCCAAACAGTCCTGTAATTTTTAACGTGGATGATTTGTGTAAGAAATCTCCCATCTTCCCTGTCCCTTTTACAACTTATCCTGGCTGTCCTAAACTGAAGAGGAAACTGAGGAAGGATCTCCCCTGAATGTCTGTTTTGGCTTCCTCTTGGAGTAGACTAAATTTGACATTTATGGGACATTTTATGGTTCAGAAGCCAGTTACCACAGTCCAGCTGTGTCCATACTATCAAAGGGTGACTCCATCCAAACTGCCTATGGGGAAAGATCCCTCGTCCATGTCAACTTCAAAGCACCAACTGGAGACTGTTTGGGACAGCTCTAGGTAGCCTGGGCCAAAAATTGTGCCGGGGATAATTCTAACCATAGAAGGCAAATTCTAGGGGCTCCAAACTGTTTCACTATTGTAGATGTATACTTTAAAACCTTCCCATCAGTATAAAAAAAACCAAACCAAACTGTATCTTTTTTTTTTTTCCTGGATTACTTACTTTATCTTATGAGGTGTTCTCCTTTCCCCAGAAAGAAAGAGAAGTGTTTCCTACTGAGGAAAGCCATGCTGAAGAGGAGCACGTCCACCTCTTTCTGTGGATTTCATTCCTGATTTCATTCCTGATTTCATTCCTATGGCTCATAAACTTAACTCCCCAAATTTGTTGACTTTCAGCAAGGCGGACGAGGGTGGGACTTGGGACTGTGAGTATGGGCTTACGTAGACTATAGCTCTGGAGATGAGGACTTTCCAAGGAGGAGAAAGAACTCAGTGCCCAGCTCCCTCCCAGCCCAAAGGCTCTGCCTGGTTCTTCCCTGATAGAGACAGCACCTCCCAACACCCCTCCACGTTCCAGCAAAGATGAGTGGGTTGATAACCAATTTATTATGTTTGTTCTTTTACCACAACCAAACGTAGTCCATTAATTACTTGGATCACAGAAAATAAAGAGCTGATTTGAGATTCTCATCTACTTAGTCATTTGTTAACTTCTGATAAAACTGAGCTTTGTCTTCTTATCTCTCTTCGCCAAACAGAGAGGCCAAGGCCAGCAAGTGAACCTCATCTTTCACACTACCCTCCTGATTCAATCAGTCACATATTGTAGTTGATCATTACATTTTCTCGATAACTACTTGCCCTCTATTCTAGGATGTAAAAAATGTTGGGTGCACTAACCAGGGAAGGAGGAGGAAATACAAAGCTCCACTGACATCACATCTTTTTTATCAATTTATTTGGTGTAAAACTGGCGGTAATTTCACAATTTATTTGGTCCCTAATCAGATGGAATAGCTTGTCTCTCTGGAATGAAAACAGTCTTTACCCTCAATATACATCCATTATTCCTCATTCCCCAGGGACCATTCTAATACAAAAGTTTCTCAAAGAACAAACTTCTTATCTTTCACCATTATGATTTCTGAATCCTCAAAGCTAGTCTTTCTTCAGGGAGTTCTGACACCACTTACTCCATCTCACAATTCATGTTTAAGGCCTAGCCCTTACTCATGGATGCTCTGTGTTTCTTGGGAACTCCCTCTCAAATACAAACATCATCAGGTCCATTTTTCTGGCTAATGCATCTGCTCGCATCTGTCAGGCCTCTCATTTGGATGATACTGGGACTTTCTTGGGAGCCAGATGACATCTCTAGCCTACACTCTTTAAAGTCATAATTTTTAATTTGTCACTACATCTAAGGGAAAATGAAAACTTCGAAAATTTTGAAAATTGACTTTAGGAACTTCATCATCAGTTCTGAAAATCTCAGCTCTGGGCTGATGTCCCTGTGGTGGAAAGACCTGAGTTCATTTGGTAGCAGTGATAAAATTTTGCTCTCATTTTGAACAGCATAATTTTGCAGCAGATTTAATTATTCCCTGCAAACATTTCCTCTGGCAAAGGGTAGATTTACATGTATGTAATAGATCATGACCTTTCTTCCCCCTACCCCAAAGCTTTGGCACCACGTGCGTTTATGGCATTGTGCACACAGCAAGCAATCACCCTGCAAGACAGGAAGGCAACTCCAGAGAGAGAGTTGTTGCCAACAGCAAAGAACTGGTTGGTTAAAAGGGTGGTTAATGTTCTGAAATACTGAGTGGCTAACAATACGTCAAGTGGCTGTTGAGAGAATGCTCATATTTACTCAGAGGTCAATTATTCACTCATAAATTTATTGGTTTAATTTCCTTATAGTCTATTTCCTCTATTACATATTCATAATCATCTTCTCATAAGTTCTCCTCCTACAGCTACTAATTATTCTCTATGTTCGCCACACACCCTTTTGTGCCATATAGATGGGGAATATTAATTTCTGTATAGCAGAGATTTTTTTTTAATTAAAGCAATGTTCTTTAGAAATAAATGCAACAACCATCAATTAAATTCAACAAATAAGGAAAAGTAATTATACAAAAATGCCAATCAAGATGCTGAGATGAAATTCAAATGACATCAATCACACTTCTGCTGTTCCAAAATGCTGATTTAATCAATGTGAAGTCCACAGGGCTTCAGTAAGGGAACCATTCTCACACATTACTTTTTATTTCTCTGGAAGATGCAGTTACCAGCTCTGTACCTGGGGTAATCTACTCTGGGAAAAGGTGTGCAAAAGGTCTGCTCCATGCTCTGGGTGTCTGAGAAATCAACACAGATCACATCTCAGACTCTGCACGGTATCTTCACTCCTCCCTGTGAACAAGAGCAGGTACAAATAACTGAAGTATTTGAAATATTTCACCAAAAATAAGGGCTCACAATCTTTGGGGACTCAGGACTATTTACTTCTATGGGAGACAATCAAGTGTCACTCCTTTTTCAATGAGGATCTTCCAAGATGCACAAGCCTTTTAAGGTCTGCAAGGGAGTGTTTCTGCATAAACACTCCCCTGTTAAGTTTAACCAAAGTAGTCAAGAGGGAAGAACATGGTCACTAAGAAACTAGAACTAGATTAAGAAAAGTAGTCTGGTGGGTCTTAAAAAATTCAAGGGAACAAGGTAAAAAGTTTGCAAGTCTGTAACTGGTTATCATCAAATACTTATTTAATACAGCTACATGTTACATAGACTGAGCAGTTACACATAGTCATTCATACTGTAGTTACACAGAACAACAAAAAAACCATAATGTGCTTCTTGCCAATTGTGTTTGGCCCCAAGCTAGAAAAACTTCTGCAGTAGAGCAGCCTCTTGGTCCAGAGGCTGGATTGTGTCCTGAAGCTATCTCATGGATCTGTTTTCCAGAATCGCGGCCAGACGCACACAACTCCCATTAAAGTAATAGATTGCTCTGTGAGCTTAATACTTCAATATCCTGGGATCTATAGATTACAGCACAACGTGCTGCATCGTAATATATGGCAAATTGCACTGAAGTCCGTTGGCACTGGCTAAGTAAAGACCAAAGAGATGGATATCAGAGTCCAGGAAGAGGCACGAGGGATATGTTAGAAGCCAGTAGCCAGCTGTGCAGAGTTTAACCTGTCTACGATATTTCTGTGAGAGCTGCAAGCAGAAAATCCCATCCCATTATCTCCAGAGAGGGAAGAGGGATCGTGAAGAGAGAAGGGTGAATTATTAAAGGATAGGCCAAGTATGACTGAGAGCTTATTAAAAAGGGAGGAGGATGGGTAAGCAGAGAAACAGCTTGCTAGGCTGGTTCTATTAAAATCTAAGGCCGGATCCTCTGTGTAAATTAGCATAGCTCCATTGACTCGGGTCGACTGGTTGACTTCTCCGGCTTTATGGCAGTTTACCAGCTGACATTTTAGCCCATTAACTTGAAGCATTGCATGTTTTCCTGGGAGCTTGGTCTTTGTTCTGTCCCCCACTCTTTTTTTTTCCGCCAGAACTGACAAAATCCTTCAGCTGAAACATCTGAGGAACGACATCTCATCAAAGATGGACGTTTCCATGGAAATATCTGTTTCGGATGAAATTTTTTGAGTCTTTCACAGATAAAATATAAATAACTGGTTGGACAAGTTTTCAATAAATCAAAATAGAAACTTTGCTGGAGAAGCTGAAATGTTGTTTGGGTTGCATTTTTCCTCTGTTTTCTCAAATAAAGAACATACAATGCCTGAAGAACAGAAATGGCCAAATTGAAAATTTGCTGAAAACTTCTAAGAGGAGATGAAACCCTGTTTTGGGTTATTCCCCCACAGATGCCTGCATTTATACCCCTGAGGGCAAAAAGAGATGATGAAGAGCTGATGGCAATGAATGTGAGGCAGAGGAGGGAGAGGCAGAGATAAGCACTCCTGGTTTTTCTCTGGATGAGAGCCTTTTCTTTTTTCTCGCTCTTTTCCCTGCTCCTTCTCTTCCCACTCCTTGCATCAAAATGTAATCTGGTGGAAAAAAAACCCAGAGCAAGCTCTGCCTCCCCTGCACCAGACGTTGCTGATAGAGAGAACCTCTGACATGGATCCAGAGGTTTTTTTCTTCCTCATTTTGAACCCTGATTCACCCACACGAAAGGGCCGACATTTAATCATATGGGGAAATACATTCCAGGGGTGAAACTGCTGTGGCTGTTTCCCAAAATATGATCCCAAGGAAGAAGAACTGGTTATGGAAGATTATGCCCTGAAAACCATTTTTAAAATTAATATGTAAAGTGAAGAGCTCTGTTCAAACACATAGAGTCTCACCACAATGGAAGCTGGTAACTTCATCGCTGAGAGTCTCATGGGGAGTTTCATCCCAAGAATATTAGAAGAGTAGGAATGCATCAAGGATCCTCCACATCTGCTGGTAATCCCATACTCCAAAACAGCACTGGGGAACCACTCCAGGGGGTCTCACCTGATATGTGCAGTGACAACCAAGGTTCTGACTTAAAATGCCAAGAGATTATCAGAGATACAAGACCAGTTGAGTATTTCCATGACTTTACCTTACATCAACTGCCCACAAAGCTCTCCATCAGTGAAATCACAGAGTCATAGAATCATAGAATGTTTTGAGTGGGAAAGGATCTTAAAGATCATCTCATTCCAACCCCCTGCCATGGGCAGGGACACCTTCAACAAGACCAGGTTGCTCTAAGTCCTGTCCAACTTGGTCTCAAATATTTCCTGGGAAGGAGAGTCCACAACTTCCCAGGCCAACCTGTGCCAGGGCCTCACCACCCTCACAGGGAAGAATTTCTTCCTAATATTTAATCTAAACCTGTTCTCTTTTAGTTTAAAACCACTTCCTCTTGCCCCATCACTATCTGCCCATGTAAAAAATGTTCCAACCTATTCAGTCCCTGGTTCTGGAAATGAAGTACCAGCTTCCTTGGCATAATTCAGAATACCAAAAAAATTAAGAAGCCTCCTACGACTGGGGAAGAGACTTTGAGCTACCAGCTGCTTTGAACATTTGTAGAGGAATACTTGGGGACTGGGTTGCAAACACACTGCTATATTCCACTCTCCAGCAGCCTGAAGTATGTTTGGCAATATACAGGAGAGAACTTCTGTTGGTGTGAAACACCAACCAGAACAGGGCCTAATCCCACACATGGATGAATATGGTCATGCCATTTTACTGCTGTGCGTGAGGTCCCATAAAGAATATGTCGCTCGATTTACTTTTCTCACATAAAGAATAAAAGGTATGTTTAAGCCAGTGCTTAGCTTTAGGCAGTGCTTAGCTGCTGACCAGCGTGGAAATCCCATCTGGAGAAGACATGCAGATTTGTCATCACTGCCAAAGTGGTTTTCTACAGCAAGTGCTAATGCAAAATGAGACAAGAACTACTTACTTCAGTGCAGGCAAACTTCAGCTTTTTCTGTGAGCTTGTTGGGTGAGGTCAGCCAGATTAAAAGAAAAAAAAAGTTTGCTAAACTCTAAATGCAATTAAAACTAAAGAGGGTGCACTGGGGGTAGGTGTTATTCAGAGTGTTTGAGGGGGTGCCAGAATCTGGATCTGAATAGTTTTGATTAACAAACCTGGGTCTGAATTGCTAGAGAACTGTTCATTTCGTTAAGCCATTATTCATGGCCTGTGACTGGTCATAAGTAATGTTCTGCATCCTGATGAGAGGATTGAAGCTTACGCTGGCATGATGAATGCCTGACAGCAGATAATGAATAGTGTACTTCCCTCACAATTCACAAATGCTCCGGGGTTTCTGAATTGTAAACTACCAGGCCAACTCACTGAACAACTACATTGAAATAACATTCCCAAAAGCAGCAGGATTTCAACTCTTTCTCTATGGGGTAGAGTCTAATTTCCTTAAATCAAAGCAGTACAGGTCAAGCAGGTGTCCTAGAGCTGCTTGTTGGTTTTGTCTCAGACCCAGGCACTCTGCAAATACAACCCAACCCCTGAGCCACAAATCCTTCCTCAGGGAGAGAGCTGGGGGTTCCCTGCCGGGTCAAAACCCAACTCTCCCAAAAAGTACCATCCCTCCATGACTCCACCAGTTCCACTTGTAGCTGGAGCTGTTTAAATACTCGCAAACAACAACCCACATGGTCACATAAATAGCAGCCAACGGAAGCCCAAGTAATTCATTTATCAGTATATTGGCCAGTGGACTGTCTTAATTATTTAACTATTCTGGTAAAAGCTAATGCATAAAGAACTTTAACAGTGTGTGGATCTTGCACAGGGCCTTCAGCCAAGGGGAAAATTCAGGCTGTTCAAAGTCTTCCCTGCATGCAAATGGGATAGAGATTGTTCCTGCTGCATGGAGCTGTGGGATGACTGGCCAGGGACAAAGCATTACAAGGGATGCTTAGACCAGCACACTGCCACGCTCTTCCCAGCTTTATCAGTGTCTCTAAACACCAGTATGACTTGTACCCACTCATAAATATATCCCCAAAAGAACAAAACACAAGCGTGCAAGGAAAATATTTTGTTTACTGACCCAAGGGAAAATGAAATGTAGGATAGCTGTCCAGTGAAGCCCGGAGAAAATCACCTGGGAGCATCAAAATGCAGGTGCTGCAGCTGAACACTTGACAGACAACCACGTGTAGAGCACTTTACCCACAGAGGATGAGGAAAAAATTGTTTGGCTTGAGATATTTGCACTTCACAGGCTGATCTCTCAACCAAGCTGAAGAAGCAATTAATTGAATTAACAGGGCATGGCAGCCTCTGGAGCACTCAACACTCTGCTGCTGTGGCAGGCCTGCTGCCCAGACGTCTTCACCTGAGAGCACTGCACCTCTTTGCTTCCACTCCAGCCACGTCTTTGCTGTGCATGACAGTCATGGCACTCATTAAGCTGGTGGCTTGGGACAGGCTTTAGGTTGGGAATGGCTTCTGTGAGAATCTCAGTTCAGCGGGATCCTGCTGGGATGGCGAATCCAAAAATAAACAAGCAGAGGCTTCCCACTGACCCACTGACCCAGCATCGGTGACGTTTTCACAATTGGCACCTTTTTAACAAACAACTGCTCTGTGGTTGCTTGAGGTGACCATGCACGCTCCGTGAGCTCTTTGTGTCTGCTCATAGCGCTGAGCTCCTGCATCCCACTGATCCACCCCGGGCTTCTCTTCCTCATGGGTGGGGGATAGGACCAGGAATTACGGACATTGCCTATCTTCCAGGGGTAGTACACGACTTATCCCAGCACAGCCCTTCCCGTGCCTTTACCAGGTTGATTTTCAAGCTCTTTAAGGGTAGATTCAACCTCAGACAGGAGAGGGAGCAGCCTGGGTAGCCCCAATCCTGCCAGAAATTGCCTATGTAATTGCAGTTGAATTACTCTTTCTATGCTTCAGTTTTCCGCAGGAAATTATATTTCCTTTGACACTTAAAACTCTAGATCTTTATGCTGTGGGTCACTTCCTGCTACTTCTTGTACAGAACCCAGCACAATGAGACTAGCTTTGACAAGATTGCTGAATTATCTTGATCTCACAATCAAATATTTTTATTAAGCTCAATTTCATCCTGGTTGTCATACATAAGTGCTTCTTCCTGATGCTTAGACACTTCTGTTACTCGTAGATATTTATCAGGGAACATTTTTCATGGCCTTTTTACTGGAATACAAATTCTACAGTGAAAAGTGTAGGATATTACTCCAAACTGTTGGTGGGTGGCCAGTGCCTCTGGCTTTGGGAATCACCAGAAACCCGTCAAGCAGCAGTACCTGTGTTGCTTTACATATTCAGGAAAGCAAAGTTATATGGAGCTCTTGGTGTATCCGGAACTGGATTCCTTTTTATTACACAGGCAGCAAAAGAGACAACTGGAGAAGACAAAAATACTATTCCCAAGCACAGACACAGAACTCCTTTAAATCATCTCTGCTTTTCCAATATCTAAAGCTCCTTTTCCATGATCTAAAGCTCCTTTTCCCAACAAAGGTCACCTGGTTTCTTTACAGCTCTCCAGCAACCAGGTGCTGAACACCACCCCACATTTGAAATTCTGAGGGGGAAGGCACTAGGATTGAAATGAGTTTGCTAGGAGCTTTTCTTCAAGGATTTCCTATCTCCTACTCTTTCTGTGGTCCACTTTCCTTTCCTCTGCTTTACCATTTCCTCCATCTACACTTTCCCATCAGAGCTTGTGCGCAGAATTCACAGATGCCTTTCATAAACCTGTCCTCCTTCCTTCACTCAAACCTCCCCACTTTGATTTCTCTACTTCCAGCCACACAGACCACACCACATCACAAAACATGCTCTTTCAAATTCCTGACACTCTCAGGTTCCACTAGCAGCCACGTGAACAAAATTTCAATCAGACAAATGGTCCGAGTGGAAGCATCACAGCTCCAAAGGCTTCAAAGAACGCTTGTGGTTTCCATGCCAGCATTTTTTGTGGTAGCCACTCACTGCTAGTAGGGTCTAGTATCAGCCTTAACCAACCAAGCCACTTCACTTTCCACAGCCAGCCCATAATTAAAAAAGGCCAATAGACTCTCGATGATGATGCAATGATGTGTTCTCAGGTGCTTCTCTAGGCACGAGGCCAAAAGCTAAGTTACCATTTATGCAATTTGAAATGAAAGGCACAGAATTAGGCAGCGACTAGAATTTCTCATTGCAATTCTTAATCGTTTTGACTTTATTTTTCCAACAGTCAGCAGGTTTTTCCTGTGAGGAGTCCTTTAAAAAATAAATTAGATGGCTACTTACCATGACTATCAGTTGACTCAGATGACAGGAGACATTGCACTTACAAGACCTTTCGTGTTCCTCACTCCTCCTTTTCTGTTTCTCAATTAGGCAAGATTCTACTGCCTTCATCCATACTATTGCTTTATTCCATAGCTCACACTAATGATTTCAGCAGTGACTCCTGCAATAAATTACCGTTCCCGTGTGCCAAGATGACCTGAAGTCCTTGCTGAGGGCTGTTTCAGGCCTTTGTCATGACTTTCTTATCCCGTTTCATCCTCCACAAAGCCAGGACTTTCTCACAGCTCATCAGCTGGTTCCCCCAGAATTGGTATACAAATACCTTCCCATGTTTACTGTGCTTCATGGGAAACCACAGCTGTGTCACTAACATGGCATGTATTGACCATTGCTCTTATTAACTCAGCAACCCCATCTTGTACCTATCAGTAAGAAGGTGTTTGTTGTCCTGTTTTATATGTGAGAATGGTCAATGTCTCACTGATTCAGGTGTTACACCAACATTTCCCACACTTGGGGAATAAAACACACATTTCTAAGAATGAGTATCAACATTTGAAATAAGAAATCTGAACATTTAGAAGTATTTTTTAAATATGAACCTCTAAGAGTTACAAAAACATCATGGACCTATCCTATTTCCCTCCAGTCAAAGTCCAGCCAATCCCTTTTAAGTGCTGCGAAATCCTCACTGGAGCTGGGCACAAGGTAGAGCTTAGTCATGGAGCCTCTTGCAGATCAGCTGGAATCTTTGTAAGTATAAATCATAGAGCAAAATCAATTGCTTCCGAATCATGTCTCAGAAAGAATTACCAAGAGCATGCACGAAGTCAAATCCCCAAAAGACAGGGAATGCCAGAGTTAAGATGATCATGACCTAGTCTGGAAAGGACAAGCTGCTGCACTTGATGCTACATAGCCTCAGGGGAATGTGCAGTAACTGGTTACCCCACTGCCCTATAAAATCTACTCTCAGGCTTTCCATGGTTGCTATTAATAGGAGTTATAAACAGCCACGGAACCATAACACGAGATTAGCTGTTGTTATATGTGTTTCACAGATAAACTCTCTGACAACCAGTGAAACTGAAATGGAAACCAAGCCTCTACAGCCGAATTGGCAGGAATGCTGCAGCAGGATACTGGAGAACAGTGCTCACAATGGGTAACCAGATAAGGGCAAAGCCAGCTTTTATCCTGTTCCACTCTTGTGCTCAAGCGAAGCAGCAGAACAATCAAAAGTGAAGCCCGGCTACTGTTGACATGTTCCACCTCTCATGTCTCAACAACACCAAAAGGTTGTAGAATCATGGAATGGTTTGGGCTGGAAGAGACCTTTAATAATCACCTAGTCCAACCCACCTGCCATGGGCAGGGACATCTTCAACCAGATCAGGTTGCTCAGAGCCCCATCCAACCTGACCTTGAATGTTTCCAGGGATGGGGCATCCACCACCTCTCTGTAGCATGGATATTGTCTAAGGCTGAGGATAAAGATGCAGTTGCACTACTTGAAGTTGCTGTTGCCTCCTAAATGGTTGGGGTTTGGCCCCGTGCTATTGCTTCTGGAGTTTGAAAGACTCGCAGGAAGCCCTGATCTGCTCTAAGACAAATTAATTGGGCGAAAGAATTTAACCTGTTGCCTTCAGTCTCCTGGCTTTGACTGAGAGGGAGATTTGTTAAAAATGTCTCCACCAGCTGATTTGTGGTGGCAGCTCCTCTCCAGCTCTAGGACGTTGAGGAGCACCTTAGGGCAGCAGCAGACTCTTTAAACTTGACCAGATGAAGATGCAACAAACACACGAATGGGAGACTTCACCAGCCTTTAACAAGTCTGGAACACGATTTGGTTGCTTGCTAAAAAAAAAAAAAAAGAGCAGGCTGCCTTGCAGAGGTGTAGCATTTGCAGTTAGGTAGAACTGGATACGTCACTTGTAGGTCACCTGGTGATGAGCCCTCAGAGCCTTCCAGCCATGGGTCAGCAGCTGCATTCAACCCAGAACCAAAATTACAGCCAGGCATTGTAATTGTATGTTTGCTTTCCTCTGGGTCGAACACTTTTCAGGCATCGTTTCTTCTGTGGGTGTCTGACATCTGCCACAATCAGCCTTCATCTGAGTTGGGCTCCTTAATCAAAGTTTCTGGATTAGGATTGTACAGAAATTTTGTATTAAACATAAATCGTTAACGTTAGTTAAAAACCGATTCACCTTGTCTTCAGCACTAATTCAGCCCAAGGTAAGGACCTACATTTTCTATCCCGTGCACAGTAAAAATCCCAGGAGAATAAAAAACCCACAAGAACTCATAATTTGCAATGCTACTTTTCCCCCAAAATAGCTTTATTGGGGAGCAAGAAGGGAGACAATTTCTGTTACAGTACTTGAAAGCCAGTTTCATGACTCTTTCTCAGATTGACAGTAATACCGATTCCACCCAAACAACTCAGCCTGAAACAGACAACTCATAATGTTAAAGTTCAGGACAGTTACAGTTGACTGAAAAAGGGACTCAGAATGGAAATTGTCGTACAACTGCTACGTTATGACTTCTGCCAGGTCTGGAGATAAAACTAAAAGCAGCCATTTTCTTCAGATTGATTTGGTTCTCTCTTATGTGGAATGACAATAATAACATCTAAATGATAGCACTGCTTGGAGCTCTCTCATTTTTTTTCCAGAGGAATAAATACATTGTATTCAAAGCCACAAAATCCTTGGAATTCACAGCACTCAGTGAAACCAAAAGTGATCAAACAAGCACTAGTTTAATAAATTCTGATATGCACATATGTTCCAACAGGGAGTACGTTGTGTTTTACTTGGGTAAAAGCAGAGTCCCAGCACACTTAATGCTCAACTGTTTTCTCATCAGAATCTCTTCTGTCATACCAAATAGGTCACTGTGTGGAAATCACAGCCACATTTTAAGTAGATTGAGTTAACTTTATGAATGCATCATAAAATGGGAACTTCATAACTTCCTATTGACACTGTTTTACAGTCGCAATTTACCATTCTAATGGCACTATTTAGGAAACAATGACTGAACTACAATGAGATAATTAAGGAATAATGTCCATTACTTCAAAGTATACAAAGCAGTAAACAGCTGCCAAAAGTGATTAATAGCCGAGGTGAAGTTAAGACATTTAATCAATCTAATAAACCATTTATTGCAAGAATATAGCTGCTTACACTAACTATGAGACATTTATCTTATTGATACAAACTGCAGTATTTTCCTTTCTTTAGGATGTAGCATCACGAGACCTTGATTGTTCTCCCATTAAAGTCAAGGATAAAACTCCCATTGTGGGCCCAGGGTCAAGACTTCACAGAGCTGATACCAATGAAAATAAATGCTTCCTTTTAATGTAGAACAGTTCTGATAAAAACATTTCCCCCTCCACCCCCCACTATTATAAAACATCTTGTGGCATTGAGAGAGGGACACATTTTAGTAGCAAGGACAAATGTCAGAAGTCATGATGAAAACCTGGATCTCCTATTAGCTGGTGCTGCAATTCCCTGCTAAGTATTGTTTAGTCTGTACCTCCACCTCTGATCTGTGACAGAGAGGTGAAACCATTTCCTCGTTCCATGAGATTATTTAGGATTTAGCTCATGTAGCATACAAAGAAACTGTAGAAGACACTGTACACACTTCGGAGTGTTCCTAAAGTAAAACCAAAAAGGATACAACACGGATTGCTCTTGATTCTGTAACATCTGTGTAATAACTGGCCCAGGAAGGAGAGTGCTGGGGGTGGGAAAGGCTGATCCCATGCCCAGGGGAAGGGACCTGTTTCCGAGGTTACAGCAGCACTGCCAGGACAAGAACGGCTCTGCTTCCTCAGCTTCCGTTCTGCTTCCCTCTACTCTGCAAGAGCGTGGGCTTTCCACAGCTCCTCAGTATCCTGCTTTTTTGCTCTCCACCTTAGGCTGGAGGGGTGAGGGAGCTGCATGGCAGCAGCAAAGGGACAAGTGCAGGGAGAGACAGCCCCTCCTGGCACGCCCTCTCACCCTACTTCCCCCTTATATATCGCCACAAACAGCAGTTCCCCCTCTAAACTGAAGCAAATGCCAAATTCCTGACTAAGATGAACACACAGCGAGCTGCTTGACTGGAGTTTTACGACATGAGTTGCAGAAACAATCTTACCAGCATTAAAATCATACGTACCACATTGGCTCGAGGTGAACATTGCATTTGTCAAGCCTTGCAAAACGTGCTTTTCATCAGACAAGACGTTTCTGTCTCCTCATCCCTGCATAGGAAAGAGGCATTGGAACACATGTTCTCCCACCACACAGTACAATTTCCCTTTCCCTACAAAGAAGTGGAAGACGTTCTTAGCGCTGGATGACTCCTAAACTTGCTCTGAAGCAATTCTTTTGTCCTAATGGTAGCAAGAAGCTTCTTTGGTTTTACCCAAATATAAATATTGATACAGAAACTCATACCAGATAATAACAGAGGTATGAATTTATTGTTTCAGCAAAAGCTCCTATGCAAATTAACCCTAAGATAATTAAAAATGCCTCCAGTGCCTGGGCGGGTAAAAGATCAAGCACTTGCTGGGTTACAACATAACCAGTGCTGTGATAAAGCTGCATAATAGCTCAGGAGCAGCAGCTCCCAGCCTTCCCAGGCAGCAGGGCTAATTCCACCAGCCAACATGTACCAACTCCTGCTCATCTGCGCCCGATCCAGCCTGCGAGGGACTGTTTGTAACTGCAAGACTCTTGTCTGGAGAAGCCAAAGCCAAGGAGCAGGTTGGAACTTGCACAGTTGGATGCAATGCAAGCAGTGGCATCGCACTCACTCCCCGTGCAAGTGTTTGTCATAAGAGTAGGACGGGAAAACCTAAAATACAAGTCCCAGAAACCTGCAATACAGGTATCTCTGCCTGTACTGCTCTTTAGGGAGTGTTAGTTTTGGAGACGGAAAGCACAGGTAGATTTGGAATGACTTTTTCTACATTGAAAAAAACGCA
Organism: Corvus kubaryi; assembly: GCF_017639235.1. Lineage (NCBI taxonomy): Eukaryota > Metazoa > Chordata > Aves > Passeriformes > Corvidae > Corvus > Corvus kubaryi. The sequence continues at coordinate 54,997,282 of NW_024581137.1, read as the reverse complement.
GTGATTTGAAGACTCACAGCAAAATGTTTAAACCTCTTGAGTGCAGGAATGAAACAAGACCCTGAGCTTTTAAGTAATTTTCTCCAGAAACTGGATGTGGCACTGCTGCAGAGCAGAGATTCCTTGAGGCTGGGCCCATAGCCTTTTTCATGGCAAGGAAGAGCTGCAACAAAAACAGCTGCTTAAATTGCTGGAATTAAACACAATGGTCATTTCTGCAGCCCAACTTGGCAGCTGAAATGAATCACAGAGTCCCAGAATGGCTGGGGTTGGAAGGGACCTTAAAGATCATGTAGTGCAAGCCCCCTGCCATAGGCAGAGACACCTTCCACTATCCCGGGTTACTCCAAGCGCCATCCAACCTGGCCTTGGACACTTCCAGGGATGGGGAGCCAGTGCCATGGTTTTGTTACTGTTAAGTAAAACTGTTCATAGATACATTTCTAAACATTTTTTTAAAATGTAAATGGTCAGTAGGTTCCTCTTTCAGTGCAAAAAGAAGATAGTTGTAACCAGTATTACTAAAATTCATTTTGCCTGGGTCTATGCCGGCTACAGAAGGATTTTCCCCATTTATTTAATTAAATTTAAAATTATATCTCTCCTTGGTGTAGCAAGGTTACAATAAAGGCTTGAATATACATTAGATTTTTTCTAGGAGACAAAGGAGTTACAATTCCTCATTTATGTTAATCACACCACCATGGTTTTGTAAAGGTTTTCTCCTGGTTTTACACTCTGGCAGCCCCACATAAGAGCCATTATTTGGGGTGGGTTTCCCCACATACTTTCCCCACTATCAGGTCCAAGGCCCTGGCTAATGGCAGGTACCAAGGAGGGTGGGAGCAGGACAGGTACACCACAGTTTATGTCCTCATGCACCAGCAAACAGCAGTGCTGGGAATTCCTGGAGAGCCAGACATGCCTTTTAGGAAAAACACAGAGGGCATTTGCTGTGAGAGAAGCAGCCAAACCTGCCACAGGTACCATCTCAGGACAAGAGGGACATGGAGCTCCAGGAGTGGGTCCAGCAGAGGCTACAAGAAAGATTAAGGGACTGGAGCATCTCTCTTACAAGGAGAAGCTGCGGAAGCTGGGGCTGTTCACCCTTCAGAGGAGACACTGAGAGGGGACATCACCAAGGTCTGTCCGTGTCTGCAGGGAGGGCTCAGAGCACAGACCAGGCCCTGCTCTGTGGGGTCCAGGAGGAACGGGCAGGAACTGATCCCAGGAAGCTGGACCTGAACATGAGGAAGAACTTCTTCCCTGTGTACTGACTGAGCCCTGAAGAGATTGCCCAGAGAGGGTGTGGAGTCTCCCTCCCCGGGAATATTCCAGAACCATCTGGACACAATCCTGTGCCGTGTTCTCTGGGATGGCCCTGCTGGGGTCCTCCCCTGCTGGAGCAGGGACATGGGACCAGATGACCCACTGTGGTCCCTTCCAACCTGAGTGATTCTGTGATTTGAGCTACACACTCCCTTCTGAAAAAAGACACAGTCACCTGTAAAAATACTTCACACGTCTTCTAATCAGATGGTTTATACCTGTTCATGAACCCATTAACATTCAGGTCCAGAGAAGGTCAACAGAGCTGGGAATGGGTCTGGAGCAGCAGGAGAGGCCGAGGGAGCTGGGGAAGGGGCTCAGGCTGGAGCAAAGGAGGCTCAGGGGGGACCTTGTGGCTCTGCACAAGTCCCTGACAGGAGGGGGCAGCCAGGGGGGGTCGGGCTCTGCTCCCAGGGAACAGGGACAGGAGCAGAGGGAACGGCCTCAGGCTGGGCCAGGGGAGGGTCAGGTTGGACGTTAGGAAGAATTCCTTCACAGAAAAGTTGATTAGACATTAGAGACTAGAAATAGGATGCCCCAGTGAGGTGGTGGAATCACTGGAGATGTTTAAGGAAAGCCCGCATGTGGCACCCAATGGCTGACATGGTGGCGCTGGGCCATAGGTTGAACTCACTGATCCCAGAGCCCGTTTCCCACCTAAACAATTCCGACTCCGTGATTTATTTTTTCCCGCGCAGCCCGAGGCGGGAAATGGCGGCCGGGCCCGCCCCGCGCCCTCACGGCTCCGCCGACCCCGCCCTCCGCGCTAAGCCCCGCCCCGGCCCCGCCCCCGCCGCGCCCCCGTTGTGTTGTGCGCGCTGCCCGCGGCCCCGCCCCGCCCCGCCCCGGCCCCGCCCC
>NW_024581137.1:54790988-54994695 GCF_017639235.1 Corvus kubaryi | reverse complement strand
GGCGGCGGAGGAGGCGGCGGCGGCGGCGGTGGTGGCGGTGGTGGCGGCGGGCGGGTTGTGGCGCAGCGCGGGGAGCGGCTCGGCCCCTTTCCCCTCCCTTCCTCCCCTCGCGCCGCGCTTCCCTCCTCGCCCGCGACCCGGGAACGGGGGGAGGAGGAGGAGGAGGAGGAGGAGGAGGAGGAGGAGGTGGTGGAGGGGGCGGCCCGGCGTCGCTCCGCCGAGCGCTGCCCGCGGGAGGAAGGGGGGCGCGGGGATGAGATAAGCGTGGGGGCGGGCGGCAGGGGGGGGTATGTAGGGGCGGCTCAGGTGGATGCGGGGGGCGGCGTGAGGCCGCGGGGGGAGGCGCGGAGCGGAGGGACGGGGGCTCTTCCCCCGCCTCGGGAGGCGGCGGGGGCTCGGGGGGAAGCGCTCGGCGGGCTTCCCGGAAGGGTGAATTGGATTAATTCTCTTTTTTTTAAAGGGGGGGGGGGGGTTGCGCTCCTTTCCCCCCCTCCGCCGTGCAGAATTGGCGCCGGCAAGAGGCCTCGGTGGCATCGCGTTTGGCGTCCTTCCCACCCCCTTCCCTTCGGTTTCGCTCCTGGAGGAGTTGGTTGTTGAGGTTTCGGTTGTTTTAGTTTTTTTTTTAATAGTTTTTATTTTTTTTTTCAAATACAAACCTGAGTCTTGATTTTTTTTAAACAAACAAACCAACCCGCTCCCCCCCGGGCCCCCCCCCACCCCCCCCCGCACACAAGCCTGCCTCTGAGAGGGAAATAGCCAGGTGGAATCTCACTCTGTTTCCATGGACAACCCGTCCATTATCACCCAGGTGACTAACCCCAAAGAGGAGGAGATCCTGTCCTGCACTCAGGATAAAGGTGAGCTGCTTTCTCTCTTTCCTTATGATTTTTTTCCCCCCTCTATTTAAAAATGCACATAGTAACAACTCGCATTCTTCAGTGACCGTCTAATCCTCTCTAGGCTGCTGGGAAGAGAGGAGAGCTTGTTGGGTTTGGGCTGGTTTTTTGTTGTTTTTTTTCTTTTTTTTGTGGGATGAAGGTATTTGCATGAAGGTCTTTGAAAGGGCTTGGTGGATACAGCTGAGAACTTGTTAAAAGTGTTTGAATACCGAATTTCATCGGTCATTTAAATAAAATATTCTTGTTCCCCGACGTTCGGGGAGGTAACTTTATAAGGTGGTCACTGTGCAGTTAGTGCCCTGCTCCAGGGAAGGGATACCTGTGCTGGGTGTGTTGGAAGGTTTTGAAATACCTGCTGTAAAGATTTTAAATTCTTTCCCCCTCTCCTTTTTTTTTTTTTTTTTTTTTTAAAGAAAACAATTTCCAGATTTCTTTCCTGTATTCCTCCCTGCCTCACATTTCAGAATCCGTGCAGCTTTCAGGTTTGTTGGAGATTATTTGTGCTTCTCAGAAAGAGACACGGGCTACTTGTAGAAGCGGGCTCTATTTACTCCCTAGATAAATAGTTGTTGCTTGCGTAAGGCATCACACTTGGATTGGGTTTTGCTCCCAAATGAGATGAATCCAGCCTGGCCGAAGGAGCTGCTTCCCTTCAAAAGTCTGGATGTTGACAAGTGCCCTTAACCTTGTTTGCTTTCAGAAGCTTTGAGCAGTCTCGGGGTCTGTAAGTGGCCGTGTCCTTGTGTCTGGTGGTGAACAGGAGGGTTCAGGTTCTGGGGGCTTGTTTACAGGTTTGGGAAGTTATTTGGATGTCAGTTTTATGCTTTGTTACGGGCAGTGCAGGTAAATAGGGAGGAAGGGGCAGAAATTAGAAATAAAGAGTTATGTCCATGTTCCTTGGTAGGTACGGTCAGACCTCTGAGTGGTCGTCTAAAAATGGTGGATTGATAGATCTTGCCCTGAAATTGATGGGTTTAATGCCCAAATAGCTTCCATTTTCGTGTGGCTCATCTTGGAAATAGTGAGGGGTCTCAGATTGTTGGAGAAGTTGCTCCCAGTTACTTTTGACTGTAAGGCCATACGTGAAATCTTGGTCTTCCCACTTCACCAGTGCTGACTGCAGAAGTATGGAGGTAGATTTACAAAAAAAAAAAAAGGCCATCAGGTTTGGGGGGTGTTTGAACAAAAATTACTTATTTTCAGCATAGGAGTGTTCATGTAACTCTTCAATTCCTTTTGCTTGTGAGGTGTTACTTCCACCATGAGGCCTGGTTTGGCTCAAAAGATTTCTGATGCTTTCCTCTGTTTTGGCAGTGTGGAACGTGGGGTATCTACAGTGAACAAGGTGCTGTGCTCTGCCTACTGTGTCTCCCTAAGACCTCCCTTGGGGTAGACATATGTGATACTGTGCTCAGATGTTGTGGTTTTAATGGCCTATGTTATTGTATGTAATGGAAGGGCTTCGTTAATATCTGTAGCAGCTGGTTGAAATTTTAGTGTAAAAAAGCCAGTTGAGACAAGCAGGGGAAGATTTGACAGCTCGGAATAAGAGTAGGCATCCACATCAAACAAGTGGCTTCGGAGTCCTGGGCAGAGCGAGCGAAAATATGCATCTAACTTGCATAACTCTGCAGTAACTTGCATAATGTGCATTGTGTTCTTGCTATTGGTTTGTCTTTGGCAGAAAATCATGATGGTCTTCGTTGCAGAGAAGGAGCTTTTCAGGCTTCGTGTTGTGTTAGCAGGGCTGGGCTGGGGGAGAGAGGAAGGAGGGGAGCTGGTGTTGGAGATGAGGAAACTCCAGCGTCATCTTCAAACAGGAGGTGAATTCTCTTTTTTTGGGGGTTTTTTGGTGGTTTTATTTTTTTTAATGTGGTTACAGTGCATGCAGTGGATTGACTATGAGCTCTGTGGTGAGACTTTCAAATCACTCCGGAGCAACTTTTGCAGCAGGAGAAGTGCGGGTCTGTCCGTCCTGGGCTCTGGAAGGAGAGTGCTGCTTGCTCCAACCTCTTCCACTACAGGTTTTCCCGGTGCTCGAGGTATGGAGCTTGTGGAAACCCGTTGCTCTACCTGCCTCCCTGGCGTGGCTGCACATCGCGTCACCCAATTTTCTGTCAGATTTCTGAGCGGTTTTAGCAGAGCTTTTAGGTCCAGTGAGCTGTGAGAGAGAGAGCCCAGAGCAGAGATAGGGAATCCAGATACGGCTCCTAGCAGGAGGCTGCTGCTAAGTGAGTCCTTGCTGCTAATTCAGGTTGAGCTGAGTGTATTGGTACAAAATGGCTCACAAATATGTTAAGGCAAAATGAATTAACTCTTTGTTTCATGAAATCCAGAATCAGCTGAGTCTGAATTCTGGAATTTTGTGATACGGTGAAATACAGCTGTGTGGTGTGAGCCAAGGCTGTCCAGTTTAATGAAAAGCTGGTTTTTTTCCTCCTAGTTTGGCTGCAGACATAAATTCCAGGGTACTAAGGGGCATGTGGGGGCTTTGGGAATCAGGGTTTTCTTAGGGTTTTTGAGACCTTGTGTTGGTGTTTCTTGTGGAAAAAAATGAATTTATTTTCCTGTTGTTAAGCTGGAGAGAGGCAGTTCCACAGTAACTGAGCAGCTGCTAAATAATGCATGTGTATACCTTCAAGGTTTTGATTTTTCCCCAAGATTTCTTTTAAGCTTTTAATCAGATGTGAGACCAGCATTTAGCTTGATTTATTTTTTTTAAATGTATTTATGTTTTAAAAGGAATTCAATGTGCAGTACAGGCTTATGCCAAATTTCTCCTGTGCGAGGGAGCGAGGTTGGCAAGAAACAGAGCTGGTTCTGTGGTCCTGGGGCAGTTATGTTTTTAGGTAAATACTGTGCTTTACAAATAAAAGTGCTCAAGCATTTTCTTGCTAGTCCAGGTGTATTAAAAAATACCTTTTGAGATAAGTGAAGCTGTGGCAACTTGTTAAGGGGGAGCTTGTAAACACTAAGAGGGATTTGTTAACATTTATTTTTTAACAAATGGCAAAAAATTTCGAAGGTGGAAAAAACCAGGTCTTGGTATGTGAACCATTCCCTAGTATGTTGCCACATGGTGGTGCACTGGATTTAGTTGTCTGTCAAAATGAAAGCTGAGCATGAAAGGTTTGCTACAATTGTATTTTATTATTGTTATTATTATTATTGTAATGTTCTCAAATGCCTGTGGTGTTCATGCTGCTGGAGGATTTTGGCCCGTATCTATGTTGTTAAATTAGTTCTGGGAAATAGAAACTTAGGTTCTCCCAACTGGAAGTGATACGTAGGTGCCTGGAAATACTTTGAACACTAAATTCACAGAGAATTCAATTCCCTGTTAGTTTTTTAAGTAACAAAAATAGTAGTTCTTTGCAGAAATATTTTATGTTGCGGTCATCTGGCACTTCTGGAAATCGGGAACATTAACAAACTTGAAACTAAAAGAAAGAGACCTACGTATGGGAAAAGAGGTTTGTTTTGTCAGGGGTCAATTTGAACAACTACAAAAAAATACAAATACAAAGTACGAAGAACAACTGGAAGTCTGGATCTCTATAAATCAGTACAGATAAAATCAACTGGTTATTTTTATTTTTTTAATTGTTATTAATTCTTATTACTCAGAGACCCCTAATGTAAAATCAGTGTGGTTAAATGTACAGAAAACTGGGCAGTGCTGACAGATCTCCTCTGAGTGTCACGTTGAGAGCATGGTCATGGACGGGCAACAGGCATTCAGTCCAAAGAAGTGAATTTGCCTTTTTTACCTGCCTGCATTAATTTGATCCTCATAAGTGATGCAAATTCTTGGCTGTTTCCATGTGCTAAGTTAAGTAGGAGTGAAAAATAGCCCAGTCCTTCAGGTACCAGCTTCAGGCTGTGGTGTTTTGTTTTCTCTCTTCAGATACATCTTTCCTGACTTCTATAAAATTTGCCTGTCAGCTGAGTGTCTATTTTCAGTTATTTAGAGTAACAGAATGTTTTTGTGTCCCTACAGGTGTGAATTGTCTTCTTCAGTAAATTATATGAAAGGGGTTCACACTGCAACCTGAACCATTAGGTTTTTTTCAGTCACAGTGTGAATCCCTGTGGATGTTTTCACAAACTTTTTTGCCTTCTTTTCTTTCAAATAGAGTTGGAAAAACCAGCAATGAGACCAATACTCATTATAATTTTAAATAAGGAGTTCTGAAGATCTCAAGTTAAGAGCCAAAATAAGTGTCTTTAATTGTGTCTTCAACAGAAAAACCATTTTTAATATAGCTGAAAATACTTTGAATATGCTTTTTTGCCATTACATCACCAGGATTCAGAGTACTCAAACACTTGAACATATGTTAATGATCCTGAGACATTGTCTCAACAGATTTATAGTATTGACTTCAGAATTTTAGCACTAAAGTAGCATTTAAATGGGGGAAAAAAAAAAAGTGGAAACCACTCTAGCAGTCCAGTGGAATGTGAATTGCTCGCAGAGGGTAAAATTTTAAATCATTAACTAATGACATAGTTGGTATATGAAACCAGAAGCCATACAGTAGGTTTTGTGTTCCAGGAAGACTGTAGCAACCTGTAGTAACCCAAGATTTGATTTAGGGTTGCAGTTAACAGGCAGAAGTGCAGTAATGGGAATGATAATTTGCCTGAATATCAAATATTCAATGAGTGTCTGTAACCTGCAGTGTGATCGTTTCTTCACAGTGCTTGTTGTCACCCCAAATTCATACTGGTTTCAATTCAGTGATTAGTTAGTGTTCAGAAGTTTAACATGCCTTTAAAAAAAAAAACCCAACCCAACAAAGTTGACCTACATTTTGTTAATTCAGTATTCAGAAATGCAAATGGCATTTTCTGACATAATCAGTAAAATGTGGCGTGATCGATGCCACGCTTCAGCTTTCAGAGTTTAAGCTGAACATTCCAAATAAGCCTCTGGATAACGGGTCCATTTTTGTTTCTTTAAAGGGATAAAAACTGAAATGCTGAGAAGGCAAAAGGCCAAGAGAAATGAAACTCCCTGACTTGGTCGCTGTTGTGAAGGATGTTCCTGTTGCCCTCAGAGATAGGTTTGACTGTGGGAGGCTCATTTTCCCATCATGGAACACTTAATTTATGAGTTTGACTGTCATGTAGAAGTTACCATTCTGACATGAAAATGGTTGCAAATTAGATCTGTCCCACAATTTTTATATATATGTCAGTTCCTAGATACTCCTTCTATAAGCACGTGTACTTCTGTTTTCTGCTGAGTTTTGAGATGTTGGCAATGACCACCATGGTTGGGACTCAGTATTACATTTTCAATTAAAAATCCAGTTTCAGGCAATCCTGGATATGGAAATGATAACTTGGGAGGTGAACTTGTCTGTTACTCAAGCCCAGCCAACAGAGAATTTTGGATGCATTACTTTGAATTGTATTTGAAGTGTTTCTGTCCACAAGAGTTAACACTTTCTTTAAAAAAAAAAGGAACGGAAAAAGCAAAGACAGGTCTAATTATCTACGTTCTTCCTTAGGTTTTGCCCACTGTGTGAATCAGAAGGGGAAAATGTGCCTCATCCCTCTTTCTCCTCCCTGCCTGGGAGATATATCTTGCTGGGAGAGCAATGAGGAATGTGGATATATGTAGGACCAGGAAGGAGCTGAGAGCTGCCAGAATGCTCCAGCCTGTTTGGAGGACAGAGCAGAGTATGAAATCCTGGCTCATGAGGGCTGGGTACCCCAGGCAGAGGCTGGTGGTGGGACTTGGAATAGTTTTGGTGTCTGTGATGGGCACCCAACCTGCCCTGACCACTCCTGGGCAGTGGGTGCTCCCATGATGAAGTCTGAGGGTCTCTGCCCGCCCATTTGGGTGGTTTTGTGTGTTCCCTTATCCCAGCTCAGAATTATTTCCAGAAAGGAGTGGAAACTTCCAAGCTGAAACAAGAGAAGGGCTGATAGAACTACAACGGGCCAAGCGTGTTTAGATGTTTAAAGATCACATCTGGATTGCTGGTAGGGATTGTAAACCATCCCATGCCTCTCAGCAGTGGAAACCTGGCTGGAAAATCTCCCAGAAACATTTAGCAACATCTCCTAAATCTCCATGAGTGGGTTCTAGTGGATGTTCCTGATCTAAGCTGTATTTCAACAGGGTGACATCTCACTGGGTTTAAATTCTCTGCTGAACTCCCAGAGCTGCAGGCAGGCACAGAGGAAAGGATCCTTTTGTTCTTTAATGTCATCACAGACACTTTCAAGAGTTTCACGTTGGCAGTGTTAATCTTCTATAAATTCTGCTTTTGCTGGAGTTTGAGGGGAGCTTGCTTTATTTTTACTTGGAGAGGTTGAGGCGTAAAACAGACATGGATGGGATGATTATGGAAAGCATAAGTAGCATCTAAATAGATCTGAGTGAAAATAAGTTCCACGTGATCTGCTGTGGTATAATTTTGGCCTTTTTTTGTATTTCTGGAATGTTTGCTGTAAGACAAGAAAAGAAAAAATCCAAGAGTTCTATACGGTCCAGTTCTTCCAGTGCCAGCTGCTACTGTGTAACGCAGATATTAGCAGTAAAAATATCAACTTCAACCAAACGAGCAGAGAAAGTCCTGTTCTAAAGCTTGTAGGCTTTATTCAGGCTGTTATCAAAATGATCACTTGCAAAGTGCCACTTCTTGTTTTCTTTGTACAAGATAATAAAGTATGATTTGTAAAAAGAAGAACCCAATTATTACAAGTGATTGGCTGCACTAGAAATGAGAATTCTATTATCTAGAAAATTTATTGCGAGTTAAAGCTGAATAAATACATGGTAGACTTGGATTCTAAGGGTGTCAGGGGGTTTGAAATGAGATTTTTTTTCTTTATTTATTTTTTCAATAAACTATTACTCTATTCTGAATGTTTATTAATATGTTTAAAGCCTGACAGATGGGAGAATAAGACACTGCAGGGCCTGTTTTGTACAGAGGAGCAGCCCCAAATAATGGATGCCTGGTCTGTCAAAATCTAATGTGTATGTAACTTTTAAAATGTTTCAAAAATTTCAGGACAGGTTTGTAGGAAGCAAATATTTCATGAACCTCAGCCTGCAGTCACAGTTTGCATATTGATGGTGCTGTTTAAAGTCGAGTCCTCTCTGCTGGGTAACTGGCCAGTTGTTTGCTGCCACTGTTGCAAACCTTATTTTCCTGGTAGCAAGTGAAGTATTGATTTTTATTCACTGCCATGCTCTCCCCCACCCCGGCAGCTCTCTGCTTCCTGACTTGTCCTCCAGGATTCCCAGCGGAATTGGCAGTAAAACTAATCTTGCTGTTTCCTGGCCTGCTGTAATCAGCAGTAAAATTTGAAACTTTCTTGTTTATTTGATGATATGCAAAGTTTGGCCATCCCCTTGGAGTATGGAACTCCTCCCCTGGCCTCTGGGAGCCAGAGGGTGGGATGTGCTTCCAGCTCCTCAGGATGAGCTCCTGCCTTTGAGAACGCTTTGGGGTAGATAAATCAGTTTCAGTCCTCATAATCATCATAAAGAATTTCTGCCACAAAGGTGCTGTTACAGTGGACACGTGCAGAAGAGTCCAGGTGTGGTTTTTTTGAAGCAATGCTAGCAAAGAATTTTTTTAAAAGATACAAATTTTCTACCAAGTCATTCTGAGCATGCATTTAACAATTGGCAGACAGTGCTGCTTTATTTCTGTCCACAAAAGCTGTCTTGTATTTTCATGCCTCAATATTTACGTACTTGCATTCATTACCCACGAGTGCACGTACATGTGGTTACCAGGGATCTAATTAGAGGAAAGCTTTCGTAGGGTCAAAGAATAGTTAGGGTTGGAAGGGACCTTAAAGATCATCTTGTTCCAACACCTTCCACTAGACCAGGCTGCTCCAAACCCTCTCCAACGTGGCCTTGGACAATTCCAGTGATGGGGCAGCCGCAGCTTCTCTGGGCAGCCTGTGCCAGGGCCTCCCCACCCGCACAGGGATGAATTTCTTCCTAATACCCCATCTAATCCTGTCCTCTGTCAGTTTGAAGCCATTCCCCCTTGTCCTGTCCCAAGTCCCTCTCCAGCTCTCTTGGAGCCCCTTCAGGCACTGGAAGTGGCTCCAGGGTCTCCCCAAAGCCTTCTCCTCTTCTCCAGGTGAACACCCCCAGCTCTTTGTCTCCATACCAGAGGTTCTCCAGCTCTCAGAGCATTTTTGTGGCCTCCTGGTGTTGCTGCAGCAGGTCCACCTTGGTGAAGCCCAGAATGGTGGGTGTAGATTTTGAAGCTCGTTTGCAGTGTGAGGTTTGCTTGAACTGTGAAGTTGGCAATTTTTCCTAGTGATAGTCAGATACAGGCATTCTGCAGGGGAGAGGTCAATAGTGGCACATTCCTAGAAAATATTTAATCATTTATATACTTCCTTCAGCCAAGCACAAAGAAAGGTCTAACATTTACCACCTGGAGAGAAAGGTACAATTATGAAGTATCTCATTAAACCTTCACAAAACCCTTAACATTTTTTTAAAATGGGCTTATGGTACTTCTTTCAACTAAAACTGGTTAAAGATACACATGAACAATTTGATGAAGGCAGTGTAAAGTGAAGCATTTCAGGGAAAACACCTCCATGTATTTCACAGGGATTTTTGGAATTAATATTTGACCTTTTGGGGTTTTTTTAATTCTCTTGCTTGCCTTGTTTTGCTTGCTTGCCTTCTTATCTTCCATCAGAAGTTCTGGACTGCAACAGCTGCCTCTGTTCTGATGCTGTTGAAGCTCAAGGGGCTGAGGTGTTTGATGGCTGTGTGCGGGGATAATTCTGGTGTGTCACTGCTGGGTTAATGCTTGGACTCTATCTTAGAGATCTTTTCCAAGCTTTATGATTCTCTGAGAAGCTGTAGTGGATGTTTGGGGCTCAGGTGGTGCAGTGAGGAGGAGCCCTGGACAATATTACATGGACAGATTGTCTCCTGGCAAGCTGGCCAGAGTGGTGTAGGAGCTGTCTCGTAAGGTGAGATGTTCTTTGTGTTGAAATTTAGGAGGATAAAGGTCTTTTATCACCTCCAAGGAATGTTGTGCTGTGTTTAAAGGGAGGAGATGCATGAAAAATAACCAAAATAATAGAATGAGTGCTTCAGGGCTCTTCCCAAGGTACAGCATGGCTTCAGAGTGAAAGGCAGAATATCCCATTTGAGTTAAAGGAAGTGTTTGCTCCTGCATCATACAGGTGCATAACCTGTGAAGAAATGGTTTCCAAAATTGTTTACCTGGGAATTCCTGAACAGGATGAACTGGCAGCAATTTGCATTTGTTATAACTGATGCATTATATACTGAAAAACAGTATTATAAAGGTACTGATTGTGTTCAGCATATAGAATCAGTCATAGAATGGTTTGCATTGTAAGGGACATTAAAGATCATCCAGTTCCAACCCTCTGCCGTGGGCAGGGACACCTTCCACTAGATCATGCTGCTTCAAGCCCCATCCAGCCTGGCCTTGAACACTTCCAGGGATGGGGCAGTATAGGAAGGAAGGGTAAAATTTCATTGCATAGTGACCAACTGAGCATGTCAAGTGTTTGTGCTTGTATTTATCCTGAACTCGCCGACAGTTTTCCTGTGCTGGGTTATGGGTGCTGGAAGATGATTACCTTTGCCAAGTCATTTGTTGGCCAGGTGCCAGTTCTCATTACTTTTTATGATGTGAAGGTGATTTCATTGAGAATCCGCAAGTTGAAAGTGATTTTGAGAGTTTTGGAAGTGGAGAGGGGGGAAGGTTACGTTAGTTGGGGAATTAAGAAAAGAAAAGGAAAAGAGTACTGAATGCAATCTGCAGAGCAATTCATTTGCTAATTACGCATTGACATAAATTGGAAAGCCCCAGAAGGAGGGGGTTTACAGCATAACTGGAAAACAATTTGCATCTGTGTAGAGGTCTGTGCTTATCCACAAAGGAATGAGATTTTAACTGGATTTGTTTAATCGGGTTTATCGTGAGTGCATAGTTGTGGCCTTCCTTTTTCCTCACGTTGCAAAATCGCCTGTCTTTCTGGAAGATTCCCTCTTGTGTTGAGATTAAATATGTCAGAGAGGAATGTATGGAGAAGTTTAATGGAGACTGAAAGTGAAACCTAAGGAAAACCAGGAAATGTCCTTCTGAATTTTAGAGTGGATTGAATATGTGAATGTTTCTGGCTCCAGATTACCGTGATAAAACTGTCAGCTTAATGCAAACTCTGCCCTGAAATTCAAATGCCTTTTTTTTTTTTCCCTGCCCTATAAGAAATCTGAAACTCCAGCAAATTCTTGCTGTCTCTACTGGGAAGGTTTCTAACAACTAATTGTACACACTAATTACATGCTAACTAGCATTGCTACAAAGAGCATTCATTGTTAGTATTATGATAGTTTTGGGGTTTTTTCCTATAAATCTTTCAGAGTTGTTGGTGCCCAACATGTTACCCTACAGTTGCCTCCATTTTCCCTTCGGTAAACATGTCATGATGGGAGAAAGACAAAAATGCAAACAAACCTAGAAATCAAACTTGACAGTTTTGAAATAGGAATCTGTTCAGGTCTCATGCCTGTATTTACTTGTGCTGTTGCTGCTGCACATCATTATAAATTACCTGTTTAGCATCGTTCTGGCAGGCAAGGGAGCTCTGAGAGCAGAATGTTTTTAAAAATGTCACTTGTGGCAGTGATGGATTCTTTTCAGTACCTTTAAATCAATCAGTTGTTTATCTTAAATGTAAGTGCTAAATACTGTTACTATCTCACGATACAAAACTGTGATCATATTATAAGGAGAAAAATGAGCTTTCGGACCAAACCTGCCCCAGATGCAGGAAACAACTTCAGTAGATTCCTAAGGACCAGATGTCCCTGGATCCCTCAGTCAGGTGCCATTTCCGCAGGATGCAGAATAGCATTTGGTAACAAAAAAGAAGACATCAGAAGGAGGTTTTGCTTTATAATTTTTCAAAGTGTCCTTTCAGGAAAAGTCCTAAATAGAGTGAAACTGCCATTTCTTTTTGTGTAATATGCTGGATTAAGCCCTGAAGTGCAAAACTTTATGTTGACCTTGTGCTGTTGTGTTTCTGTTGAAACACAGTTTACACAGTGGTGAATTCCTGATGCCCCAGATAGTTCTGGTTCTTCCCCTCATCACCCAAAAATATTTGTTGCACTGAACTCTCCTCAAATAACACTTGCAGTCTTCTTAAATTGTAAATCTAAAAATACTGCTTGGAGCTTTGCAACATAAAAAAATAATTGCCTGAGCTCCTAAATCCAAGAAAACAAAAAACCAACACACACACTCCCCAGGAATAAAATCAAGCAAGCCAAAATGAAGCAAACAAAAAATTCCCAGTAATATTAGCAGGGATATAAACTGTGAGCATGAAACTACTCCTGGAAATCTCAAAGGTGACCTTGTGGTGGTGACCAGGAGGACACAGCAGTACAATTTTTAGCAAGGTGACCTGGCACTCAGCCTGTACAAACCACTCTCCAGCCCCTTTGGGAAGGGGGATGCTGGTGTACAAGGGTGTGCATTTGTTTGAGTAATGGTTGTACTAAAACATAGAAGCAACCCTGGTTTTATTTTGGAAATGCCTTCAGTGGGCACTAAGAAACAGATAAGAGTAAAATAAGTCTGGGCTGACTCATTGCAGAATGTGCTGAGATAATCCTGAATTCCTCTTAAAGTTAATATCTGTTTAGTTTAGGCTCTGTTTATCCTTGTGCTGTGGATAAGGGGGTGTTGGAATTCAAGTGAAATAATTTTAGAAATTCCTAGGTAAAAAATCATTATTTTTTCAACAAACAGAAATGCCCATAGTAATTAGCAAAAAACCTTGATTTTTTTCTGTTGCTGATGGTGAAAGGTTGCAATAAAATGTTTGTACTGGCTACTTTAAGTAGCAGTTGAAGTCAGGTGGGAAAACAAAACTCCGTGGTGCTGTTTTTAAATTGTTTACCAGTAATTGTCAGCCCAATCCATGCTGCTCTTTAAAAAAAAAAACAAAACAAACAACAAAAACATACTCTGCAATTTTTGTTGTGAAGATGATTTCTTAAGTCCCACTGTAGGTGGTCTTTGTATGAAAGCCTTCAAGTAACAAATGGCTTTATCTTCTCTTCTGCTAATAAGGTCAGTAAAGGTTTCTCTTTTGGATAATAATAACAACAGCCTTTCAAAGGCGTGAGAATCCCGAGTGGAAAACAGGTTCACAGTTATCACCTTTTTAATAGCTGCTCAGGTGATTGGCAGCTGCTGCTGCTGCTAGGAAGTGTTTTACAGGAGTAAACTGGTTTTCTTGCTTTAATTAGGACCATATGTGTACAGCAACTGTGATTGTCTGGGAAGCTGCATCCTGTATTTTCAGTTAAGTAGCTGATAAAATTATGCGGTTGTGGAAATGACTACCAAGTCCAGTGGGGAGGTGTCTTTGCAAACTGTTTTGGTTTTGCTTTCTATTTAGTCATTCAAGGCAATCAAACATTGATTGAGGTTTGGTGGTCTTGTGCTGTAATAAAACAAACTCTGAATATTTTCCTGAGGTGATAAAGTAACTGTTTGGACCCCATATCCAAAAACACAATTAAAAAATCCACCAAATTTCAAGTTTTCTAACCAACAAAACACCTGTAAATTGTTTTCTTGGCAAAGTCTGCATGGATTAACTTCTCTGTAATCAGCTGTGTTGCATGGTAAATAATAGCAAAAAATAGATTGAACAAGAGAAATAAATATGAATGTGTTAAATTCTTGATTTGTGTTCTAGTGAAAGGGAGCATCTAGTGTTTGCTAGAGAAGTCCATTTTTAATTCTTCTAGAAACAATTAAAACTTGTCAACTGAAGGGAGTGCTTGGATGCTGGACCTAAAGATATTTCTTTGGCAATGTTTGGGTGAAACTGACCACTAACACCCTTCCCTTGGAAAACATCCCATCTATTTATGTCACTTCCCAGAGGTTAAATGCAGCCCTTGGAACAGGCACAGGAATGCCTTTTGGTCCAAGTGGCCGAATATGTCACTTTTCTTGATTACTGGGGTGACCACATGTCATTATTCCTGCCCTGTGTGGAGCCAGGAGGTGCCAGGAGATGTCCCAGGGCACTCCCTGCCCATTGCTAACTCCCCTCCCTGCTGGCTGGGGTTTTTTTGTTGCTTTGTTTTGGGCTTTTTCTGTGTTTATTCACCAACACCAGTGCGTATCCATTTCAGGCTTTTTGAGGAGAAGCTGAGCCAGATGTTCTGTTGTCCCTCAGCTGTGGATGTGTGACTGAAAGAGGCAGTGTCCTGCTCATCTCTGATCCTGTTAATTTGGCAATAATTGTCTTCCTAACAAAGCTTTCTGTCATCATTGATATTTTCAGTTCAGTCATTTGCCGTGCTTAGTGGGGCCCTAAATAATGCTATACTAACATACCTAGTAGGACTTTCAGTCAAGTGTGTGAGGTGTTGCTGGAACCATTTCCATGTCTGAAAAAATGAAATATTGCTGTGCCTGTTCCTTACCCAAGTGCTCAGGAACAGGAAAAATTCCCTTCATTCGATTGATAAAGTTTGAGGTGAGGGCATCTTCCATTTTGTTCCATGAGTTTGAATAGTTTTCAGTTTGGGGTTTGGTGGGGGTTTTTTTGATAAAATAATACTTGATAGCTAAAACTTAAGCGTGGCTTTGTCCTGTGTGCATGTAAATAAAGTGGGTTTATCTTAAAAGTTGGTGGAGGGAACACAGGTGCTGTAGGATGCAGTTGATTGCAATGTTGAAGTTGTCTGCTTTAGGATGCCATGAATCTTGGGGACTCCATTAACAGTGAAGAAGCCTGTACAAATTTTCACTGACTTCTGTGCAAAGATAAGTTAAATGGAGTTCAAAATCCTAATTTGACAGCTTTGTCACCAGCTTTGTCACGCTGTGTGTCAGCACTGGGGTTTGGCTCCATTGCAGTGTAACCAGGGATACGGACTTGCAGAGTGCCACCATTTAGCTCCTCTTCACAGGAGAAGGAGAAGAAGAGGGGAAAATTTGGCAGAAGAAATTCAGTGGTTGGTGGTGGTGTTCTGCTTCTCTAAGTTTAGCAGCCTTGGGGGTGGTTGTTAAAATGGGCTTTCAGATTTTGAAACCCTGTGTTGGGAGCAGCGTTAGGTAACGTGGAGCTTCAGCGTGCTGGAGGTCCATCAGTGCTGCCAAAGCCCCAACACCTGGGTGAATTTAATCAGTAATTCAGTAAAAATGGAAGAGATTTAAAAGCTCTCCCCATTGCAGGCAAGAATGGTCGTTTGCTCAGGGATAAGCTCGAGGCAGAGTATTTAAACTGCGGTTTGTGGAAGTTTCATGTCACACTGAAGTCCCGTCGCTCTACTCCATAGAAGCAAACCTGATCTCAGCATCAGCAGGGGCTCGTTGTTTTGCCACTGTAAAGAAACTTCTTGTGTCTGTTACGCAGCCAGTTGAACAATATAGAGGGTTATGGAAAGGCTGCATTATTCCAGGGGCCTTTTGGATGGTTTTCACAGTTTCTATAGGATGTTAGCAAATCGCCCATTGCAAAAAGCTGTAAGTTAATTCGATAAAATATCACCTCTCCTAATTCTTTCTCTGATGGATTTTGTCAGCTGCCTTCCTGAGTGAGTACCACCAACATTTTTTTATGTTTATTCTTCAGCATCTCCAGGAAATCTTGTCTTAATTGCCTGTTTCTGAATTAATTTTTTTTTTTCTTTGCAAGATCAGGATCCTTTGCACGATTATTCAGGAAAAGTCTTTGTAAGAAATTTTTCATTTCCTGCTCTTTTTCCCCTGCATCGAAGGGAAATCAATGCTCAGTTCTGGAAAGGGAGGGGGATTCATCTGGGATAATGACTTAACACTGGCTGCAGAGGGAAATGGGGTGCTGTTGTGAAGTGAGGGAAGAGATCACGTGAACACTGAGTGGTTTTAGTGGATTCTGACTGGATTTATCTTCTATACATTTTGATAGTCTAGGGAACTGCTAAGGAAAAAAAAAGTCCAGAGTCTGCATCTTGCTAGAATAACTCTGTACTTCTCTTTTAACATATTCAGGAAGCATAAATTTGCAGCACTCACAGTAAAAGGAAGTTTTCATAGCTGTTCAGAACTAAGACCTTATATTGTATGTAATGCATTTCGTTGGACTTACGCTTTCCATGATTTGGGTCTTGACTTCAAGGTGCTCCTGCCAGTGAAGGGAAAGGAATGGAGAAGCCTTGGCAGAGCTGTTCCCATGGCTTCTGTCTCCCTCATACCCATCCTTCTCCTCTTGTGAACTTAGAGCTGTGGTGTTTTGGAATCTTGTCTCATCCTGCAGGTATTTGTGCCTTGGCCCCTCTACAGGACTTTGTGTGAGCTTAGCTCTGGTTCAAGGTGTGGCATGAACACAGATTTTTGGGTTGGGAGAGGGTTGAATTTGCAACCAGCTTTAAACTCCTGCCCTGAAATTCTCCCTTAGGATGAGATTAAATCATTCTGCAGACTCAGCTGTGAGCTCAATGGTGTGATTTTAGTGGGGCTGGTCTGTGGCACTAAGGATAAAATTTAGCTCACTGCTGGAGCTTGGCAGGGTAAGATTCACAATCAAAGTTTGCAGTTTAGGAAGTATTTACGGGGCATTTAGCAGTTACTGATACTCTAACACTGTTCACCCTTTTTCTGTGATCAGTAATTAGCAAGGTGGTATTTTATTTCCACTGGTAGACTGAGATTACTTGCTCTACCTCTACTGTTAATGTCCCAGGAAGTAATTTAAGGGAATGAGGATGCCTGAATAGTTAGGATCTGGGAAAAGAAGATAGGCCACTATTTCTACAGTAAATAGAAAACTGAGAAAAAGGAGAGCAAGGTAGCTAACAGAAAACTGGAGGAAAGATGGAGCAAAGCTTTTAAGGAGTTCAGCGTGATGTAAATGTCAGTATAAAAAACAAATCACCTTTCAGGTGTCACACAAGCCCTTTTTAGGGTTTCTTCCTTGACAGTGTAGGTTTTCAAGATAAAAATACTAAGCTTTAATTTTCTGCTGCAGAAAAGAATTTAAAAGAAAAGGCTTATTGTTCATACAAGACTGGCAGACTAATGTTAGAAAGGTTGGTTTTTTTCAAAGCAGGGGAGTTTTTAACCCATTAATGTTAATTTCAGCCATTGTAAATACTCATGTATAATTCTTTAAGTAACTGAGGGTTAGTTTGTGCTCCTGTATACACATGGAACGACTATAGGTAAATACCTGTTGCCTACCTTTGGGTTTGTTACTGTGAGAGGAAGTTCCAGGCTCGTGCCATTGTCCAGGAATTCAGGTTGGAAGGGACTTCTGGAGGTCAAAGCAGGGTTGAGTCAAGTTTTGAGTATCTCCAAGGATGGCGATTTCACAAGCAGTCTGAGACCCTGTTCTAATACTTAGAAGGAATTTATCTTGCTGCAACTTGGATCCGTTGCCTCTTCTACTGCTCCTGTGTCTGTTCCACCAAGAATCTCAGTCCATGTTCTCTGTAACCTCCTCAGCAGCTGTATCTGCTTAAAATGTTAACCTAGATGTGCACAGGAGTAATAAAATGCCTGTTTGTCCAGTGTTACCCTCTTACTCAGGCAGTTGTGTTTACTTAAATATAATTCATCTGCAAAGATCCTTCTCTTCCATGATGTTTGTGGTGATTTTCAGTTCAAAGCCAGTGCTTTGTTTTGTCCTCACTCTTGCCTTGGCTGTATTTGTTTTCTGAAGATACTGTGGCTATAGATTCCTCCTTAAAAAATAATAATAATAATAATAATAATAATAATTTTGTCATGCTGTTATCTACTGCTCTAACCCGTTTTTTGGTTTAACATAATCACCTGTTGGAAGTACCTACCCTATTGTGCATGCACAGCTTTTAATGTTTTCTACAGTAAGTAAAAATCCCACTTTCAACTATGTCATATGAGTCAAAACCCTCTCAGAATTTTTCATTTGAAAGGGATGTTCCTCTTTTCCAGCACTCAAAGATTTAATGTGCTGGTTCTTGGGACACTGTACCCAAGTTACTGGGTGTTTCAGAAAAATACATACTGTTCAACTGGGAACCTTTTTTATTTGCCCAATGACATATCCAGAAAAATGATTTGTACAAGGGTAAAGACAAAGGCACCTTCCACTATCCCAGGTTGCTCCAAGCCCTCTCCAGCCTGGCCTTGGACACTTCCAAGGATGGAACAGCCACTCTGGGCAACCTGTGCCAGGGCCTCACCACCCTCACAGGGAAGAATTTCTTCCTAATGTCCCATCTAACCCTGCCCTCTCTCAGTCTGAAGCCATTCCCTGTGTCCTGTCACTCCGGGCCCTTGTCCAAAGTCCCTCTCCAGCTCTCTTGGAGCCCCTTTTGTCTCTGAAAGTGGCTCTAAGGTCTTCGCAGACCCTTCTTTCCTGGACAACCTCCACAAAACCCTTCATGTCCTCATCACTTTGAGGCCATCCTACAGAATACCTAGAGATGCTTAGCAATGGTTGTAGACAAACTGGGTTTTTTCGGGTATGTATTTGTGTGAAGGTTATAGTGGTAGCAGCTGACATTTTCAAAGATTGAAAGGGAAATCACGAGGTGTTGATGTTATTATTGTTAAATTCTGTGTGGTTTTCAGTCCTTGACAAATTTGTGCTCCATGTAGTGTTCCTGCTCCTGAGTAGTTTGCTGTTGTTAAATGGTGTATATTCATCCTCAGTCTTGAATTCAGCTGAAGTCTGGATTCAAAATTTAGATGAGATTCTTTACCTCTGAAATTCTGCTTTCTCTGCTTTAAAATTCAGCAGTTCTTAATATCCTGCAGCAATTTTGTGTGACACTTTGATATATTCTCTGTAAAGCACACAGAATCCGAGTCTTTATAATTTCAGTAAGAATGGCAGTGGCTCTTAAGTAATGTGGAATGAATGTGAGGAAGCTTTGGCAAAAGTGTTCCTGCTCTACAGAAAATTAGAGCGAGGACTTTAATGGCACGAGGTGATTACAGCCTCCTCCAGAAATGAGATGATGATCCATAAACAGCTCAGTGTTCCTGAGCAAGAAGCTTAAATGATGGGTTACTTCTAAATAAATTGACATCTGTCAACTTCTTACATTTTTTTAATGTGGTGGTTGTTTTTTTTTTCCTAAGTGTATAACGATTTAAAATAGAATTGGAGGTTATACTGTAAGGTGGTGTCTGTGGGGCTTCATGTAGAGAAGGTTGGGTTTTGAGGGAATGGCAGCATAGAAGACCTTGGTGCTTTGGGTTTGGGGGCATTTTCAACCCTTCTTCCCTTCTGTCTGTTTTTGTTTGCTGTGCCAGTCGCATCTTCCTTCTGAGGTTACAGAAAATAACTGTTAAGACTAAGTAGGGAATTTTTTTATGGCTTTAGTTCCAGGTACTCCTACTATTTCTTTTTTCTTTTTCTTTTGTTTTTTTCTAGCTGTTGTGGGTAGGATAATTTTCCTGCTGCTTGACTTTCCTAGGGCATGTAGGACAACAGTATTTTAGGTACAACTTTTCACCCTAACTTCTCATTTTACTACAGGACCTGCAGATGTAAAATAACTTAAAGCTTCATACAACCTGCTGTTCACACAGCCTTAAGAAGAATGCATATACTTCAATATTTTATTATTATTATCTTAGCATTTCATCAGAATACCATGAATGTTATTTTTCGATGCAGAAGATTCAGAAAAATTATGGGCTAGATATCCCAGTAGAAAATCTGTACCTCATTTAAAAAATCCTTGTGAATCCTGTCTTCAAAGAAAAAAAAAAATTCCCTTTGTATCTCCCAATAAAATTCTGACATCTCCTTTTTTTAGCTTCAGCTTTACATTTTGCAGTGCCCTTTGTTTTATTGCTGTAATACCAGCTAGCCTGTAAGAAGCCAACTCCAAACTGCATCATGATGGCAGGTTGCTTATATTCTTTTAATTCTCTCTGATAAAACAATTTGAGTTAATTACTGCTTGGATTTCTTACATTATTTGGGCAAACAGCTCTGTTACACTCAATAGCACATTTTGTGATTGTTTATTTGTTTGAGGAGAGTATTAGTGTTTTCCTTCAGTGTTTTGCTTTAAGATTGACATATCATTAAGCTGCATAATAAGACACAGTCTTTATTCTCGTGCAGTGAAATGGCAGGGGAAGGCAGGGCATAGTCTTGCAGTTTAGTCAAGAGAAGTAAGAAAAAAAAAACCAAAAAAAATCTCTGAAAGTGCATTAGTCAGTGAATTTGGGCTCTGTTACGGGACAGCAAGGCCCAAATTGAAGCGTCTACAGTAAAACTTGTGTTTGTGGAGGTGGATTATTTGTTCATTTTTGCCAAATGTTTCAAAACATGGACTTTTAGTACCAAATTAATCCGTGTAGCCAGGTTTTGCATAATTTGGGGAGCAGTATTTTCTGATCTATCAGCACTATTTGATATATTTTATCATTTATTGTGCTCTGTGTCTCTGGTATGGATTAATCGAGGTCTCTAATAACTGCACTTCGGGAGATCACCAGTTAAAACAGTCTTTGCTTTTGGAGGCAAGAAGTTAATCTTTGATGGTGTGTTTTTGACATGTTACTGGAAATCATTCTGTGCACTCGCTCTGCTGCTATTTCCAGCATTGTTGTGGGGCTCTTTTCAGCAAAACCGCTGTCAATGAGAGCCTCATGAAGCAAAAAAAACCCAGCAGCTGATCCATGTGTGTTGTATCCATGGAGTTAAGCACTTCACTTAAATGGAACAGAGAATTGCATATAAAAAATATTTTTTTTAATGGGATGCTGCCCCTCAAATTCTGTGCTCAGTTTTGGGACCCTTGATACAAGAAAGAAGGGCTGGAGCGTGTTCGGGGAAGGAAATGGAGCTTGGAAAGGTTCTGGAGCACCAGGAGCAGCTGGGGGGGCTCAGCCTGGAGAAAAGGAGGCTTGGGGGGCGGGGACCTTTACCCCTCCATGACTACCTGAAAGGAGGGCATAGCAGGGTGGGGGTCAACCTGTTCTCCCAGGGATCGAGTGACAGAACCAAAAGAAATGGCCTCAAGTTGCACTGTGGAAGGTTTAAATTGGATATTAGGAAAAACTTTTTCACCAAAGGATTATCAGGCACTGGAGCAGGCTGCCCAGGGCAGTGGTGGAGTCACCACCCTGGAGGGATTTAAAAGATGTGCAGATGTGGCCCTTGGGGCAGGGTTTAGTGGTGGCCTGGGCAGTGCTGGGTTAATGGTTGGTCTGGATGATCTTGGAGGTCTTTTCCAACCTAAAGGATTCAGTGGTTCAATGTTTCTGTGCTGTCACAACCTGCTGCAGCCTCATCTGTTCCTTCATGTGTTAGGCTCCCTTTATAACCTAAGTTTAAATAGGAGTTGTGTTAGGCAGAAGAAAGACAAACTTAAACCACACAACCTTTCTTTTTTTCTTTATGCTCCATAGGACTTTGCCTTTAGAATGTGAACAGATGGTGGTTTTTCCTCTTCTGGCTTCTCATGAGTGGTACATTCTCTTTGGTTCCTATATTGACTAGTACCAGAAAATGTAGGACACTGGGCTGTCTACTAACAATGCTCCACTTAAAGTTCAATGAGTAAAAGCATTTGGAAGTCCTGTGCTCTGAAGTGTTTCAGAAAAGCTGCTTCAAAAGTTCTTGAAACACGTGGGGTTCTTTTCTCGGCATGGAGCCTTGTGGTGCAGTCCTGGTAGTTGTCCATCCTGGTCTGCCACTGATAGTTGGTGGCTTTTCCTTTCCTAAGACAAATGGTGTGTTTGGAGTGCAATTAATATTTATTTTTACACTGCTGCCCACAAAAAAACTGTTCTTAATGTGCACCTACTTCCTCCTTAAGCAAGGTTACAGCCTTACTGTTTAAAAAAGGGATCATCAGGCTGGATGATTATAAAGTCTGGCCTCTTACCATCATCTTCACAAGTGCCACTGGTTTTCCTTAGGATTCATCCTTTTCTCCTCACTCTTTGTGACTTCATGACCCACCTGTAGAGACAGATGTGCCAAACAGGCTGTTAATTGTCATGGTTGCTTTAGCTGGAGTCTATAATAAGACATCTCATGATGAAAAGGTGGTTGCTCATGTTGAAAACCTGATAGGTGAACATGTCACCAGTGACACAGAACATGACAAATGTGCCTCCAGTCATTTCATTTGTCACTACAAATGTGATTCTCTTTATCTGCTTGGCATGAATATATATGCAGAACAGATTTGAGCATTCCTGTGTCAAGTGATAGTGTAGATGGAGTGTGGTGGTAGAAACATTTGTTGTTACAAGAGCCTCTTTTAAGTTTGGGGACGTCCTCTGGCAGCTCTGCTCTGTGGTGACAGTGGTGGTTGCTTGAAGCATGATGGGAACCCATTGGTGTCCCTCTGAGTTGTCATCATTGGCCTGGAACATCGTGTTTCTTCTTTTTTTTGCACTCCTTGAATTCTGCAGGTCTAAATTTTTCGGTGTTACGAACAGTTGAACATAACAGTGATGTTCAGAAATAGTGTGTTTAAAAAAAATCAGCCTGGAACAACCACAATATAACTTTTATCTGTTCTTCTGAGGGTGTTTCATATTGATTAAAGTGTTGTGATCCATTTGTATCCTACCTGTAAGGAAAAGTGTAAGTGTTGTACAGATCTGTGTATTTTACCAATGCACCACGCTGTCCTCAAAAGTTCATTTAGAAACACTACAAAATTGCCCAAAGGTTGGTTGGTTGTTGTTTTTATTCCTCTTTCACAGGCATTTAAGTTAAGAATTAATTTTAAAAAATGCTTAAACAAGCAAAAAAAGCATTAAAAAAAACACCCACCAAACAAAAATAGTTGGATTTGGTGTGGTTAATCCCAGAAGGGGAGCCTTGGTCCCAGTGACAGCTTTCTTAAAAGCATCTGGGCAGAACTGGCTGTAGTCAGGCCCATGCTGGATCAAAGGGGAAATGTGCCCTGTCAAGAGGTGCTTTTGTGGGGACCTGAACTGAATTCCACATCACTTTTGTGTGCTGCTCTGCCTCTCTGGCAATTCTTAAACTCTGAAGAATACAACCTAAAGTTGTCTTGGTAGGAAAGTAAGAGCCATTCCCTAAGGATTAATATGCCCCTCTCAAAATGACTGTCATTTTTCATCTGGATATGAAGATTTGTTACAGCACTTGTGTTTTTAAATATCTGAGTTCTGCATTGGTGAGGAAGGATCAGTGTGAGCCACAAGCTGTGGCAGATATGGTAAAAGCTGTGGTTGTGAAAGGAGGGGGTCTGCCACGGGCAGGAGAATGCAGGGTCTGTCACAGGAGGGGATTTCAGTGTGTACAGAGTCCTTCACCTGTGCCAGATGACGCCTCTTTAATCACAGGCTCACAGAATGGTTTGGGTTGGAAAGGATCTTGAAGACCCTCCAGTCCCACCCTCTGCCATGGGCAGGGACACCTTCCACTATCCCAGGCTGCTCCAAGCCCCATCCAACCTGGCCTTAGGCACTTCCAGGGATCCAGGGGCAGCCTCAGCTGCTCTGGGCACCCTGTGCCAGGGCCTCCCCAACCTCACAAGGAAGAGTTTTTTCTTTGTATCTGTTCAAGCCTGGCTCTCTATCAGTTTAAAGCCATCCCTTCTTGTTCTGTCACTCCAGGCCCTTGTCCCAAGTCCCTCTCCAGCTCTCCTGGAGCCCCTTTAGGATCTGGAAGGGGCTCTAAGGTCTCCTTGGAGCCTTTTCTTCTCCAGGTGAACACCCCCAGCTCTCCCAGCCTGGCTCCAGAGCAGAGGGGCTCCAGTCCTTGGAGCATCTTTGTGACCTCTTCTGGACTCACTCCAACAGGTCCTTGCCATTCTCATGTTGTGGCTGTTTAAGCCACTTGAGAACTTTGGAGATGCTGGCAGAGATGGTCCATGGTCTGTGTTCAGACTCATGCATGTGTTGAAGGGTGGACTAAGATGTGCTTGGCATGGAGAGGAGCAGTGCTGATGATCCAGAGCACATCAGTAATACTTGCATTTGCTGTTTGAAGGCTGCTGCCCTGTCCTGTGGGTCACCATAACAATGTACCCTAATTCTGTCCTTGCTCACCTTCAGGATCGTGCTCTTGTTAAGTGGTGGGGCACCCAGCAGCCCTGTGAAGGGTCTCTGTGACACTGTAATTAATATTTGAGTTTCATTTATGGGATTATCAAGAAAGGAAGATTGAGTTGAAATGTTGGCAATAACAAAACCGGACTGTAAAATAAATGGTAGCACCAGGGAGCTGCTGCAGTGGGCAAGTTTCATTAAAGCTCCTGTGTCCCAGCAGAACAGGTTGGAAAATGAGCGCTGCTGGTGGTGTCAGCACAGTCACATTGCAGTGGAGAGAGTTCCTTGGAAAACCTTACAAACCCTGGCTGTGCTTCCACTCAAGTACCTGCCCACAGCATGTGCCCTGTGTTGGTGAGTGCTGCAGAGATTCAAACCACAGAAGATGCTGGTGAAGTGATTTTTGTTTTTTGCAGTAGACACTTGGGGGAGGAGTACAGCAGGGCACAGCACATCCTTCTCGTGTTCCAACAGGATTTGATGCAGGAAAGGCAGCTGAGGGAGATCCCTAAAGGCATCACAGGTAAGGAGGCCCCACAGCTGCAGAAGCGGAAGGTGGCTCAGAAAGGGTGGCTGAAGTGGTGACATTTATCAGAGGTTCAGAGAGAGAGAAAGAGCAAAATCATTAAAGTCAGCGAGCTGCAGGGTGGCAAACTTCAGTAAGCACTGAGAAGTTGGAGACATGACTCAGTTCCTTCAGATGCAAGCCTGAAAGAAAAAGAGGATTTAAGATGATGTAGCAGTTTAACAGAATTTTTTATTGTGGAGACGGGCACAGGCTGTCCCAGTTCAAATGAAGCATAGAAAATACAGTAGTTCACTAACTTGATAAGTTTTTCCAGCACAAGAGGAAGGAAGGAAGCCTGCAAAAAGTCTGCCCTAGTTTCTAATAGGGATGGTTTGAGCGAGAATATTTTTTCTTCCCTGTTATTTTTGGATGCTGTTTTTAATTTTTTCTTAATTAATTTTTAATGTTCTCTGTCTTGTGCTTGCCAGAACATGCACCTGGCAGTGGCTGTGGGGAAGGCAAAGTATTGGGAAAGTATTGTAGTAATGAAAGGAAGACAAAGGATTTGGTTTGGTGCTCAGGAAAGCAGGAAAGGGAAGTCACCAACTTCTGACACTGAAATATTGTATTAAATTGGGGGGAGGGAAGCTGGTATCAGTCTTTGGCTAAGACTTTAATTGGGAGCAGATGGCAAATTAAATCACTGGATGCCTAGTGGCTGGTGTGAAACTGTACAACTTCAGAACTGTGAGCTGTTACCTTTGACACCTTGGGAAGAGTAAATAAGCTTCTAAAAAAAAACCCATAAGAACTAAAATAGTGCTTAGGCTGCCTTATTCATAATTTC
This sequence comes from Corvus kubaryi, assembly GCF_017639235.1. Taxonomy (NCBI): domain Eukaryota; kingdom Metazoa; phylum Chordata; class Aves; order Passeriformes; family Corvidae; genus Corvus; species Corvus kubaryi. The sequence continues at coordinate 54,969,390 of NW_024581137.1, read as the reverse complement.
CAATTTCAGTTTTCAGAAAGGAACACAGAAACTTGAGAAATGTTGCAAGAAGCCAAGAAAGCCAATCATACCCAGCAGATTTTTCTTTTCAAAAATAAACCGTGTCACAGGGACTGAACTTATTTCTGTAACTTGGTAACATGGGGAGGGAAAACGAGTAGATTGCCACGAGCTGAAAAGAAGCTTTTTAAGAACAAACTAGAAAAATGCTGGTCTGCATATAAGCTGCTGTGAAATGGATGCAGAAATCTTTGCTGATACATCAGTAGTCCAGGGCTTTCAGAGGGATGTGGCAGGTGGAACAGTGGGGTGGAGTGTCCAGGTCTGGCACTGGTCAGTCACTGATGACCTGGGCGATGCAGTGGAGGAGACTCTGAATCTGCAGGTACTGAAACAGGAGCCATGCTGGGTGTTTCCACTAAAAATAGAAAGGGACTGGATGAGCCAAACGTAAATCCTGTGTTTTTCATATTACTTAATCAGACTATTTCCAGTTTTTGTGGCATAAATTAGTGCAAAACCAGAAGATGACTGGTAGTGTTGCTAGACCTTAGAAAATCCTGAGGTATTTGTAGTAGTCAGATCTGACACGTAGCAGTAAGAAAAAAAAGAGATATATGTCTGTTTACACATTCCAACGTGACAGCTGATTTGTAGCAATGGTGAAGTTGTCCTGCTGTACCCTGTTTTGGAAAGACTTCTCTGAGCTGCTGTGTAAGGCTTTGTCCTCTGGATTTGCTGTTGAGAGCTTTCCAAGGAGATGGGAGAAAGCCGAGTAGAAAAGCTGACCTGCAGTAAAAGGCTGAACAAATTGAGAATTTCTTCTTTTTATCCTGGGGAGGGGTATCCTGATTTTTATTTATTTATTTATCTGCTCCTGGTTTCTGTGACTGATGTGATTACAGCATTTCAGCAGTGAGTTTGCCAACAGAAGTCACAGTGGTGCTGATACTGGAATAGAGGTTTTCATAGAGGAAAGATGTATTGGTGTGGTTCGCTCTACACATAGTTAATCCAGGTACAGTCACTTCTCTTCCTTTCTTCCCACCTCTTGTTGCTATTCCATTATTAACCATGACATCTGTAGCTGAACACAAAGAGTGAGGGCTTAAAAGCATCAGGTTCATACCTACCACTGGAAGCACCTTGAATCAGCAGTTCAGACAACCTGAAATAAATCACTTCAGCTGGTGCTTTAAGCAGGGCCCCTTCTTCCCTCTTGTCAGAGAGCACCTTTTCTCTTAGTCATATTAAATGCTTTTTGCAGAATATCTCGATTTTAGGGAGGGTGCTTTAAGCCCCCCTTGATTTGTGGTGCCCTTTGCACATCCCGTGGTATTTCCACAAGTAGCTGCTGTTCCTCAGCCAAGCACAGGCATTAGGAGAGGCATCAGCTCCTTTGGATGAGGCTCTTGATACAACAGTAAGCAGCAATTTGCTGCTGTACATCTTAAATGTTGTAGAATTATTCAGTGTAAATCCTGTAAAAGTTGTGGTGGAGTTGGCTGCTGATCCCAGTCACCAGTTGAAGGAACGGTGGGTCTGGGATCCAAGCAATCCTGCCCCTCCAAAGTGCCATGGATGCATTTAAGCAAATTGCAGATATCTTTATGTGTGGTGTAGGAGTTTTACTCACAGTCAGTAACTGAGGAAGTGCCAGAATAATTGGAAAGGATGACAGGAAGGGTTTTTTACTCTATTTTAGGCCATGAGGTTCAGGAAGAAGGAATTGAGGAAGCTGCTGGGAGGGGACGCACATACACAAATAAAATTACAAAACACTGTGTTTCAATATATGATGCTTGGTTAGTTGGGTTTTTTCCCCTGGAACGTGCTGGGGTGAGCCTGGCAATGTTGCAATGGCCAAGAGACGGGAAAAGAAGGTTCACCCTTTTGGGTTGAGACGGAAACAAACTGTTCTGAGGATGGAAGGGGCTGATGGTGCAGTCCAGGGGCTGGCATGGAGCAAGCAGGCAGAGAAACTCAACAGCTTTCAGAGAAAAAGGAGATGAATTAGAGTTGTAGACGACTCCTTCCTTGTTTTCCTTCCTTGATCTGATGCTCTGGGTTCCCAGGCTGCTGTGGCCAAGCTCGATCTTCTTTCAACCACATCTTCCCCATCTTCCTCCCCATCTCCCACAAATGCTGTTGCTGCTGCTTCCCCAACCCCACAGGAGTGAAAGTGCCTGATGCGTAACACTGAAACCTGTGAATAAAGATCTCTGGACATTCCAGAATTTCTGGCCATAGTGGTGTTGCAAAGTTTGTTTGTACCTTTTAGATCTGGACTATCTGCTCTCTGTCTTGATGAATAACGTTCAGTGTGTTTGTTCAGCTGCAGGAATTTGTTAATCTTCCCTTCAGTTTGCTCCCAGGAAAAAAAAAAAAAGAAAAGAAAAAAAGATAAATAATCTCACCCTGGAGAAGTTTAGCAAAGATTGGATTGTGAGAGCTTTCCGTGCCGTTTTTTTTTTTTCTTTTTTTTTCTTTTCTGGGAGAGTACATTTGTAGTGGTAGCTGGAAGAGCAGAGAACTGAATGTGCAGGATTAAGCTTGAGGCCTCAGCTTCCTGTATAAGGGGAGAGGAGCTCACGAAGCCGCGGCAGCAGCCAAAAGGAAAAGGGTAGTGGACAAACATAGGCTGTGTGGATCAGGGCGCTGCCTGCCAGCTGTTCCTGGGGGGACTTCCTGCTCTGGGACACAGGGGATGTTGGGGACAGTCACTGTCAGTGCAGAGCTGAGCACACGAGCTGGCTGAGGGAGCTCCTCCTGGGTTTAGCAGCTCAGAAGGCAATAGGGGGTTATTTCTGAGAGGGTTTAGGTACAAGAGCTCATGGATTTTGTATTGAAGACTACAGCAGAGAGGTAGGAAAACAGAAGTTCCTGGGAAAAAAATAACACCAGGAATTCACTGGTCTTTAGTGGAAGAGCCACAGGTTTGTAGGAGCTTTTTCATGGACGCTGCAAAGCCAAGCAACTTCAGTGCTGTTTCCAAACCTTGCTGGGACATCACTTCCCTTTGAAAGCTGGGTTAGAAATGTGCTTGTGACAGAGTTTACAGCTCGCTTCCACAATCTGTGATCTGGGAACAGATCAACAAACTGTGTTTGTAGATAGTTCTCTGCAGACCAGGCACAGGAGAGTCTCTGATTCCCGTGTCTTGCACCTTAAATCTGCTTTTCTTTGGGAAATGTGAAGAGCTTCCTAGAAGTCCAACCCAGAGTGAAATCTTTGAATGCCAATAGTTTAATGATAATTTTTAAAACTGTAATAAATTAAGTAAAGAAGAAAACTCTTGTTTCCTACTGTTTTGCTGTAATAATGAGCAGAGTACCCCAACTCACGTGGAACACGGTACCTTAAAGAGAAATTAGAAGCTATTTTGAAGGAGTGATTGGGGTGATGGCTGAAACCTGTAGTTGCAGCCATACATTCGAGTCCCCAACATTTCCTCCAGTCACCTTAATAAAAATAACTCTTTTGCCATTTTTCCTCTCCCATGTGGGTCTTCCTTCCACCAGGCAAGGTATGGAAATCTTAGAATCATTTAGGCTGGAAAAAACTTCTAAGACCATCGAATCCAGCCATTAGTCCCTCTCTGTGCTGGGGCTGCACCGGGGATCCAGCCCTGAGCAGTGAAGGCAGTGTCTGTGCTGGTTATATTTGTCCTTTATGCTGCAGATCATAGCATGTGTGCTCCTTTCTCAGAGGACACCTTGTCCAGTTCCTCAAAGAGTCATGAACTTGCTGCTGGCTTCCTGGAGAAGACTCTTGAAGCCTCCAGGGAGCTGAGCCCCAGCGGTGCTGTCTCCCAACGCGCCAGACGCAAACACTTAAAAATACTTCTCCCATAGCAGCACAATTGGACTCTTGCTGTCTGATTCCTGAAACATCTGGGTTCGTGCTCCACAGTTTGTTTATTTTTGTACAAGCCTGAGAAGGGATCAGGAGCCTGAGGCCGTGGCAGAGCCCTCAGCCTGCGGAGTCAAGGCTTGAACAAGTGGCATGGGATTGATGCGGCTGCTGTTCTTAGAAGGACTCTCCTCTTCCTAGAAGTTTTCATCCTTACACCAGGCACTTATTTCCCTCCCTCTCCTCCCTTGCATCATTTTTGCAGCTGTTTTTTCTTGTGGGTTTGGGTTTTATTTACATCTGCTGTTAGTAACGTAGACTGTATATGCCTCCTTGAAATCGGGATTCTCCTCCGTGTACAAAAACCTGGGTTTTGTGAATGGCTGAAAAAAATCTGTTCCACTTCAGATTACAACACTGAGTTATGGAACAAAATGTCTTACACTCCTTATTGTGGATACGGTAAGGGATTATCTTTTTTTTAATGACAGTTACAAAGCTTTACAGAATTGTTTCAGAACTGGTCTGATAAATGGTGAAATATTTTGTTGCAGCTTAATTACAGAGAACAGGAGCTTATGGTTTACCCTTATTTAAACATGCACATGAATGTTTTCGAAGTAATAGGGCAAATATAGTACTGTTTCTGGAGGCTTAAAAAGAAGATTTGTGCGCTAATATTAAATTTTTAATGTATTATTCATGAGGAAAGCCAAGCTGAAAGCTTTTTTTTCCTCCCCTCAGTGGAAATGAGCTTGAAGAATACATTATCTGTATAGAAAAAAAATGTAAAGGATTCTTGCTCTTGCTAATAGCAATGTGGTGCATGCAAGTACTGTTGGAATTTCCTCAGGGAAAACAGAATTTGGTAGAAATTAAGCTGATACAATCATTGAATAATTCATACAACATTACTGGAGTTCAATTCCTAAAATAAGTTAGGGTAATTCCAGTTAGAATCTGCTTTTTAGAATGATGGAGTGATTGTTTATTGAAGTTGCTTTGAACTCCATGTCTAAGAATTATTGCCTCTGATTTGGTTACAGGGCTGGGCTGTGTATTTTTGTTACTCGTGCCACTTTCAAGCTGTCTTTTGCAGATGTGTGCATGTGCACACCATGTATTCCTGGAGATCTCTATGTACTTTTGGGTTGTTAAGGCAGGAAGAATGTGTGTGAGCTTTGGAATTTGGAGAAACTATATAGTATTATGTAATACAATGCATCTTTTCAGTATGGAATATTTTATACCTTGTGCAGACTGATGTTTGTAATTATATTTCCTGCTGTGGTATAACTATAAACAAGATGTATAAGCCAAGTGACATCATTTTTAGTGTTCTTTTTCCTTTGTGCTTTCTCATTCCTAGATCATGCTTGGTTTAGTTGCCTGAGATGACTCCAGGGAAAAAAAAAAAACAAGTTGCATGTTTAAGCAGCTCCAGAGATACATTTTTCCATTGCCTTACTACAGTCTTACAGAACAATTAGTTTATGAATAAGAAAAGTATCAGTAATTATTAATATACAAACACCACACTTACATCTTGTGGAAGGCATAACTTAAATTGTTACTCAGATGCTAAGACCTCATCTAGCAGGATTTCCTAGATATGGTTAATGTCATTTCTACACATTGGATAAAGCAGGAATATTTGCTCCCTGTGATAAGGGAATAAAGTTAGGATGTAACAAGCTAAGTGCTCCTCTAGAACCTACTATTAAATTATATGAGCACCTCTCAATTTTTAATATATATTCAGCCCCAAGGTCCTACTGAAAGGCTGTGCATGTGCCTTACCAAAGAATAAAACTGAAGCAGAAAATGTTCGGCAGTTGGTTTTTACACAGGGTTTAAAAAATTATTCTTATGGACAAGGAACTGTTGCACAAAAACTTTGAAGCTGCTTGTCCAAAAAAATGGAAATTTGGAGCGGAGCAGAAAAGTGGATCGGGTTCTCTTTAGACTTGAACTGGTTTTCGTGGGTGGGGCTGACGTTTTTCCCTGTGTTTTGCAGGACGTACATCCTATTAAGAAGTACAATGCAGTGTTGTCTTTTGTCACTTGATCCAGAGTTTGGGAAACCTCAATTCCATGTCCCCAGCTGTCACTTGGAACAGTTAATACCTTCTGGCATTACTTGGAACTTTTGTATTGTCTTTCCTTTTGATGAGAGTGTCCAAAACTAGGGGTTGCAAGAGAAAATACCTATTTGACGTGTACTTGGAGCCACATTCCTTAGTATTTGCTGTGAAACTTCCAGTGGCATAAATCACAAACTGGTAGAGGAATTGGTCCCATAAACAGAAGAACAAGAGGAATGTCTCAGATCTGTAGAACTTGCTATAAATGTTATATTTAATGTTTTCCATAAATAAGATAACCTTTGGGATTGAAGAGAAGAGATAAGGTAGTGGTGGGAAGCCTAAAACCTGTGGCCAGAGAGCAGGTACAAACATCCCAGGAGTGTTGTAATCACCTTGTGGTGTTGTCAGGTGGTGGTGGAAGCGTGTTTTGACATGTGGCTCGTCACAGGTATTTGGAAATTGTGCTCATCCTTCATTAAAGGAAGGGCTGAAACAGCCTCTTCAATGCTTGGGCTCAGCTGTACGACTGCACCAGCTGATTAAATAAGGCCTTTGAACAATTGAATTTCCTAAAATGAGAGAGGAAAAAACCCAAAGTTTTGTGGATAATGTGTTTGCTTAAGTGCTCAGTGGCTAGGGCATCCTCTGCCTGAGAAAACTTTCCACTTTCACCTCTGGGTGAAAGGAGGAAGGAAGAGTGTTTAAAAAAAAAACTGCTGTGAAAGCCCATCCAGAAGCTTTGCCGTGTTTGTGTAAGCTCTTCCCCTTGGGAATTGTGTTGGGTCTTTCAGTGGTCTTTCAGCTGGTACACAAAATACTTGGAGCAAATAACCTTCCATTAAATGTTCTGCCGTCAGAACTTTCTGTATGGTGGCATTTTTCTTGCAGCACCTCATGGAGACCTCACAGGGTTCCCCAGGAATCCTGGAAGCTGGGGTACACCTGAGAGGGGCAGGAGACTGTGTTTGGTGTCCAGAGTTCCTAGTTCAGCCTTGCTGAGGAACCTCATGTTAAGCCCTAGTGCCATGTTTGCTTTTGTTATGAACAACATTTTCCATTTGTGTTTTGGTTATGCAGATCAGTGGTGTGGAGTGGTCAGGAAATAGTAGCATTGGGCACAGAAGCAGAAGGATTAAATGAAGGGGTTATTTTGCAGCATTTTTGGGATAAGCAAGTTTTGCTGGACTGTTCCTGGTCTTGGCCAATTCCAGTGACTTACAGGAAGGACCGAAGCAGTGGTGTGGGGGATGGTGATCTTTCCCTTAACTGTAAATGTTTGCAATATAAACAGCTCAGCTGTTCATCAGGGGTTCCCAAGGGAGAGAAGAAAAACAATATTGGCATATTTAGGGTGGGTTCTAGTGTAGACAAATCAGATGCATTGTGCCCTACAAGTGCTTATCAGCTTGGCTTTGTGAGCTCTGCTGTGGTCAGCTGGGCTGGTGGCCAAGCTGCCAGGACATTCTGTGAGGAGAATACAGAAACTACTTGGGAGCTATAATGATGTAGTTAAAACAAGAAAATAAAGCCATTTCTTTAAAATGTCAAGACCCATTGCTACTCAGAGACTTCCCCCCACCAGCTGGCCAGGTCTTGGCAGGAGTTTTTTGGCAGTGAGTGTCTCAAACACACTGGACCTTACTTTGTTTATTTTGTAGGGCTGGAATTCCTTGCGTGTGTGGGGACCCGTGGGAGGGGACTCAGGCCTTGATTTCTGCTCACATGTCACTGGAGTACAGTTCTTCAGCAGAAAGAATGTCTCTGCTGCATTGCAAGACTTACATCCAGATTTCTACTCTTGATATTTGTTGAATTTTGGTCTGGGAAAATCCTGTTGGGTCATGGATTTCACAGAATCCCAGAATGGGTTGGGCTAGAAGGGGCGTTAAAGATCATCCAGTTCTACCTCCCATGCCATGGGCTGGGGCACCTTCCACAAGATCAGGTTGCTCCAAGCCCCATCCAACACTTCCAGGGCCTTGGACACTTCCAGGGCCCTGGACACTTCCAGGGAGGAGGCATTCACTGCTTCCTTGGGCAACCTGTGCCAGTGTCTCCCTTTTCTCTTTTTCTGTCACCAGGAGAAATAAGATCTAAGACAGGCCCTAATGAAGCCAATAATGCAGCTATTTGTCCTCGTTTTGGTTATGTAGGAGCGGGAGAGGTGCCAAATATTTATCTTGCTTTGCAGCAGGCGTGCCAGTGCATACAGAGCTTTCCTACTGCAGCTCTGTAGAGCTTTGGGAGATCAATTCAAATGCAGAGTCTGTTTAGATTTGAGTAATTCATTGAATGTGCTGGGGCTGGGCAGAAGGAGCCAAGTAGGCTCTGCCCAAACTGATAGCACTCAGCCAGCAGCCAGAAAAAAGCCTTTCAGATTGCTTGTGCTGTGGTATGGTACAGAACATAATATCATTATTTGTGCCAAAAGGGATTTTTAAAGCTGTCAGGATAAACAACACAGCCAGCTGTGCAGGTGTGACCGTCTTAGGCGCTGCTTTTCTCAGTGCAGGTTTGCTGTGCACAGCTGGGGGGGTCCCGGAGGCACACAGAGGGTTTTCGGTTAGAAATTGTTGGTTTTGTGCCCCTCTTCCCCTCAGTGTGAGTTAAAACCCGCATGGCAGGGGGTTGTTGTGTGAACACCTGCATGTGGGGTCAGTGCAGACACCTGAACTGCAGAGGGGCAGAGGCTGAGGTGGTGAGAGCAGCATGGGGAGCGGGAAGTAGTTGAAGAGGAGCAATGCTGGGTGTGGACGCTGGCTGGGGCTCCCTCAGCTTGGAGCTTGTTATTGCTGAGAGAGGAGAAGGGGCAAAAACTCGGGATGGCTGTCTAAGTGCTTGAGTGTATATGTAAGTATAGACTTAATATGATTTAGCATTTATGGGTCCTTATGCCTGGGGTTTCCCATCTGAGCTAAGTGCAGTAAATGTGCTGGATCCATCGTCGGCTCAGGCCTCCTGCCTCAGCTCATCTGCTGCTTCTCTGCCCTGAGCCAAAGTGAGACCTCTGCTATTAAAAGTGCTGGTGGTAAGGCAAGACTTCTGCCTCCGGAAGAGATGAAAAGTGCTCTGCAAGACCTGGCTTCTTTTACCTCTGAGAACAACAGGACTGTAAGATCTCTCACCCCATCCCCAGAAGTATCCAAGGCCAGGTTGGGGACGGGGCTTGGAGCAGCCTGGAATAGTGGGAGGTGTCCCTGGCGATGGCAGGGAGTGGAATAAGTTGATCTTTAAAGGCCACTTCCAACCCAAACCATTCTAGGCTTCTATGATCTGTGCAATGCAAATGGTGAAAATCTGGCTCTTTTATGCCAAGAAAGAAAAGGATGCAAAGCAGTGGAGATAGTATTGCATCATTATGTACTGAGTACACAGCTCACCCTTGCCTCTGCATCAGTGCTGGAGGAAAACAGCAGGGTTTTTTTGCCAGATTGGGCAGAGACCAGCTGATCAGAAGTGTTCTGCATAAACAGCCTGGGCAGGAATGTAGGCTAAGAGAGGCTGGGGCTTGGGCAAGATGCAAAATGAGAATAATTTCTCTTTCCTCATGCCTGGGTTCTCTCTTAAAATTAGCACAAAGGCACATGCTGAAGAGTAAGCTAGGGAAGAGTTTCAGCTTTGTTAATGGGCTCAGATGCAATTTTTTTTACCTCTTTTTAGTCTACCTTTGACAAGGTCAGTATGTGGCCTTTGGGGATAGCAGGAGTGGGGTCTGTAGAATGAATCCACATAGTTACAATTACCATCATTTTTGCTCCAGTAAGCAGCAAAAAATTACTGGTTTTGTTGGGGTTTTTTTCCCTCTAATATACTTAAGGAAACAGTTTATTTTTAATGCTTCTAAACTTGTAGTCCTGAAGACACTGGTTATTTAATATCCTCAGTTATACAGCACTCAGTTATTCATGCTTTCTCATGACTGTGAAATGGCAAGTGGGCTGCTCTCAGTGTTACAGGATTGTCAGGAGTTGAAGCATGGGCATTCAATCTTGTGCATTCCTTTAGTACAAAGTTTAGGATATTTCAAATAGGTCAGAAGTACTCGACATTGTGGGTATTTGGAGAGGCAATTAAACATGTCTGCAGCTGTTCCAACCTGCAGCTGAATTGTCAGCTTGGTCGAGGCATCCGAGTGCTTGTTTAAGACACCAAAACGCTTTTTAAAAATTCCCCTCCTGTTAATAAGAATAATAAAAAAATAATGTTTCTTATTAGCTGAATTTCTCAACAGGCAATAAACTGTGGCTTTGTTTTAGGAAGGAATTGCTGGAAGTTCATCAAGTTTCACTGCTTTTATTTTTTGTCAAAACTGTAGACGCTTTATCGTACAAAGCTTGCAGTTTCCTGTATCTTTTGTTTCATTCTTAATCTAGTTTTAGCTTTCTGATTATCGTATTTCCAGGTGGGAATGTGCGTCTTTTAATGGTCTGGGAATGTTTAATGGATAAAATACTCATGACTCCGGAGTAAAAGGTCAGAAGAGATAGGATTGAATATTTTCTAGCTTATTTCTTGGGATCAGTTGAAAACACAGTTAATATTAAAAAAAGAAGGAGTTTGAAAAGTGAAGGAGAGATGCAGCACCAGGACAATGCGAGATATATTAGCAAATTATTAATGAGACTTTGCAACGTGCTTCTGTGGGGGTTTTTTCCTTACTTCTTTACTTATTGTGTAACAATAGATGCTCTGTTACAGCTTCAATTTTTTGTCAGAGATACCTGGCAGAGCTGCTGTTCTGCAGGTGACACTTCAATTGAACTGAAAACCCACAGTGGTTGATACTGTAATTACTTTAGATCTAAAATAGTTACAGAAGATGTGTAGGTTTTACTGAAAACGTAAATTGATCAAAATTCCCTCCAGTTTAACTGGTGAGGGCGGATTCAGCAGATAGAAAAAGAAAGCAGCAAATAAAATTGCATTTTTCTCTCTGTGATAGGCACTTGTATTACATATCTATAAATATTGTAATTATTTTTAAAAAAGAATTTATGAAGAGTAATCCAAGATTGGATAAAATCTGCTGCATGAAAGCTAAAGCTGGAGAAGAAATTACCTTGGCAACAGTTTCTCCACGTGAGATTCTGTCCCAGCAGATTCACTCCAGTGTAACCCAGACCTCTTCTTGAGAAATCCCTGCAACAAATAAGTTCATAATCAAAATCTGATGTTTTTATTTTGCTCCCAGAAGGGCTGGATTCAAGTAACCTGCTAAGTGATACTTGTCGTATGATGCCTGTAAATTGATTTTAAGAGCATTTTTAGTTAGAAACAGCTGTTCCTTTTAGATTCTATTAATGACTGAAGCGCAGATAATGCAGTGATTCAGAGAAAGTTTCCTCTTCCAGATGAGTGGGATTTCTCTTTATTTCTTTGTATCTGGGTTTCATAATACAGAGAAATTTGAGGAGGGGCAGGGAGGAATGGAGCAGAACAGCAGTCACACCAAATAAATCTACATCTCTGTTAAGTCAGTGTCTTTTTGATGCTAAGCCACCTCTCTTCTTCTTCCAAAGAAGCAAGGTAAATATTTCATAAATGGTCACACGTTGTTCCCTACTCCATTAAGAATCTCTTCCAGAACTTGCATGATGTAAATGGCTTTGGTTCTGTAGAACGTGTTACCAGAAGCAGCTTGATTTCAGATGTGTATTTTCTCACAGGGTGAATGTTTCATGAGACCTGCACTCAATATCCACAAATTACCAACGGGTGGGTAGAAATAAATGGGGTTCAGAAAGAGAAATCAAAGGAACTGCAGAAAAGGTGTCCCAGTTTGATTTTTTGCTATTAGGGATGTATCTTTTGGGGAGCAAACTTTGGATGAGTGAATTTCCCTGGCAGGAATTAGACTTGTAGCCTGTCCCAAAAATATCCCCAGGGAGTGAATGAAAAATTCATAAGGCAAAATGGAGAAACAAAACTTTTTCTTTGCAGAGGAGCACCCTTTAACATATTTTTGCGAGATGAATTTGTTAGAGAAGAGCTGTTCCTAGGAAAGAGAGAAGAAAGCTTGCAAAAATAGACTAATGCTTTGGATTTGATGTCTTGCTGAAGTATTTGCTGCAGAAAGTACCCTAGAGAATGTTGCTGTCTCTATGGGAACATCTTTGGGCTATATTTAGGAAAATTAAATTAAGCTTATTCTCCTCAGATGAGCAAGGTTTTGATAAGGCTTTGGTTGGAGGTGTAGTGGTATTTTTGGGGGGAAAAAGTAGAGGAATTTCTTCCACCTTTGGGTTTGGTGAACCACTTGTCTTACACTTTTCAAGTCAAAAAAAAGAACTAAAACTGTCACTTATATTTAAGGCAATCTCTGTGTGGCAGGACACAGGAAGAAGCTCAGCTTAATTTCACAACCCCAGGCTATGAATTTGGTCATTGGGGGGAAAGAAAACCCTATAAAACCCTTATAAAGATCAGTTTATTAAACTGAACAGATTTGATAAGGAAATGAGCTGATTATAGATACAATGTCCAGCAGTATTCTTTAGGTTTGGATCTCTCCTTGTCTTGAAAAATCAATGATTGGGTAAAAGCTGTGTGGCAGGTGGGTAACTTGGTGTTTTACACACTGTGTGGTGCCTGTGGAGCACAGAAAAAGAGGTTTTTTTACAGCTCTTCACTAACTTCATACTAATTTCATGGCATAAATTCTTCAGGCAAACACGGTCTGGGGCTACAGAGGCCGTGTGTGCGTGTCCGTGCCACGTGCGAGTGTGCATCCATCTGTCCCTTCATACCCTGTGCAATAAGAAAACACTCTGCCAAAGGGTTTTTCTTTAGCTTGTTTATCCCTCTTTCTTGTTCAATCAGCATTGGTTCCAAGACTTCTTTTAGCATTATTATTACTATTATTATGCCAGCTGTGAGTTAAATTAATGTGTGGGGGTAGCAGTTACTGCCTGGGTTGTGTGACGGCTCCAGGTGCCACCCGTTGCTCGCCTGTTCCTGCTTTTTCCCTGTGTTTGAGCTGCTTGGGATGGAGCAAGTTGTTCTTCCCTGCCTTTCCCACCATGTCCCACGCAAGCAGAACCCGGAGCAGAGCGGATGCTGTACATTTTTCTGCTCTATAAACACGTGCTTGTTTACATTTGCTTCCCTGCTGTTCCGACTCAGATCCTCTCCCGATGCCAGAGGGGATCAGCCCTCACTGACAAACACGGAGATCCAGCCATTTTGACCCCGTGTGCTGCTCCTGTTCCCATTTGTTTGTTTCTCCTCTGTCTTCCTTACCAAGTATTTAACAAATTATGGTTGAATATTTTCCAGAATTTTTTTTTCAACGAGGCCAACCTTGGAGTGATTCGAAATTGAGTTAGTCAACGAAGTTGAGATACACAAACATCTGATCTGGTTACTGTGTGTTACTGATGGTGGAAAACAAGTGCTGAGTAAAATGGGAATAAAACAATCCCTTTTATTGTAAGCTGCTACTAATATTTGGCAAACCCTTCTCAAGCAAAACCCTCTGCTGTGGGTGCAGCAGCTCATGGAACCTCAGCGCTGCAGATTTTGCAGCTTTAAACTCCCAGGTCTTTGCTGATCCAGCTTCACCAAACCGTGATGTTGCACCAACATCGCAAATACATCAAATTCTCTTTATCAGCAGAAAAGGCTGGGTTGGATCCACAGGCTACATCTGCTGGTGAGCTTTGTGCAGTGTATTTTTTTTTTTCTCTCTCTCTCTTTTACTAGAAGAAAGGTTTGTTTGTTGGCGGCTGCTCGGGGCGGGACAGGAATGTAATGCATGCACAGACTGCGCAGTATTTCCTGTTCAACTGCCGCTCCAAACCTCGGCGCTGGGAAAATATCCAGATCCAGCAGCTCCAGCCTTGCTCAAACAGCAAAGAAGTGCTGCAGAGTCCAAAATGCTTTGTGTTTCACAGAAAATGCCATTTTTTAAAGTGAACCGTCATGGTGTGCTGGTGCTGTGAATGTATCAGTCTGTGGCTGTTGCTCTGTAATATTTATAGATTATTGCACTGAGACAAAACACTTGAAGCACAAAACACTACGGGGACAGAGAGATGGCTCCATAATGCCACTGTAGAAAGTTCTGTTTATTTTGTATCATAATACATCTCCATAGCATTGCTTGCATACTTCAGTTAGCTTGGTTTACCACCCAGTTACAAACCATGGCAGTCTTGTGGCACTGCTACTTTCTCATTATTTGCTGTATTTTATTTTGCCCTTAAACTGGTTGGAAGCATTGCTTTTGCATTGCATGAATTTCGCTCCAGGAGTGAAAGATTTCAAGGCAAAAAGCTTGGAGTTGAATCAGTTTGGCCAGGTAGCACTGAACTCCAGTACTGCAAACCCGCCCTTGAGTGTAGTGTCAAAGTGAGATGAGGGCGTTATTTCTTTTCATTTTTTGTCTTTTTTTTTTTCTTAAATGGTTCTGGTCCTTTGTACCGATGTTTCAGACTTATCAGCTGATGGAAGGGTGACTGTGGGGTGTGGCTGCTTACTTATTTACTTATTTTATTTAATCATTTACTTATTTTTTTAAGCAGATGTGTATTTTGAGCATGTGTATACCCAGACTCCTCTGGAACCTATGAAGTGCTATCACTCTTCTTAAAAAAAAGGCAAAAAATACTAGGAAAAGATTTGACTGTGAACTGTGTATGTTTGCATGTATGCATTAGAAAATTCGGTATATTCTTGTAGCCCTTTTTTTGTGTGTTCAGTAGTTATTCAGCCCTGTGTGAAAAGGAGGTGAGTGTGCACAGGTAATCCTTGAAGACTGGGGCACATCCATCCTGGGTGCTCCAAGGAGAACACAGGCAAGGCTGTCCAGCTATTTACATAAAAGCCAAAGGTACAGCAGCTCCCTGGCTCATCTTTCTGGGGGAGTTACTGGAGACGAGCATCTCCTAACTTCTCCTTTGTATTCCCATCCATCTTCTGTCCCAGTGGCTGTTCCAGTGGCAAGCAATACAGGCACAAAAATGAAAGTGCTGCTTGTTAATTAGTTCCTTCCTGGATTACAGGAGCCCTACTTTTCAGTCCTTTGGAGATACAGATCTACACGTGCTGCTTCTCAGAATTGGAAGTGGTCTCAGTGTAGCCCTGTCAGCTTGTCAGGCACTGGAGCAGGGGAGGAGGCGGCCAAAATCTGCGCTGTTTAATTCGAGCTTGAAGGTATTTTGCTCAGAACATGGTTCAGCAGGTTAATTGGGTTCTTAAATCAGTATTTAACTTTTCAGCTTCACTCTGAAATGCGGATGCCCCAGAAGCCGTGGATCTGCCTTCAGTCTTCGGGCTGAGTAAATGCCAGAGTTGGGCTCTGACAGATGCATGTATGTTTACATGATCTTGCCTAGTAGCAGCTCTCCTCACTTGTGCAATACTGTAGAAGATGTTTAAATCATGGCTTACATGAGAAGCTGACACATATATGAAGGTTGTACCATCATATGGATGTGTCCAGCCAAACCGCAGCACGCAGGCTGAAGTGTAGCAACAGCTTTAAGGGTTTGGAGTTTGCCTTGAGATCCATCAGGTTCTTGTCCTGTTCTGAGCCTTTTCATGGCTTCTTATCCCTCCTTGTCGTTTAAGAGGCTTTTGTGTGCAGTTGGTGTTTTTAACATTTACTGGCTACATTTCATGAAGCGTCACAGCCCGTACAGAGACAGCAGTGCTGAGTTCTCAGTCGTGTCTTTTGAAAGTGACTTCAAAATTTCACCACCTTTGATCCTTAAAATATGAGCATGCAAAACCAAGAGCAGGTATTTAATCCGCCCAGATTTGAGGCCTGTAATAAATAATTTATGTAGGGCAAAATAAGGGGGGTTTTTTAGCTTTAAGCTACTGCAACAGGAACATTTCCAAAGCTTTGTTTGGTTAGGTAGAGGTCTTTTTACTTTGTACAGCTTTAGCTGAATTGGTGGATGAATTAGCATCCATCCTGATGATTTTTGTCCTAGGTACTGTGTGAAATTTTATTTTTGAGGACTTTTGGAGGTACAGAAATGAAACTGTAGTGTTTTGATACCCACTAGAAAACTTGTCTTAGAATGGGATAAGCTGTTCTTCTGTCATCATTTCATTTAACGTTCAGGCGCAACTCATGAGCTTGTTTTCCAAAACATCATGGAATGATTTACTAAGAGTAATGTTCAGTTTTTTCCTAAAATTCCCTAAAAGCTCTTAAATCATATTAATATTTTTTTCAGACCAAAGTGCACTGACCTAAAGAAATTATCTCAAAAATAAAAGTAAGTTACTCGGTTATTTTTCCCTCATGTCCCCACCTGCCTTACATATTCAAGCTTTTTTTCTTGCTCATAACTTCCATCCAGAGCAAACTACTAATGGAATGCCTGGGAAACAGGTTGGTGGAGAAGGAGAGTCAAATGCTTTGGAAAGATTTTTATTTCACTAAACTAGTCTGGGATCCTTCCCTTCAAAGTAATAATTTCAGTGGAAAACCCAGAACCTTACTTTTATTTAATTGTGTTGCTGGAGGAAGAAGAGTTGCCAGTTTCAGTTGAAATTAAGGTAATTCTGGGATATAATATGCTGAATTTAAGCAGAGCAATTTGCTTGGGCTATACATGTTTGAAGGTTAAACCCGTTGTGGGTGGTTGTTTCAGGTATTGTGACAGTGCTTTTATTGCTATATTTTCTGCAGAGTTTACATGAGAGGTGAAACCTTTCAATGATAAACTGCAAATGGCATTTTAAAACTAAAGGTACAAGAGCACCACATGCAGATCTGGCACTAAGGGTTGTAAAACAATTTCTGTCCTGGTTAGTACATCACAAAAAGAGGAGCTGTATCAGCAAGTTGATGGTTTTCTCCTTAACTGTTTCCATCTTGAGGCGTGTGGGATATAAAATTTCATTTTTCTGAGAAGATCAGATACAGCCTTTTACAAAGTTGGAGAAATTAGACATTTCTAATCATGTATAGATTTTAAAACTGCTTCCTTTGAAGAAAGGCTTTGTTTAATATCACTTAATTCTGACTCGCCTCTTTCCGTCCTGTGTTACAAACTAACTTGTGGTGAGAGCTCCCCATACCCAGATGTTCATTTTATTCATTTAGTGAGCTCATCTGTAAGCGAGGAAGTCTCTTCATTATCCAGTTTCATATTATTTGGGAGAACTGGATATTGCATTCATTTAATTAGGAAAAATTCAGCGGTAATTAGCTTGTTCCTGGCTGCAGAGGAATGGGCTTGGAGCCTTCCAGTCATCCCGAGGTGGCTTCCTGCAGCAGCGAGGGGTTTGTGGTACTGTGGCTGCACAAGAATCTGCTTTTGTAATTTCACATCTCTACAACGAGATCTGATGGGGAAAGCCCTCAACTAAACTTTTTTAGAGTACAGTACATGAGGGAAAAAGCTTTTTTTTTTTTTTTTTACTGTGTAACTTGTGCTGTTGCTGGAACTGTCCTGGTGGGAGAGCAGCACAACCCTTCTGCCTTCCAGAGGAAGCTTTGTGTGAAAGGAGCTTGGAGAAGATGCTGTAGATTACTTCTATTAGCACCTCTTGTATTAATTTCTGCTATAACATTTGTGTTATTGTACCTGTGTGTGTTAATACTTGGGGTTTGTTGTGGACTTTTTCTCCCTGTTCTCTTGTAAACCACCCAGTACGGCTCCATACCTCCCATTTAAGCTTATGTGATTGCAGGAATTTATTTTAAAACTTGGCCTTTATCTTTCCTTGAGCCCCTCCCCAGTGCTGTGGGTTTGTTAGGACTTGCCAGAAGACTTCCATAAGCACGGTTCTGGGACTGTCTTTGGATTCCAGGCAATTCAGGGATTAACATACCCTCAAACAATGGGTGGCACACGGGTCATGGGTAGTGAGGCTTGTCCTTAGAAATGGCATCTGGAAATTACGGGAGAGACCCTAAACTGGGGCCAGTCTGCACCAGAGTTACTTCCCTTCTAGACAGAAACCACTGTGCTCCTGTTTCTGACCCTGGCTGTAAATAACATTTTACAAATTCAGGTAATTTGACAAAAGTGCTTCACTGAAGGCTCTTGCAGACCTCCAGGAGATCCGTGGCAAAGCAGTGGGGGATCTGTGCACTCTGCTCTTCAGTGCAGCCTTAAACCATATGGAAAAGGAAATAAAGTGATCAAAATTAGTGAAGGAAAAGGTTATTTGTTAGTGCATGTAAATAGATGGGTGCGTATATCTGTGCATCTGTATATAGATTTAAAACCTAACTGTGAAAAGTTGTAGGAAGGCAGCATGACTTTGAATGACTGGCCCTTAAAATAGCAGATGGAATTAAATGTAGATACATGTGACATTTTCTGCATGGGAAGATACAAGAATTCCTCATTTATATTTGCAGCAATGCCTGAAATCCCTACTAATGAAGAGATCTTGGTGGTACAATCAGATCTGAAAAATCACATTAGCCCAATGCACACTTGTTGCAAACCTCAAGTAAGATATTAGGAATTATTAGAAAAGCAAGAGAACAAAGCATTGCGTGGGTGTATAAATTCATGGTGGGATTTCTTCCTTTCATCCTGGATGTTGTGTGTGCTTCCAGTCCCTCTCTTCCTGCTTCAAAAATACAAATTAGGGACTGCAGGAAGGTAAGAAACAAGGATGCTCAGAGTTCTGAAGCAGCTGAGCTCTTGTCTGAGCCGTGGACCTTCCTGCTACACGATACTTTGGGCTCTAAAAGTTGGTGTAGGTTCAGAAAGTGGGGCAAAGCCATGAAAGAGGAATTTGTGGAGGATTATTGCACACACATTTGGTGTGTTCAGGTGGGGAGGTCCTTAAACTGCACTTGGAGGGAACCTGGGGTGGTGGGAGGGAAAGCATCTCTCCAGGCTCACCCTGATCCTTTCTTCACCCCTCCTGCAGGCACCTGCTGCTCTGTTTTCTCTGCTTTCACAGAGAACGTCTTTTCATCTTGTGCAGTTGTTCTGCCTGGGCTTTTTTGGGACACGGTGTTGAGGTGTTCCATGTGCAGGGTTTGAGATGTAAAATGTCACTGAAAGTGTCCTCAGCATTCAGTGTGGTGGGGTAATGATGGTTTATTGTGTCTGGGGAGGGTGTAGGAAATCAGCTCCAGAAACTGAGGTTGTAACTTCCAAAAGGTGGAGGAGAGGAAAGAAAATGTTCCTTAAATTCCATGTGCTGGATGTTGCAGTTTTGATAACTCACTTTACCCTTACAGTATCATTACTGCCTGGTCTCACCTATGAGCTTTTAAGGAATGCCGGATTTTGTCCTCAGCAGTTCTTTCTCTTTAAAATTTGCTGCCATCCAGAGTACCTAAATTTGTGTTAGTCATTCAACATCAGTGCTTCTTTGCACCTTTATAGTTGTTCTAGTGGTGCTGTCACTGCTTCAAGGAAAGCAAATCCAGCAAACAGTGCACGGATTGCAGGTGGTTCAGGGTAACTAAGGAAGGAGAAACTATTTTCCATGATGCACAGCACTGTCAGGTTGCTAAACATGAGCTAACGGGTGCAAATATTTTCTATATATGCAGTATTTGTATTTTAATGTAGCACAGCACATAAAGCCACCTGAGAACTTCTGTTCCTTACTGCATCCAAAATTATCATGTATTAAGTCACTGTAAAGCCTCTATAATAGCTTTATAAAATCCCTTTAAAACAACATCTAAATTAGCAGAAAGACCTGTTTGAAACAGCACTGTGTTATGAATGGCAGAATTGTCAAGACTAAAAACCAAGATTAAAATCCAATGAAAGATTATTTTTCCTAGTAAAATGCTTCAGTAAGTGAAAGGGAGTGGCCAGATTTCGAGCATATGCTTGGATCCAAGTGTTCTTAGAAGGTTTGGACCAATCAGTATTTTTTGTCTAGAGATTTTTGAACGTTTATTTAGAAAATTTACTGTCTCTTTCTATAGTAAGTAGAGAAGATACAAGTATTAGTTCTGAAATGGTTTTGGTGTTCCATTGATCTCTTGTGCTGAGGCTGCGAGGAATTTAAACAGCCTGCTGTAATTGATACCTGCATTCAAATGAGATAATTTGCCCTCATATTTTTAAGTAGAGGCTGAAATCAAACAAGAAATTATTAGGAAGGTTTCTGTGGCAGTAGCTGTAGGCAGCAGGACACGCAGCATTGTTCCTCCCGTTCTAATTTCAGCGTATTTCAATTTTTAATGTCGGAAAGGAGTTCTCCTTGCCAGGGTTATATTGCAACTAACTTGCTTGTGCTTGCAATACCATTTTTTCTGAGTGCTTTGAAAATGTCCTTCCCAACTGCCCAGGTATCCTTTGGGGATTTCTAAAACTGTATTGTTGCAAATAGAGTATGACATTTTGAGAATGAGTCTTTTACTGTAACTTGTAGCACTGGTGGCCAGAGTTCTGCATGTGTTTTCTGTTTAACTGGAGTATTGATAAGTGGTGTTGGATTGGTTTCAGTTTACAGATGTCTTTTAAAGTAATGAAATACTTCCTTGAGCGCACAAATCTCTGCACAGTTCTGACTTTATCCTGCTGAGTACTTTTTGAATTGGTGGAAGTCTATAAAACCCGTTTAGTTTTTGATATTGGTACACTTTGCTCTTAGTAGCAATTAATAACTGAACCTGGGCAGTGATTACTGCCTTAAAGTGGAAAAGTATTTTGGCAAATATGGAAATCATAGAATCCTAAAATAATTTAGGTTGGAAGGGACCTTAAATATCATCCAGTTCCAACCCCCTGCCATGGGCAGGGACACCTTCCACTATCCCAGGTTGTTCCGAGCCCCATCCAGCCTGGCCTTGGACACTTCCAGGGAAGGGGCATTCCCTGCTTTTCCATCTTTTCTTGTCAAAGCACACGTGGGGACCTGCACACCTTCAGAGCAAGATGGAATCCCCTCAGGTCTTCCAGGGAGATCTGTTCCATTCCACGCACAACCCTTTTTCCACTGAAATTTTCTTTATATATTAATAATTGTGTTGCTTGTACTTCTGTAGCCGATCTCCTTGATTGTACTGTCAGGAGGAAGGTGGATGTGTGTGGAAGTTCCTTAATAATCTGTGAGGGGAAGAAAGATGGGGAATCAAATTTTGATGTCCGTGATGGGACTTACTAAGAATTTCACTTTCCTGTAGCTTTGGAATGAGGAAGTGTTTGGTTTCCTATCCGACATAGGAAACAAATACTTCTAAATAAGCATTATCTAGAAGCATGACAATGGATCATTAAAATAGTTAGTGAACAAATCAAGTATTACTTAAAACATTCTAAACCTTTTCTCCAGCTCTTTTATTTTATTCTTTTTTATTTTAATGTGTGTTCAAGAGGGGTTTTTTTTGGGAAATCCCTGGATGTCTTTCATGCATTTTTTTTCTCTAAACTATTGCTTTTAACTACAGTTTTCATTCTTTAGAAATGCTACGCTTGCTTTCATTCAGCTGTATGTAATTTTTTACCATTTTAGGGTTATTTTTATCCCGGTAGACCAATAAGTAAGTTGAAAATCAAGGCCAGGGCTCTTGTTTCCTTAGTACCACCCTTGTTCCTGCAGCCTCTATGCCGTGTCTTTGGTCCTCCAGCAATGCTGTCAAACAGTAACAAGAGGAAACTCTGAAACGTCTCAGAGCTTTTCCTGACCCTTGCAGGACTTTCACATGTTCCAGACGTGATTGTGTAGCTGTGTAGAAACTCTACAGTAGGAATTTAGTGCGTCTCTGGTGTTTAGATCTCTTTGCTTCCTCAGTCCAGAGACACATTTTAGCAGCGAGTTATTTTGTGTAATTACAGTATTCACCTTGGATGTTACTTGGAAAATTCTCTGTGTTGTCTCAGTGTGATTATGCAGTTCCAGGTTGTCGCTGTATGAGTCTGACAAGGGAGAAAATGAGTGGAAACAGAAGAAAAGGGGTCTCAATATGCTGGAAAATCTGTGTAATCTTAACACTTGATAAAGATTTCCAAGTATAACAACCGTACATCTTCAGTTGTTGTGGTCTGGAAAACCAGGTCCGTACCACATGAATTTATTTTTCTGCTGTGTGTTTTTTTTCTTTCCCCAGTGTCCCAATGTAATATCAGCTTGAAGAAGCAGAGGAGTCGAAGTATCTTTAGCACCTTATTCTGCTGCTTTCGTGACTACAATGTTGAGCCACCATCTACCAACAGCACCAGTGCTCTGCCTCCTTTGGTGGAGGAGAATGGAGGACTTCAGAAGGTCAGGATTTTGTCTTGTTTTGCTGTCATGTGGGTCTTTTGTAAGTGAGGCTTAATTCTGTTTCCAAAGTTCTGTCCTAACAGGTTTCCCTCATGGGGAACAGCTGTGAGTTACAGAAAGAATTACTGGTTTGATGGTGGATTGCTAATACTGTCTATTCATCTGTAATACAAAACTAATATTTCTTTTATGAGTGTTGGCACTGTACATTTTATAAGCAACCAACGTTTAAAACCTGATTAAGACATTTAAAAAAAATGGAGACTTCCCATAAAATTTCAGCTGCTGAGTTGTCTCCAGCTTTGGTTCCCTTTCCTGATTACAGGAAGGTTAAAATGTGTTCCACTGGAGCATAGTGGAGCCTTCTGGATTTCACTTTAAATGGTTTTTAGTGACATAAAAACAAATCAAAAGAACTGCTATTATTTGGACCTTTTTTCCTAAGCAGTCCACTTCTTTTTAGTACATGCTGAGTCCAGACATAGCAGCTTTTGGCCATTTTTCCAGGTTATTAAGTTTCATTTAATGAGTCAAATGAATGGATAGAGATTTTAGATACAAATACAAATAGAATACAAACATTACAACACAAATTAGTATGTTCTTTATAAATCTGGTAACACTGAGAGCATTTGTGTTAAGACCTGAAGAAGTTCAGTTCAATATGGCAAACATAGGAATGCCAAGTTTTCCATACAGTTTTCAGGCCTTTGAGATGGCAAATACATGTGAATCCATGGTGGGAATAATAGCAGAAATGGAGATTTCTCTGTGGGTTTTTTACCCTTCTGCTTTTCACACAGTTTTTAATGTCTGATGCAGCTGATTCCTTACTTCCCTTGTCCAGTCCGTTTTATTCTGGTTTGAATTTTGCTGGTTGTGTTTGAATTCTGAAAAGCTCAGGAAAAAGAGCAAGGAGCTGTTTGGTGGGAGAGAGGGAAGGGGAGCAGATGAAAGTGATGGAGATTTTGAGTATGTGTGGAGGTAAAGTCTGAACTGTAACAGTTCCTGCTGAAACTGCTCACGCAGAGGTAAAATGCACTGAAAATCCTGCCAAGAGGAGGGATTGTACATGTATTTTTAGACTTCTTCTGCTAGCCAAGGTACATTTCGAGTGAAATGAGGGAAATCTAGCCTGGATGTGCTGAAGGGAAAGCTGAGTAGTGTGTAGCATGTATGCACACATTCATCAGAGGGAAAAAAAGGGATGGGAAGCTACCAAAATTTCCTTTCCACTATGCTGGGGAATGGAAAGGAGGCAGGAGTGAGACTGCTGGCAAGACTACATCTGGGAGAAAATGGGAGTTCAGCAGAAACTAAAACATGAAACCGGGTTTGTTTATTCTGTAGAAAAATGTGAGTTAAAATGGTCTGGAGTCAGTAGTTCCCAGATTGCATTTTGCAAAACAATTATTTTCTAAATATATCTTATGCCTTGAGAGGTTGCATGTGTGTCCACACAAGTTTTCATCCTCACTCTGTGCTGCCTCAGTGAGCAGTTCTGAAGTTGTGCAATACTTGTACACATGACCAGGACACAAATCACAGCATTCCTAAAATTACCAGATCAAAACTTAGGAGACTAGAAAAATTCAAAGAATATGTTGAAGAGACTTTAATTAAAGAGTGTTTCCTTCAGTTGAATGAAATGCACTCAGACATTCATATCTTTTTAGAAGAAATCAATATAGCTAAACTTTTAAGTGGTTCTTGAGGTCAAATAAGTCTATGACATTGCTATTTTAAGTGCAGTGTTAAAGATTAATAAGCTCTACATGTGTTTATACTGTTTTTATTTTGAGTGCTAACACAGTGTAAGTAGGAAACTCTTTTAGAGCATTGAAGACTTGAATACGTTTGAATATTGTTACACTGTCAGGCTGGTGATTTTTACCAGGAGAGCTGTTTCAGAGCTGTGCAGGCTGCTTGAATTTGGTGGAGTTAACACTGAGCATCTTGTCTAGATTCAGAAATAAGTAAGGTGGGGGAAGCAACAGTGGGCCTTGGATTCTAAATTGGTGAAATGAAATGTCCAGGAATGACAAAATTGCCTCTCAGGAAAGAAAAGAAAACCTGACAACCCACTGCTTAAATTCCTCTGCTGTTTCATTAAAGCTCTTTTTTGCATTAGTTTCACTGCCAGGTTGGAATTGTTTAAGTTCTGTTAAGCTGCTGCTCAAATGGTCACTTAGTCAAATCTGCTCTCTCTTTTATGTGTTATTAATTATTTATCACATCACAGTTCACTTCTGGGCAGGCCCAGTCAGTTCATGTGTTGTGACCCTTTCCTTGAAAAATGGACAAGGAAAATTGCACAATAATGTCAAGCAGTTACCACTAGGAATGAGTATAAAATGGCTTGGATGTACTTTCCTTATGTCTTTGCTGTTCAGTGGAGTTGGGACATGAAAACTGGTGATAAAGACTTCAGAGGAGGGAAAGGAATGGGGAAAGCCTCTGCTGGTTTCACTGGAATTCACTGTTCTGTGTTGCTTCTGGCATATTCTGAAGCTGATGTGATAAGCCAACTTTCTTTGAATTAGGAATCTTGATTTTTGTAAATGCTGACCTGTTCAAAAGGAGGGAAAGTGGGGGAGACTATTTTATAAAGTGATTGTAAACACAGGACTGAAATTTTGTTCAGAGTAATTGTGATGTGTGATACAATTTTTATTGTTGTTATTATATGGCTCTAGTAGAAAAAAAATGAAATTGGTGCTTCAGATTAATCAGTGGTTCATGATGTGACTTGATGGTGCTTGACCATCAAGTGTTCTGTCACTTCTTCCTGGGATTGGCAGAAACACCAAACTGAGCATGGTTTTGATTAAACAGTTCTTTTCAGTGCTGAATTCTATTCTGTAAAGTGGGGGGGAGGGGTGGGGGGGAAATCCCAAAAACTTCTTTAAAATATTGAGTTCACTTTTAAACCTTCTACTCACAGAGCAGCTGCTTGTCCAAGTGTGACTCTTAATACTGGTAATGAATGGTCCATTCTGTCTCTTAAAGTTTCAATACAACATTTTTTTCAATAATAACTTGTATTTACTGAAACTGTGGCATATTTGTTTTCCTTCAAATGCAGCAGCTATTCAGCACAGCACGAAGTTGCATTTTAAGATGTGATACCTCTGACAATGGGTATATCAGCCTGCCTGCAGCTCGGATGCTGAGCCAGATGTGTCACTGGGAGTACACAATGTTCAGCCTTATGAACTCCTTGGTAATTTTTTCCTGCCTCCTCAGCAGCAGGCAGCTCCCCAGCACTTTCCAGCCACTGTTCTTTTTTGGTTAGAGTGTTGGGAGAGGGAATTGTGTTTTGCTTTTTTCGGGATAAAATTCAAATCTCCATTTTCGTCCTTCACTTAGCAACTTGGCTCAATTTGTGTATTTTCTGGATGTAAGGTTTTTCTTCTGGGTAAGTTTGTTACCTGACTTCTGAGGTGTTTGTGGATACAGACTTCATTCATTCAGACTTGAAGGGGGTGTCCAGATAGAGGAAGGTGAGAAAAGCTGGATGCAAGCTCTTTTTTCCCTTTGCTTTCAGTCGTGGTGTGGGTGAGGGAGCCCTCACAAGTCTGTGGGCACTTTGCCATTTCACTCCCAACCCACTTCCACTGGAATCATCCTTGCTTTTGTTTCATAGCAAGATCCAGATCAGGCAGATGGCTCCTGGTAATGAGATGAAGCATGAATGAGGAAAGGGATTTTTATACTTGCTGAGTTAGAGGAGAAGCTCTTGATCCACACTCAATAGGGAAGAACACAGAATTAGGAGGAGGTTTTTTTCTGGGAGCAGCAGCTGCTCCCTCTGCTTTCCCTGTCACTGAATTTCCAGCTCACTCCAAAAGTTAGGGCTCCTCCTCCCCACTGCCCCATGCCATCATCTCCCAGGTGATGCTGGAAAGCTGTGTAGATGCCCTGTGGTCGTGTCTCTGACACTCCTGTCTGTTTCAGGGATCTCTATTTACAACACAGTACAGGAAAAAGGATCTTCTCTCTGTCCCACGTGAACGTGGTCCTGCAAAATGAGAGAAAGCTTGTAGTGAGCACATTCTTGAGGTCAAAGTAGCATCTGCGTCATGCTGGAGACCTCAAGGAGCAGCAGGAGCGTGGGCTCTTTGATGAGGGCACCATTAATGACAGGCTTTCTGAGCAGACATGGAAATCACTCTCCAATGTGGAGGAAGATAATTGAGATTAATGTAAATCATTGTGCTTTTTCTCCTGCTTAGCCTTCACTGATCAGAGCAAAAAAATTCCAGATATTTGGTTCTGTTGGTCATACATGTGGTATGGAAGGTCTGTTTAGAGAACAAAATCCCGTCTCCATAGTTATGTTTGTTCTCTCTTTGCTCACTCATTCTGACCTTCTTTGCCTCCCAAAAAGTCCTCTGTATTACAAGACAGAGTTTGAGGGTTTGTCAAGTCACTGAAGTGTTAAATAATAACTGTACTACTGTTTTTGAAGAACCTGTCATGGTCTAGAGGAAGCTTTGTGCTAAAGAAACGAATAGGATAAATCTGTTACTTTGGTCAGCTTCTTGTCTAAAGTGAAATAGCTCCTTACCTTTGAATACAGACTGTTCTGAAAAAAAGCAAAATACTGTGGCCTGTCACTTGGTGCTCCTTGAGCCCACACATGACTATAGAGAGCATTAGTGAGCAGCACAGTGCTGGAAATTGTTGTGTTCCAAACTAAAAATTATGTAGCTACAGGAAAAGATAGGATTTATCATTCCATCTGTATGTAGTGTGGAAAAAATAAAACTCATTAAGGAAAAACACCCTGATTTCAATGGCTGGGGACAAACCAGTTCCTGGGTTGTCTTAGGGATACAATAGGGAAATTTTGGCATTCTAGGAACAGCTTTGTTCTGTTACCAACATCAGGAGCTCGTGGAAAGCCTTCAACAAATGCGGTCATCTGTCATCTCTTTCAAACGATGCTGTTATGACCCATTTCCCTTCCTGTTCCAAGGCATTAGGAAATGAGGCAGGACACTTGTAAGAAGTTTCCCAGAGCAGGCTTGTTTTTAAAAAGCATTTGCCTGTTCATGTACAGTTTTGCTTTCCCAGCAGACTCTTGCAGTTCTCTTTCTGCTTGTTTGTCCTGTTCTCATCACTCTCACTACTGTTTTCATTTTTGCATAGGTATTTCCAGGGTTCCCCTTAAGAAATTCGCTTGTTTCCCACTTTTTTTTTAACTTAAGAAATTCTGTGAGAAAAATTAAGCAAACAGTAATGCAAGTCCTTTAGAAACTTTGGTTTTGGGTTCCCATGGAAGACAGTTCCACTAACAGGACATTAACGTACTGAATTAAATTTTTTTCTACTCTTACTGCTATTACTCTGAGAAAAACTTGGATTCTTACCAGCTTGTGTGTGTGTATATTTTTCTAGAAATCAGGTACTTTTTACCAGTGCCAAGTTTTTGATAGTTCATGATAGTTGCTGCTCTCTAGTTGCTCCTTCAGCTTCTCAGGATTTTGGGCAAACTTCAGTAAAAATTTCTGCTGAGCAGCATTAAAAAAGAGCACTTTAAAAATAATACTGAATTACTTCTTTTTGTCAGTGATGTGTCAACACTTGGTAGACTTGAAAACAAATAAGCAGGAGGCTTCTTCAGCTGGAAGAGGCTGTTCTAGTGTTGAAAACAGCCCTTTCAATAGTTCCTCTGCTGGAGATCAGAGCCTGTGTTGTCCAAATATTAAATAATAAAATGATCCACCCAAGCAACGTCTATGCTAGAAGGATCAGCTTCCTTTTTTATGTACTGTGCCCACCAGAAAACAAAGTTGGTTTTGAAGGGTTAGAAAGATGAGAAAACAGAGTTCCAGCTTCAGAAATCTCTTACAAATTTGAGTGCCCCTGTGGCCAAGCTTTGTCTATTTTGGAGCTGTCCTTGTTTCTGGATGCCTGAGGATGAGAAGGAAAGGTCAAGCTGGGCGAGACTTTGCTGCCTTCTTCCAAGTGCAGTGCAAAAGTGAGACCATGGGAACAGCACTGGTACTGCTGGATGAGGAAAGTGGGATTCCTTGGATTAGTTTATCATCATCATGTCCTTCTCAGACTTTTTTGCTGTTGCCTAAGTGAAAATGCTGTTTTTTCAAGTCAGTTGTCTCAAATGAAGTTGAGTTCAAGGAGTGGGGTTCTGCCCTGCTGCCGGGGTCTGGCTCAGCCTCTTGTTGCTGCAGTGAAAATTGACAAATATACCCATTAGTAGATCTTAAAGCTGAAAAAGTTCCAGTAAATGCAGGTACTTTCTTATTGCCATCTCTTATTAATCATAGCATGGGTTTTATCAGTCCAGTCTCCTAAAAATCATAAATGCCAGTGTACTAACAGATCATTTCAGCAACTAAAATGCAAAATCCTGGTTTTATTTTTTTTTTACCCTGGTTTCTTGAATACTTTGAACTTTTGGTTTAAAATGTTTGAGTGCTACATTTACTGCTCCAGACCTTTGTTCTACCCTTTAAAAGCCATTACCCTTACAGTGATTTTTTTTTTTTTCTTTTTCCCCAGGGTGACCAGATGCAGGTCATGCCTATACCAAGTGTATGTATTTTTATCCCTTTTTCTTTTAATAATTTTCATGACTTTTGCTTTGATTCATTTTATGTTGCAGTCTAACAGGTCTGTTTTGTGTTGCATGTTAACAAAAGGATTTTATGTTCTGTCTGTAATGTTGTATCCCCAGAGGTGAGCTGAACTGCATGTGTTCTACAGAGACTGAAAGAAGAGTTTGGGTTTTATCTGTGTTCCATCTGCATTTTTAGCATTTTGAAAACACGTGAAGTAGTCTGAAAGTTGAAGTTATTTTAATAGAGGCAAAAGGTGACTCATCATCACTTTGTGAGACACAGTTACAAAAACCTTTTCCTCTCATTTCCCCCTATATTCCAGTTGAAAAGAAGAGTTGGAAACAGCATAATTTATTTGAAATAAGTCACATTAAGAAAACAGAGCACACTGACTATTGCTCATTCCTGCACTTGTTTGAGATGATGCTCTTGGTGTCAGCTGCTGCTTTATGGGCCTTAATATTTCTGTTTATCTTCCCTGGATTAAACTTGGAATGCTGTTTGGCATCTGAATTATTTTTCAAAGCTAAATAAAAGGAAGAAAAAAAACCAAGTCCTTCAAACCGAAGCTTTTAATTTAATTAGTTTTCACCTTTTTTGGTCAAAAAGCGGCTCTTTTTTTTACAAGGATGAAGGCTTAGGCTTTGTAAAGCTGAAAATGTCTTTTTTTTTTTTTTGAGCTCCTTTGCTGTTTACAATACTTCATCATTGCAGAGTTTCCCAGAAAATAGCAGTGCTGATGTGTGGAGATAATGACCCAGCCCTCTTGTTTGAGATACTTGGTAGCCTTTAAAGACCTGGATATTCCCCAAGATGCCATTCTTTTCCTTCTTTCCCTTCCTTCTCACGTAGCCCAGCATTACAAAACCTCCTGTAAGAAGCCCCCCTGTCTGTGCTGCAGAGCAACAGTGCCAGGAGATCACTGTGACTGTGCAGATCTTCCCTCTTCCAACAGCTTTTCTTGGATTTGAGAACTGTTGGAAATTCCTCTTCATTGCTTACCTGTTATTTCTGATATGGCTCATGCATGGTGTGTATGCAGACAGGCATGGACATGCATGTGATTTGTATTTCTGCAAGTCTAGGAATAGAAAACTTCAGGTTTAAATCAGAAAATACTGATTTCCAAACTACTTTTCTTTTTTACATACCTGCCAAATTCTGTTAGGTGACTGTAGTTGCTCCACCAGGAATTATTTGAACATGAAACGTGTTCTGGCTGTGCTCTGACCTGGAATAAAAATCTTTCCCAAGAGTGACTGTAGGTACTAACAGAATAAGAATTGAAACAGAACAGAATTTTGGAAGGATAAATGAGTACAGCTTTGACAGGTACAGAAATGAAATGAGATGCTTTGTTAGAACACTGTCTTTGCAATGTTAAAGCAGCGCTCTGTTAGATTTGGGCAGTGGTAGGAAAATGAATTATTCCAGAAGGGATATCTTTTTTTTTCCTCTATCATTTTTTTTTTTTTATTTTAAGCTCAGCTGTAATTTTGCAGACATATATTCCCACCACTAACAAGGCAGTAAAATTAACTTATCTCTGCAGTCATGACGTAGAGTTCTGAGTGAGCAGGTGACTTTGAACACTCCTTCCCCTTCTCCAGTGCCATCTGATGCTTCTTCTTGCAGCAGGACACGGGAGTGTTGTCAGGCAACCATCGCCCTCAGGCACTGGTGTGACATTTATTCTCCAGTATCAAAGTGCTGCTGGCTCTCAGGAACCAGCCAGCAGCACTGTGTAATCATCTAAATAAAGGCACAAGGGAGCTGCACGTGGGGAAAGTGGTAGGAAAGGAAATGCAGCGTTATGTTAGGAAAAACTCCTAAAATTAAAGTGTTGCTCTGCTGGTCTTAGGAGGGGTGTTGGTCCTGAGTGCTGGAGCCCAAACGTTTGCTCCAAGACAGTTCTAATTGTGTGTTTCAGTCCCATTAAGGCAGAAATTCTTGATGCTGTGCTACCTAGGGATGAGAAGTGGGCTGTGTAAACTGCGTGTCTTGTACAAACCAGGAGAAAAATATTCTAAAACAGACACAGAGTGAGCTTGGTCACAATTAAGTGGACATTTACTTCTTACAGGGCTCATTGCAAATGTCATCACTTCAAGTGTTTAGAGAATTCCTGAGTGACTCAGAAAGAGCTCTGCCCACTCCCCACCTTCAAATTGAAGCCTCCAGTCAAAATACGAGGATTTCTGGAGCTTAATTGTGCTTTTTATTGTGTATTAAACCTGGCAGTGTGCTGAGGTCACCTGTTTGAAAGCTTCCATTGCTTTATGTGCGTTGTGCATTGCTTTTATTTGCGTTCATGTGTGGAGTTCAGTGAAATGGATCTTCTGCTCAGTCAGATTTGTCCTGTATTAATTGCACTGAATTTAAAAGCTTGACTTACTGTGAATTTTTGCTTGGTTATTGATAAAGATGACTGCTAAACAGAAAACATTACAGCTTCAACTTAAGTTCTTCAGGAAATAGAAATAGCATTAGCTTGGGGTTTTTTACAATATGAATTTTATCCTGTCTGTATCTCATTTTTGAAACTGTTTCCAGATAAGGCATAGATTAAACAGCAGCATAATTGATTATTTTCCTAATACTGCAAAATTACTTATTTTTAGGGCTGAAATAAACACAAAATTTTTTAAAAAGGCAAACCCAAAACATTCCCAGCTGACACATTTTGATAGACCTGATTAAAAATCTGTTAAATGTAGCTCAGCATACCTGTGCTTTCATGGATTTTTCTCAGCTTTGTTTGGAAAGGAGTATGGTAGAGAAATAGAACCATACAATGGTTTGGGTTGGAAGGAACTTTAAAAGATCATCTCGTTCCAACCCCCAAATCAAAGTAGACCCATAGGAGCTTCACTGTTTTATATTCTTTTGGATGAAGAGGTAGATGGAAATACAAGGCCACACTCGTGCACCATCTTTAATGAGATGTTGTTAAACTTCTCTTAAACAACTCCTAAATGAGTTGGAGTGTCCATTTCTTTTGTTCAGCTGAAAATTCCACTATTAACGAGTGGTATCAAAATTACCCCTCAGAATCCCTGCAGAAGTTAAATGTCAGCACAGGGATATTGGAGGGGTTTTTTTTCACTTGTCCTCACCTACATGAGATAATTCCTTGTTAGAACTGTTTCTGGAAGAAATTTTGGGAACTGCCTGTTCCACAAGAGGAGCTGGCATCTTCTGGCAGCTGTGTTCTAAGCAGGAATCATTTATCCTCTGTAAGAGTATTTCTGCACATAGCTGCTGGGAGAAGCTGTTATCCTTGCTGAGTGCAGCCCAAAGTGTGAGCTGAGGAGGACACGAACAGTAAATTAATGTGCTGCACTTAGGCTTGACAGCATTGCCAGTACAGAGAGGGAAGAAAAAGGGCTTATTAATTCTGATACTTGTCTCTGTGGGAATACGGGCCTACAGGGAGGAGAGCTGATGATTGTTCTATACAGTGAATTTCTGCAAGATTTGTGTTGACCAGCTGTTTATGCTTCAACCAAAAGTCCTGTTCTCTTGCCGCCACCATCCCCTTTTTTTTTTTTTTTTCTTA
Source organism: Corvus kubaryi (assembly GCF_017639235.1). NCBI lineage: Eukaryota > Metazoa > Chordata > Aves > Passeriformes > Corvidae > Corvus > Corvus kubaryi. The sequence goes on along the minus strand of NW_024581137.1, from coordinate 54,937,150 downwards.
GGGAATATACTATTTCCACGGGACTGAAGCAGTGCAGCAGTCGTTTCACTACAAGGTCTGTTGAGCTGATCAGCCACGAGACCTGGCTGGAATGCATAAATCCCAAACAGTGACTAGTTTAACTTGTATACAGTTTGTGTCTTGTTGGAATTGAAGACCAAGCCAGTGAGATACCACGTGTTATTTTTCTGCCGAGTTCTGTGGAAGTCTGCAGCCTTTCGGGGAGTGTTGCATAGTAAATATGAGTTGCTGTTAGCCACAATTGAATATTCTTAATTATCTCAGATATCTTTAAAGCTGATATGTGTAAAAATAAAAATAAATTATCAACGTTCCAGAACTATTCACTCTTAACTGTGATGGAAATCTGGTATTTAGAACTCTTCTTGGGTGTGTCTGCATTAGTGAGAAAATTAAAACACAATGTTGAGTAATGCTTGTTTTTGCCTAAAAGCTTTGCTACCCTTGACAGGTGGAAATTGCTTTAGATCAGAAAGCTTGAACAGCAAAACAAATGGGCTGATACTTTGCATACAAATCCTTTCAAGTTCCTAAAAACCTCAAAACTGCCACCCTTGCTCCCAAGTCCTACACCAGGTATTTAGCAGCCTCACAACTTGTAGTAGTGACTTCAGCTTCAGAATAATTTCCTTATCCCTGTTATATTGTCAGAGGGTGAATGTTTTCGTAGTTGAGAGCAACAGAATTGCAGTTTGTGAAATGGAAAATTTATTTCTTCTGTACTTCAGACATGTGAACTTAAGGAAACAAGATCAGGTTGAACTCAAGATGCCAAAGCTTGTAGGAGAGTTGGTTGTGCCCTTGTTGGATCAAGTTAGGTCAGTAATTGCACATGATCTCCTAAAACAAAACTGAAAAGGGAGAGAAACTCTAGCCATAACCAGCACCTCGGTGTAGCTACCACAGGTAAATTGTGCCTGTCCCAGCCACTTCTTTTGAAAGCAGAGGTGCAGGTGGGTGAAAAAAAACAGTCACAGTTTGCCTCACCGTGCAGTCAGGGAATTTGGGTTCTCAGAGATGAAAGTTCTTGTATTTTGTAGTCATTGGTGTGTGTCCATCCTTTTCTTGATGACAAATGCAGCAGTTTCCAGCTAAAAAACTAAAGGTATCTGTGGTAAGACAGTGCTCATATTTTCCATGTGCATATTTTTATATGGAAGAATTATCTGTTTCCATATATTTTCCATAGATACAGATATTTTCAGTTTGATAAAGGAATTCACATAGCAGAAGGAATTTCTGGCTTTGAACTGCTTGTGCAGATTAATGTAGTCAAAAATTCAAAGGAGATAAGAGTTTTGAGTACAACAATAAACTGAACTATTTTTTTTTAAAAAAAAGTATGTTTAAGGTTTTTTTGGGATGTTCCTACCTTTTTTTCGTCTTCAAAGACAAGAACTATTGGAACATGGGTTCTGAAGATTATTGTCTTTAAATGGGTTGGATTTTTCTTTCAGTAAGCTTTTAATTTATTTAGGTTGCAAGTTTGGATCCTTCTTAATATGAAAAACTCAGGTGGGGTGCTAAATACCTTTTAGGCTTTGAATAGGAGGGAGAAACTGAAATTCTTTAGGTCTTGTCCTAGCTGCCAACATGGAGAGGTGGAACTGAAGCAGTTGTGGGACTGTCCATAACCTAGACAGGTGCTGTATAAATTTCAGCCTGGTTAGGTGGCTGTGGTGGATGGAGCCTTTGCAGGCACTAGGCAGAAGCTGTTTTAATTTGACGATTGTTGTCAGATGTGTGCTGAGAGGAAATGCACTGAGCTAAGTGGTTTGTAGGCAGGGCAGCTTCCAGTTTGGCTGCTGAGGGAACTGTTGTCGATGTTAATTGTAGGGAACTAAATCAATTTCACAAAACACTCCTAAAAATCCCCCGAGAACTCCTGCTTTAGCTAAAAACACTTAAATTAAGTCCAGAATCTGATTTCTTAGGTGCTTCATTTAAACAATGGCTAATTAGGCATCATTGGCTGGTATCTATCAAGGTGACACTTGAATTCAGCCAGTGGTTTGATAATCTGCCCTGGCTGCTGGAGGGTGTCCAGAGGTGCCTGCCTCACCTGTGTCACCCCCTGCCTGCACAGGGGTGGCCTCAGATCTCTGCAAGCACTTCTACAAAGGGCCACTGAAAAGAAGAAACCTTTGACAGATCATGAATCTTTACCAGAGCAACAGTGAACCGATAAAAAGATAGGAAAAGAATGGAGTTGGAGTTGTGTATCCAAGTCTAAATTGATTTCATTTCCTCTCAGTCTCTGGCTTCTCCCTATTCATACTTTACTATAAAGGTAATCCTTTTCCTTCATCAAAAAAAACCCTGAGTGGCAGCAGTGTTTCAGCACCAAATGGAAGAGTTCTCTCCGATTTCTGTGATTTCAGAAAGTATCCAGTACCAAAATCTAAAGTAACTTATTTTTATTGCAAACTGGGACGCTGAAGTGGGAAATGACATGAAGAATATGGGGCTGTCTGCATTGCTCTCAGGAGAATTGTCAGTTCATGGGATTGGTGCCATTTTTAGTAAGGGCAGTGCTGTAGAAGAGCCCTGTTCAGGTTCTTCACTGCGGTTTTAATACCTTGACTGGGAGCATAATTCACACAGAAGTGGATCACCACCCTCATAAGTGGTAAAAATAAGAGTGAAGACATGTCCTGGAAGATTAAATCAGGAATGTTGTCTTCCATCAGGATGATTGCTCCATTTCAGCATTTTTCATGGCAAACAGAAATAATGATTTGTGCAAATGTCCATCAGCCTGATACAGTTGGAAATGGCATTGACTGGAAGTAGGATAACAACAGCAACCAAAACCAGGCATTGGGAGAAGAGCCACTGGAAAAAGATGTTGTATCAAATATCCTGGTTTTCTGCTTTTTTTTAGCTGGTGGTGGTCTTTTACCATTTTAATTTCCATTGCTTTGGAGGTCATTCTAAACAAGCCTCTCATTTGGAAAATAATTTTAAAAAGAAAAGTCTTTGTATGGGTATTGCAGTTGCATGAGCCATTAATATCCATACATGTCCTTGGGATGAGCCCAGAAAAGCATTTGATTTCAAGTCACGTATGCCAGCTCCCAGTGATTACTGGAATAGTAATGTTGACAGAAGGGTGCCCCTTCCATAGAGGTTTTACTTTTTTTTGTTGTCTTCCTCTTTTCTTTTCATTTATAGCCACCAGCTAAATACCTCCTGCCAGAACTGACAGCATCAGACTATGGGAAGAAGTGTGTGGTCATTGATTTAGATGAAACTTTAGTGCACAGTTCATTTAAGGTAAGTAAATTCAAAAGGGATCTCTTGCAGCTTGAATCTGTCAGTGAATGCTGGAGGAACTGTTAAGCCTCTTAACACTTGAACTCCTCTCACAGCCTCTGCCTGGGAGTCCTCATTGCCTCTCCTATGATTATTCATCCTAATTTAGCTCTCCGGGGAGTAACTCCAGAGATTGCTGGTTTTATTTTGGTTTTTTGAGAAAATCACACTGACTGCAGCAAGGCCTGGAATAGTTACTGACTTCATGGCTTTAAATATTCTAGCAAGGACCTGTGTTTTGAACAGGTACAAAATTTGTTGCTTTGAAATTAGGGGTTTGTTTTTGCAGTTTAAATGATGCCAATAGGTAGAATAGGAGAATGGAGAATCATCACAGCTTTATGCTAGGTTACATGTGCCTTAAACCAGGAGATTTTGGGCACCAGTGGTGGCTCTTCTCTCTTGCTGGAAGATGTTGTTTTCCTCAGGTCAGCCTTCTGTCCTGATCACAGTCAGTGTTTTTAAGTGTTTAGTTTTCAGAGCAGGGAAGCAAATACCATTTAGTTGTTGCTGATGAGTCAGTCACCTTCAAGGGGCAACTTCTATAACCCTTCAGAGTTCAGCATGGGGTGAAGGTACTGGTGGTTTTCCTGTTGTTTAAGTAGGGCTGAAATTAGGAGGCTTCAGAAATACAAAATCTAAATTGGCTCAGGGTACTGATAGCATTTCTGATTAGTGCATCTAATAGTGATAAAGTGTCTGCTGGTTTTATACATTGATTGGAGAATTTATAAGAATTAATAATGTTACCTTACTGCTACCAAACAAGATTAGCCACCCTTACAATCTTCTGGGTGCTTGCACTCCATTTTCCCTGCAAGCATCAACTCCACTTCTTATCCTTCACTTCTTAGTTGCCAGTATTTAAAATGCAAACTTGTAATTCATGTTGTGGTTAGAATTTGGCAGCAGCCTCTCTTTGTTGACTTAAAGAAAACCTTATATGGAGATCCTAGAACAAATATTCCTGTGCCTCAAACTGAAATGAAGAATTTTTTTCTCTGTCTTTATTGTGCCTGATGTTATAGAAAATTTATGATGGTGTGCAGGAACCTCTCAGCCTCAGTGCCAGATTTGTCTTCTGTACCCAGGCTGAGCTTGCCCTAGAGAACTTTTCAGGGAGATAAAAACCACAGCTGAATTGGGAAGTGAGAAGCCTTGCCTTCCTGTTTAAACAAGAGTCAAGAATAGGAAGGGAAAGCTGAATTTAAAAATCTAATTGTGTATAATAAAAACGAAGCATTACACTTAGTGTTACCTGAAAGGTAAAAACACAAGTTTGCTTTCTGAGTGTTGTGGGTAATTTTGTACTGTGATTTTTTCCTGGTTTTTGAAACAAAATGAGATTCGGTTTAGGTGGTTATTAATTTTTTTTTGGACCATTTTAAAGAACTGCATGTTTAATGGTTGGCACAGTTGTAAATCTCTCTTGTAGGACTGAGGTTTGCAGAGTGTTTCTTAGCAGGCTCCTTTTAATCCTCCCATTCATTCAAATGATATTTAATGGGTATTTAAATGATGTTGAGTAGATATTTAAGAAAGACCAAAAGATTTTTCTGCTTGATGATGAGCACTGAATAATGTTTTGTGTGAGGGAAAGAAAACTGGTTCTTTTCTGTGTGAGGTCAGTAAAGTTGGGCAGATGTTGGAATTTTTGCAGTATTTGAGTCTTAGGGCTACGATGTTGTTATTTCAATATGAAACCCTGTGACTGGGGGTGTGTAAGAGAAAACCAAGTGCTGGAGGAAATGAATTTAGTTCTTTAGTGGCTGGCACTGTCCAGTGGTGCTCTTCGGGTTTTGTTTCATGACGGGAAATTCTTCAGGTGAATTAAGACCATGAATTGACATCAAATAAAATGATACATTCCAGCAGAGCAGGGGCTTGAACACCTGTGTGCACCCTGCTCTGCCTGGGTAGTCGAGTTACTTCTGTAGTTTTTCAGTTTGTAGGGGTTTGGGGATATTTTGGGGGTTCTTCTTCCATTAAAACATGTCTTCTCTAACCAGGCAGGTCCCCACTTAAAAGCTGGAAAAGCATACATAAATTTGAGAGTTTTAGTACAAAAGGCTTTATTTAAAACACTTGATATTTTAGAATTCGTAATTCTGTTATGAAATAGGCTTCATATTTCAAATGCAGATTACATGGTTTTTTGACACAACCAGAGAGGCAGAATATTTAAAGTGCTCTTTATGAAAGCAGCAACATCTGAAGGAGGGTAATTCTCATCTTTTTATGCCCCTGCATATTTGTGAAGCTTTAAGGAGGTACTAGTCTTTCATTCTAGGTGCATATTAATGGAATAAAGTTTGGGGTTCTTTGGCAAGAGTAAAAAGGGAATAGATAGACAGGATAGTTATCATTCCCATCATAAAACAATCATAGAAGCAAAAAATAATTATTAAATCAAGGAGATGTAAACATGGTTTTGTATAAAAAGTACTAAACCACATGCAAGCCTGGAATGCAGTCCTATTCAAAACTGGCAGTGAAACACTTCTAGAACATTTAAAATGTTGAAAGTTTTTGGTTTGGGTTTTTTTTTTTTTTTATTAAATAGAAACGGTTCTAACTGAGCTGAGGATTTTCAGTGGAAATGCATTGCCTTCTTCCAGGCTCTGTCTCTGTGGTTCCCACTGGAGGCACAGATGTGCTTCACATGCACAGCCCCACAAACCTTTAGCCAGCAAATTGCTGCAGACTTTTCTCCTCTTTTCCCTCCCTGAGGAGACCAGAACCCCAGTCCGTGCTCCTTTTCTATCACCAGTGCCAACAAGAAAGCAACATAATACGTGAAGTGTAAGTGGGGGAAGCAAATTTGTAGTTGGGAGTAGTTTGGTCAGTGTTACAAAGTCTGAGGGTGAGTTTTATTTGTTAGGAAAAACCAAAGTTGCTCACACAGAATGTGGTTTTCTCTGGCATCTGATTGAAGTTGCTTCTGTTAGGATTAAATTCTGTAAAAGCTGTAGTTTTATCAGTGGATTTCAAAGCCTCAGCAGCTTGCAGTGACCTATTCTTTAGCTGCTGCTGCTGCAGAGTATTTCTCTTGCTGAAGGGAGTCATGCATATATAAATGCTTCAGGTGTGTGCAAGCCTCTTCAAAGTCTGCAGGGAGCTGGAGAACTGGTGGCTGAGGCTTCTTGACAATTCGTTTGGGTTTCTTTTTAAGGTGAAGCATCAGAAGTTTTGTGTACCTGTTCCTGTGGCTGTTAGAGCTGCAGAGTGTCTTTATCTGAGGAGCTTCATGCAGGGAACAGATGGGAGCCTCCCCTCTGTCTTTCTCCAAAGCAAGACAGGGAAATTGCTCAGTGTCACATAGGAAAAATCTAGATTGATCTGTGTATATTTGAGGAATCCTTCAGATCACACCAGCGCAGGGGTCATCAAGAGGATGGAATTCTCCATCACCAGCTGCTCTGGAGGTCTGGTTGCCAGTCCTGGTTGGTCAGGATGAGAGGATTCCATGTAGCCTCTCCTGTGCCCTCAGATCCAGCACTTGCAGGTGTCAGATCAAACCATCTTCCTTATTTTCTTCGCTCCTGAGAGAGGGTGTTTCCCGCCACAGAAATTCTTGTGGTCATTTTGCTCTGCTGGCAGGAAGGTCGTTTGACAGTGGAATTAGAATCTGGTTTCTCCAGGTAGTGGGATCAAAGTGATGCTAGCAGGTTAATACTGCAGGATCCTCTTTGCCCACCGTTTTTTCACAGAGCACCTGTTTAGATTCACCAGTCTGTGATCTGCTTCTTGGTCTCTTTACCTCAGCTGCTCCTCTGCTTTCTTGGCACTTCTTTGCCCCCCTTGAATGGGTTTAAAGTCTGTTTCCAGTCCCACAGACACTTCAGGGGCATCTTCTTGGTGGTTCCTGAGATCAGCCTGTTGACTGATCCAGAAAACCAGGTGGGAAAGTCTGTATGAATCTCACAGAGCTGAGTGAAGATGTTTTCCAGCCTTAGCTTGGTAATACCAGTTACAGACTGGGCTCTTATCCATGAAAGATAGTGGCTGTTAATTAGTCGTGTTAAAACTGCATTTGGCAGCTCTGCCTCGGCCATTTCCAGGCTGCAGATGATGGAATGAGCTCCAAGCTCCAGCCAGGCATGTTTACATGGCTTTTTTTTTTAGAGTGGACAGAGTGCATGAGCTGTACCTAAGTTTGGTGTCCACTTGAACCAGTAAACATTGGCAGCAGCCTGTTCCCAACTACCACTGCTGTGTAGCCAAGATTAGATTAGGTACTCCTGAACTGTCTACAGTTCACATTCCTGCTTTCCAAAGCAATTCTACTTGACCAACAGTTTTTCACAGTAAGTCTTGAGAATTGAGTTGTGTTTGACAGGTTGGAGAAATGGATTCAAGGGCTTGGGCAGAGTGTGCCTGCTCTTCCCTTTGGAATTCAAATGAAATTTTGCATGATTAGGTTGATTGGTATTGGCATCTTTAGAATCCTTTAGCTGTACAACCTAAGTCTTGTTGCAGTGCTGATTCAAGTACAACCAGTAGGTATTACTTTTACCACTGTCTTTATTTTTAATTAATCACTAATGGATGATCCTGAGCAGACTATGTGGAGTACACAGCTGATTTCCTTGGTGGTCATGTATCCACAAAGAATGGATGGGAAAGAATTTATCCAAAGAGGTATTTTCCTGATGAACACACTCAGTGGTAGTGGGGGTTATTCAAGCAGTATCATGTTGTATGAAGCTTAAAAATAGGAGAGAAGAGGGAAATGCAGTGTCTGGAATTACAACTGTGAGCTTCTGACTTGTGTAAGAGCACACACAGAGTGGATCTGTGTAGTCAGTAATGATTATTAACTTGTTCCTCAGAAGTAGGTACTCTTCCCTTTTATGGCCCTGAAATTTTCCCTCTAATGATCTTATTTTTAATGCTGATTATTTCCTTGTCATTCTTTCTAGCCAATTAGCAATGCTGATTTCATCGTTCCTGTTGAAATTGATGGAACCATACATCAGGTAAGTGCTGGTTTTTCCTTCAGCATTGTGTCCTGGGTGTCCCAGAACGTTCCCTTCCTCCATTTGCTGCTTTATATCCAATAATTTCTCCTTTTGCAAAGCATGGAGGCTGTGTATTGTGGGCTGCAGGCAGGCATCCCTGTGTGATCAGGTGGAATATCTCCTTCAGGACTTCAATACTTGACTCTTTGTCAATTTTAAAATGTTTTCAAACAGGAAATGACGTAAGGATGGGGTTTCAAACATTGCTGGGCCCAGAAAAAAGCTGCTTGAGCACTGCATTTCTCATTCTTTCCAAGACAAACAGGACATGAGTTGGCTCCAGTATATGTTGGTAGCTCACATGCCAAAGCTCATTTATGTTTTATAAAAGTATAAAGGAAAAATAGACAGTTCTTCAATTCTTGTGCTAGTCTGTGTTTAATTTCTGTCCCTTTTATTCCTGTAAGTAATTCAAGTTCCTCTTGAATTGATAGGCGTTTTTCTATACTTGAGCATATTTGAAAGGTCGGGACAAAATCATGAGGAGATGAATTTTTATGTCTTTAAGAACTTCACTTAAGGCTCTAAGAAATGGTTTTGAGTAAAGGCAAAATGCCTTTAATTTGAAAATCAGTCCCTTCCATGTATCTTAGCTTGGTGTCTTTAATCAGTAGACATTTCTGAAGGGTTGAATAAATAAATTACAGTGCTGTAACTTCCCCTCTTCAGGCAGGCATTGAAGTTCTTGCTGGAGATGAGTTAAACAGGTTAATGTGAAGCTGAGCCTTTCTGATACATGAACCTTGCAAATTTTGTGAAACATCTTCTGTTGGGTGTTGGATGTTACAGTTACTGAGGAGCCAATCTCCCCTAGATGTGATTTAACAGAGATTTTAAATACTTTACATTTTGAAACGTTATTTATGGATTATTTTTACTTGGACAAGGAGGTTTGTATTTTCATCTTGTGCTAATTGGTGGATCATGAAGTTAGTTCATAATTTTGTCTGATTTCCTATGATAGAAGCTGTCCATGTATTTGTCACTCTTAAAATGATTCCTGAATATCAGTCAGTGGACTGAAATGTGCTTTAAAGTAATAGTTGTTTTGACAGTTTTTACCATGTGCCTGTTTTATGTAGAAAAATTCAATATCTAGGGTACTTCCACCTGTAATGTTCGCCAGAGCTGATGCTTAAAACATTTAAGTGATGTTTTGGGAGATTTGTGATTTTCAGTACTGATTTGATGTGGGCTTCAGTTGTGTTTGGTGCTGTAGAACAGACAAACTCTCTCTCCTAAAACTTTGCAGAATGCTTCTGAAAGTGAGTTTTTGAATGGCTGAAGAGTTGTGATCACTTAGCTTGTCAAGATGACATATTTACATTTCGAAACAAATCCCAGTAAAAGGCTATTTGGGCTTTACAGTCAAACATTTCAAAAGCCTGTTGCTTTTCCATTCCTTGGTGCAAACTCAGATTCTTCACCAAAAATGATGCAGCTTGGCACCTGGAGATGATTCCTTGTGGGGGAAAAGAGAAAACAGCAACAAAAAAACCCCTCCAAACAAGCAAAAACCTCATGACTGAGTCCAAAGGGAGCAGATTTGTGCATCTCCTTCTCCCCTGACAGAGGTGGGCAAGTGAAATTGGTCTCTGTGCTTTGCTGGAGACTCCTTGCATAATTTTCAAGGAAATTGCTTCACTCTTTGTATTTCAAGCTCTTAACCTCTAGAATAGGTAAATAGCTCCGTCACATTTGGAAGGTAAAAATGAAGGTAGTTGTAAGGAATCTGGGATTCTTGAAATAAAGGTAATTTGTGTGGCACACAGAACAGGCAAAGCCTGTGTGTGTAATGTCTCTGTAATATTGCTGACATTCAGGAATCTTTTTTTTTTTTCATTTATTTTACACAGTGAAAAAGGGCAAAAATGGATATTCTGGCTGAGTCTGATGTGCATTAACACAGGCTGGAGAGCTTTGACAACCTGTTCCCACTTCAAACCTGTAATTCTGTAGTCACTTAGAGCATAATGAACTGATATGAGCAATTTCTGTCATTTATCAGGATTTGTCATCTGTATAATGCGTGTCCATTTTCTTAAGCAGTTTATATACTCCAAGATTAATCACTGACATTGAGAAATATTTCCACCTGTGCAGAATATCCCAGGAGATGGAAATGTTGTGGAACCATTCTGTCCATAGTGCATATCCCTGCTTCACCAGTGAGCCTGGTACCTTGTCTGGCAGGAGATTGACAGATTTTTATTGTCCTTGAACTCTGCCTTAGGCAGAACCCCAGTGGAAACAAACTGAGCAACACCATTTCAGAGGTGCCCATTCATAGGGAAACTTGAAATTGTATGAGATTGTTCAGATCTCACATCCCAGAAAGTACAAGTTGTGGCAAATTGAATTGCTGTACTCCAGAAGTACAGTTTTGAGACTGACTTATCTAACATGTTTTTGTCATGGTAAATGTGATGTTGGGTTTTTTTGCTGTTCAACAGAGGTCTTAAAAAAATAATGTATTTCGTTTGGGGAATTTGTTTTCCCTTATATAATTTATAATCCAAAGGTCAGAGAGACTCTTGGGTATTTTTTTATAGGGAGGACAATTCATCATCTTAAAGGGTGCTTGGGTAAATGAGCTTACCTAGATTAAAAACCAGCTTTTCTTAACATCCCTTTTCCCTCTCCCATCTTTCTTTCTCCAGCCTAAATTACCTTATCTTTCGAAAGGATTTGTCATTTTATTTTAAGAAGGAAATAAATCAAGTGTGGAGGAACCTCCCTTCCTTTCTGCTGTGGGTCTTGGGATGCTTGCAGAGGCTGTGCCCATCCCAGGGCAGCTGAAGTTCCAGGGAAGAATCCCATGCTTTGTGCTGGGTGTGATGGCCCAGATACAAAAGGAGGGTTCTGGTGCACGCTGACCCTTCTGGCCACTTCTCTCATTCCCCTCTGGTTCTCTGGGTGAAAGGAGATCAGAGCTGGTCTCCTGCTCCACCAAAGAAAGTACAAGGGAGAAGCTCTGGGAAATCCAGTGGAATGTGGTGGAACTGAGAGGAAGCTCAGTGAGGGTGAAAGTGGTGGCTGGAGGGAGATGTTCAACCTGTTGGGTACCTTGATTTAACTTCTGCAGGAACACATCCTCTCCCTTGAACCCTGCTTCCCACTGACCATGTGCAGAGTGAGCACAGCCCCCAGACCAGAAGCTGTGCATCAAATACAGCTTTAATCCCCAACAAGTGAAGGTTTTTAGGGAATGCTTGTCCTTAATCTTTCATCCAAATTAAATTCCAGGGGCTTTGTGCCTTGCTCTTGATGTCCAAGAGTAAAGAGGGCAGCCAGCAAGAGTTTGATTTGGTGTTATTTTGAATTTAATTTTTAAATATAATTTGTTTATTGAGAAAAACTAGCTTTTAAGTGTTTGGGGTGAGGGGGGAGTTAATTCAATTAATTGCTTATTTTTAATTGTTGAAAGCTGAAGGAACATTTGGCATGTATGCTTTGAACATAATATGCAATTTTTTTTTTAATGGGGGTAAAAATGCTGTTCAAATAATAAACTTCCTTCCTATAAAGCTCAGAATCCATGGATTTTCTTGCAGAAGGCTGTGGCCTGGTTCAAGTAATCCAGGATAGGCTGTGTCCATTCTAACTGGCCTATTCTTGGTTACTTGCACTGGGACACGACCACAACTGTGTGAACCAGGACCATGAGGCTCCAGGACACGTGGGATTTTCTGCTCACTGCTCAGAAAAGGCACCCACCCCACAAAAGAGGAGATTACAGGAGTTGGACTTGTCATGGCAGATTTTTTTTGGTCATTACTTGCAGATTTCCTCATTGTCAAGCTGATTTTGAAAGGCCATTCTTTGTGTCCTGTTAAATTGATGGAAAATGAGCTGGGTTTGTCTTTGGGTTTCACAAATACTGAGTCTCTGTAGGCTGAGGCTGCTTTGAGATATAGAAAATTCATGTGCAAGTACGAAATGCTCGAAAACAATTAAAGATAATTGCTTGTGTTCTGCCATTAGCAGCTGTAAGAATCCTGTGGAAACATGCCTAGTGCCTGATTTGTGCTTAAAATGTTGAGAAGGGTTCACTTTAAATAATAATAATAAAAAAATACTATATTCCTCCAAATTCTTGCTGTGATAAGGAAAAAATTAGTGAGCGTACAATAATAAAAAAAAATTGATTTTTTTTTTTTTTAATGCCCTGAAGACAGTGTATAAATCTCAGAAAAATGCCAGGAGCCAGTTAGTCTAGAGATTTCAACTGAAGACATCAGGCAGTGGAGGAAAAAGCCAAGCCACAAATAACCATGCAGCATTGAGATTCAAGTCCAGCCACTAACAAAGTAAAGGGGAAAAAATTCCAAATGAGAAGGAAGAGGAGAAAAGAGCTGTACTGTCAGCTGAAGAAAGCTTTTATGCAAAGTAAACCAAAGAGATTTTGTAGCCCAGGATGCCAGTACATTTTGGAGTTGCTTCCAGGGTCTGAGTAGGACTTCCCAAAGAAAACTTCAAGGAGAATAACTATCCAGAGTATTAAGATATGTTGTTCTGCCAAAAAAAAAAAAAAAATCAGTGTTGTTAAAAAAAAAGGCAAAGGAATTGGGGCTTTTTACAGAGGGAAACAATTAAGGGAAAAATTTGGTGAGACTTCATCTTAAGAAATGACATTTATTATTAATTAGGCATTTAACATGAGAAGCAAATCTGTTGGCCAGATCCCAGCAGGGAAGGATTTAAGGCAAAGCAGCAAGAGAAACTCAAGTAGAGGAGGCTGTGACTGCTCTGTGGTGGCTCAGGAGCCCTAAAACTGCAGAAGGGAGACCATCCAACTAAAAGTGCTGTGTATTCACAGCTAATCCTCAATTAGGTGCAGAATTAGGAGACCTAAAAGCAGCCAAAAGAGCCATTTATTGCAAAGACTGGCAAATGCAGCCCAAGCTGTGGCTCAGAGCTCTGGGGCTGCAGCTCTGGGGTTAATTTACTGTGTGCTCCTGATGGAGGAGGTGGGTTATGTTGCAAGCAGCAAAGTTCAGATCCTTGGCAGGGAGTTTGTAATTACATTCCAAGTGGAAATACTTCACTGACACGGGCAGAGATAGGGATGGAGAGCAAAGAGGAGACTTCTGCTGCTGTGGCTGGAAGCACTGGGCTTTAAAAGGGAAATTAATATTAAATTCCAGCACTTACTCTCCAAGAATGTTGTTAAGACTCTGGGGTGCCCCTTTTGTGCCCTCAAAAATCAGTGTAGGAATAAAACCTAAGGGTGAAGAATCAAGAACTTAATTGTTAACTTGGATCCTGCTGTCTTTCACATCTGGGAAGTTGGATACTCTCTGGATACCCAACTGGAGAGGGACTGCAGCTGTCTCTCTGTCTTTAAAAAAATTCAAAGATAGAATTTGGAGAGGAAACACTACAGCCCAACATTGTGTAGAAAGAATTAAATGAAAAATTAATTGCATTGTTACAGGAGAGGAAATTACTTGGTTTGTGCCTGGTGAAATACAGGAAACATTGCTGTAATTATCTGGAAAGAGAGTGGTGTTGAAGTACATCTGTTAACTGTCTTTAATCCATAAAATGTCACAATTCTTTGATGGGTTAGGTGCTGCTGTGGTTGTTTAAAAAAAAGAAATCTGGGTTATAAATTGTTATCTGTATCAAAGTTTGAATGTAATGCTTATGAGGCCAGAAATCGTCTAGATAAATTTCACAGAAATAACTTAAAAGAGATAAAGACTTCATGGTATGATCTGTATGCTGCATAAAGGGGAAAATTAACATTTCTGCTTTAGTCATTAAGGTACAGCTCCATCATACGTGTTTTAAAAAAATTTTTGCTTTCCAATTTAGGTTTTCAATTTCAATTACACAGCTTCTTTTTTTCTTCTTTTGCTGAAGGCTTTAATTGTTACTCTTGAGTTCAAGCTGCTGTTTCCATATTTCTCTCCTTCAGGCTTTTTCTCTGGGTACCTTGATTTTTTTTTTTTTTTTTTTTTTTTTTTACTTCTTATTAATATGAATCTATTAAAATACATACAATTAATCTAGTTTAACATATCAAAGAATGAAATTCCTGAAATAGCATCAGTCTTGAAGTTTCTCCTGAATTCAGCTCTGTGCCAGAGTTCTCCACTTGAAATTTCCAGTATTAGGGATTATTTGCCAAACAAAAGAAGATAAAATGCTGCCAATGTTTTCTTTCAAACTTTTAATCTAACTGCAAACAAGACAGATAAATACTTTTCAAGCAGACTCCCCTCTTCAGCTTCCCAGTCTATTGTGAGCTGCTTCCAAGCTTTCTGAGCAGTAGTTTCCTTGTTTTGGTATCTTCTGTGAACACAAAATCGTCGTGTGTGCTCTGAAAAGAGGAGCAGGGAGGTTTTAATATCTGCTAATCAGGTTGTTGCTAGTAGGCTGCCAAGCCAGGGCAGAAAGGCAGCAGAGCAGTGCTGAAGGCAGGATGCTGAAGAGGAGAGAGATCCTGGGAATTTGCCGTCTTTTGGCAAAGTCCTCTTCAGAAGATGCTATGGACTTTGTCAGCAAGTTGCAGAACCAGCATTTTTAGGCATTCTGCATGGTGCTGTGAAGATTTTTGGTGAGAAAAGCTCTCTGCAGAGCTGGAGGGCTTGATCACTCTTCATAGAGAGTTATGCTTAGCACCTGGGGTTTCAGAAATGAAAGAATCAGCCACAGAACAAAAACAGGTTCCTATTGTGCAATTCCTGCCGTCACAGAGGCTTCATCAGATTTATTCCTTCTGTGGAGCTCTTGAGCACTGAAGGCACCAGCACCAGAATGGGTTTGGTGGGGAGAGCCACATCCTCACTTCCTGAGAAGCCTTCCTGTCTGCCTTTGCCTTTAGTGAGATTTTTCAAGGAGCACCACTCCAGATGATGCTCGGTGTTTGCAGTTGCATAATCAGCAGGGTCTTGGCAGCCCATGCATGCCAATCTCTCATTATTGGGTCTCTACTTTTATCTTGTGTACTTTCTTTTTTCCCCAGCATTTCATTTGAATTGCTTCCCTGTTAACTTTGCTTCAAGTGGTGGAATTGCTGGAGTGGTTTGGGTTTTTTTTTTACCTTTACTTGAGCACCATCTGACCTAAATGCCATTATCATTCCAGGTTTATGTATTGAAACGACCACACGTAGACGAATTTCTTCAGAGGATGGGAGAGCTCTTTGAATGTGTACTCTTCACAGCCAGTCTAGCCAAGGTTTGTTCCTCCCTTCATCTCTTTAACCCTTTTCGTGCTGGTCAGTGGACTTTTGGTTGGGTTTTCTATGGATAATTATTTCCACAGTTGGTACTATCTTAATTTTTCCCCTTCTTTTCTGCTTCTTTGTCTGACAGTGTGTACTTTGTCTGCTAGTGTGTGGGTAAGTGTTTCCATGGTAACACCATCACATATGGGCTTGTCTCATAATGTAGCCTCCATGCATTGCTCATGATGCCAATATGAAAGGCTCACAAGTTACCATGGTTATAGTGAGAAATTAGAACAAATAGCGTGCGAGTGAAGCAGCACATTAAAGCTGGGCATGAAATAAAACACCAAATCAAACCCCGTCTACGCCATCAACCAGTGACTCAGAAACTCACTGGAAATTGGGAGCCACGGTTCTTGCTCTGTCAAGGTGCAATTGCAATCTGGAGTTAGAAAATGAGGCCTTTTTGCAAAGCTTGAAACGTCACCAGGAATATTTTGTGCCCTCTGGTCCTGCAGTAGCAGTAGTGGCTCGTAGGTAGTTTCGGTGGTAGATGTTACAGTAGTAGACTGACCTGGAATTCTTCACTTCCTTCAGTGTATTGTATTTGTGGTGTCTTGTTTGTGAGATGATGTTGGTTATTTCTAAATAGTGCTCTAGCAGGGCAAGCTTTTGCTCCAGCCTAGTGTAGACATGGTGGAAGGGGATAGGACCCTGATCTTCTATAAAGCCTTTTTCCCTGCTTTCTCTTTACCACATAACTGCTCGGCCATGTTGAAAAAATCCTGAATACTGCCCAATTTCATACTGAAGTTAGGTGCCTTATTTCATAACCAAAAGATGATTGTCTTCAACATCAGTTTTTTTTCTTGGTTTAAAATACAGGAAAATGGTAACTCCTGTTGTGCAGCAATAAGGTATAACTACCATCTTCAAGTATGTGGTTATTCATGTTCGAGTTTATTTGGATACTTTTTCTCGGTCAGTTTATATAAATTGTTGGATTCTAAGCTGGGCCTCACTAAAAGTATCATCTTATGTATAAAATGGGAATTTCCTTGGTATTGTTCATGGGTATTTTTCCTAACAACATCTTTTATGACCCAATTATGCGATTTGGTAATCTTAAGAGTCTTGCTGACCCAGTTGCTCCGAGGGCATCATTTGGCAGAGCCACATCAGGCTCAGATGTGTTCACTGCAGTTTATCTTCAGAGGCACATGGAAACAAATCAGCTGGGGAAATGCTTCATATTGATTTTGTATTAGCATTGGCTGGTTTTATGGTAATGGTAGGTGAGATCTCTGGATCCATCAACCTCTAGAAAACTCTCAGGGTAACTCTAAGTTGGCCCTGACAATAAAACCTGATCAATAAATCACAGAAAACATTTAGCGTGCGAGTTAGCCTTCTCTAGAAAGATAATTGTCCTATTGCTTTATCTCTTTATTAATCACTTCAGGTTTGCAGGCAAGTGAGTTAATTAACAAGGAGCAGGGAAGAAAATGGAGAAAAAGGGCATTTTATCTGAAATTATTTCGTGTCCTTTCTTTGGCTCTGTGAATTAGCCTTATGTGCACGTTGCTAACTTGCTGCTTCTGACTTCTATTTTTAAGTATGCAGACCCAGTAGCCGACTTACTGGATCGCTGGGGTGTGTTCAGGGCAAGGCTCTTTAGAGAATCCTGTGTTTTCCACCGAGGAAATTACGTGAAGGATCTGAGTCGACTGGGCCGTGAGCTGAGTAAAGTTATTATAGTAGATAATTCTCCTGCATCTTACATCTTCCATCCTGAAAATGCAGTAAGTATTCGAAGTAACTCGAGTGTAACTTCATCTCTCTGGCCCTTGCCCAGATTCTGTGATTCAGAAAATAGACTTTGCAGAGCACTGGCTGGTGTCAGATTCTGTGTTTTCTTAGGCTGCAGGTAGGTTCTGGGGCTCACTGCCAAATGGTGAAGGGTGTGGGTAAACTGATCTTGACAGCGTGTCACAGCCATGACTGCTCGTGTGCTCTGAGCTTTAGCTGTTGGCTTGAGGTCCAGCACTTTGGAGAAATACCAAGTGGTGTGGAACCTGAAAAACCAACCTAGCTCTAAGAATCAAAGCTGCCCTGCAGCAGGGATTTTGTTCTTTGGAGTGGTGGTTACAGAAAGAATGGTTTGGCTTCAATTTCTTTAGGTACTCCCATCTTTTTTCATTGTGTGAATAATATTTTATTAGGCAAGATAATTAATGCTTTACTGGTTGCTACTGAGATCTGCATTTGTGGGTAAGGAAAAGGAAAAAAAAAATGCAGACCCTGTTGTGTTGTTGTGCTCCTCCCTCAGTTATTTTTGTCTTAACTCCATAATTAGAACTGTTAGTCAATTAGTTCATCAAGGTTTAGGAATAAGGGTAAAGGGCAGGCTGCAGTTCTGTAGGGGAGAATAATGAGGGCAGTGTGCATTTTCAGTGTGTTTGTATCGGCTGCAGAAGCTCTGATGGAGAGGTCTGGGGTGCTCCATCCATGGCTGCAGCCAGTACAGCTGCTCACATCTGCTTTAGCTGCCAGGGCAGAAGCTGGAACTCCTCAGATCTACTGACTTTTAGACAACCAGGCTGTGCACTGTTTTCTTCAATGTTTTTAGGCTGTCTTCCTTGTGGACTGTTAAAAATCAGTGTAGGAAATCTTTTAAGAGCACTGCTTTGCATGGTCTCCAGAATCACTTTTTTTTTGTAACATGAGCTATTTATCTTCCAGCAGTCAGCTTTCACATTCAGATCCTAATATTGTGATGCCCTAAGTGATGTGGTGAAAACATTTTTCTGGTTGGTGCCACACGTGGTTTAAAGCTGCCATTTGTAATAACCAGGACCTGTAGCTCTAATTTATGTTCATGGTTAAAATTAAAAACCTGATCCAAGATCATCACTTGGTATCTTGGAAATCAGTGCCAAGGAAATAATGAGCTGTAGAAGTTTGGGAGATGAAATTAAGGGCCTTGTCAGAGTGGTTTAATCATGTATAGAAAAATGCTGCTGGCTGAGTGATACTCGAGTCTCTGCAGAAACCAAAGCTTGTAACAAGATCCAAGATAGTCTTGGAAAGACCTCAGTGTACTCCCATAATGCAGATAACACAGAACACCTTCCCCAAATCCAGCCCACATATTTAAGAAGGGTTATTACATGTGTTTTTTTCTGAACCCACTCTCTAGATGTAACATTTTAACCTGAGCACTGCTCTGCCCTTGCTGGTAAACATTTCCTCCAAGCCCCATGCCAGAAGGGGTTGTTGCTTCCTGCCTGTGCCTGGTGACTCACTCTGATAATTCTTAGAGGGGAAAAAAAAAAAGATTTGCATGTAAATAAAGTGTCAGTGCAGCTTCATAAGCTGTGTCTTCCTTCCAGTCTGTTCTGGATACCAGGGAGGCAGAGCAGTGTGGGGTCATGTGGGTCACCTCAACATGCAGCTGGAGGTCAGCTGTCCTGGTTGGGCTTGGGGTTGAACCTGCTGCTCCATCTGAATGGTAATGAGTAGCTAATTGCCTTGATGATGATGATGATGATGGTGATTACAGAACACCTACACAGACAAAAGTCATGTGTCTTTTACATCATGAAACCCTCTCAGTGTTTGTTGGTTGCTTTGTTTCAGGTGCCTGTGCAGTCCTGGTTTGATGACATGACAGACACAGAGCTGCTAGATCTTATTCCTTTCTTTGAAGGACTAAGCAAAGAGGAAGAAGTTTACAGTATGCTTCATAAACTCTGCAACAGGTAGCCCTTAACTCTGACTGACTCCTGCTCCTAGATTGCAGTTGCTAGAGGCTGTCTCCATCTCTTTCAGCTCTTTCAAATGTAAGCTTTGGGGAGGTCACCTCTGTCAGAAGTGCTACTCTTGATCTTCCTGTTACATTGGACACGAAGGACAATCATGAGTGATGCTATTAAGCCTTCAGATCATGTGTTCAGACTACTTTTTTAAAGGAAAAAAAAAAAAAAAAAGAAGCTATTTTCAATGGGACTCTTTTAATTAATTTCATAAATGGACATCTTTTACTGGATCAGCTTTTCTTAAAACATGCCAAAAAAAGAAGCTTGTATTTCAGCAGTTGAATTTCTCTCCCTTTCTTCCCCTCCCACTATGCAGACAATTTTACCCCCCTGCTTAGAGCAGTTGACCTGACTCTGAATTTTTTCTTACAGAATGAAGTGCCTTTTTGAATGTTATTTTAAGATAAAAATTCATTTTTGTATAAGACGTATTTCCAGACATCTTTCAGTCTTGTATTGTCTAAATGCTTTAAAAGGAAAAAGGAAAAAAATTTTATAGAGCACTGTAATATATAACAAAGGAAAAAGTTGAAACCAAGATGCTGGGTTCCTGTCTCCACAATGACATTAAGTTGTATCACACTTTGTCATGCTCAGAAGGTTCAGGCGTTTGTAGGAGGGGTGAATTGGGGTCATTAACGTGGTTGTTTCACTGATGAGGATTTTGGGCACAGTTTTAAAACATATCTGCAGTTGTTTGAGTATTTAGGGGAGTGATGGAGTTGAGAAAATGAGGTGGCTGAGAGACCTAAAGCACCTTTAATTCCAGACAGATGAAGTTCTGCTGTCTCTGCTTGCGCACAACTGCCATGCCTCTTCTTTTTTGGAAAACCATTATCTTGGGAGAACGGCAAGGAGATCTATTTATTAGTTTAAGATTCTTTTCTCAAAACAACCCCATCTGGGTAAGCTGGATCTGTATTGAGCTGTTTGGAGTACTTTTTTCTTTTAATTGCTGCTACTGTATACTCACCAAATGGAGTTGACCATCGGCTGTTATACTGTTTTTGCCACTGTGCCTGTGCTATGAGACATTTTCTGTAAGCTGCAAACTTGGGCAATAAATAAAATGCAGGCTTCATAACCCACCCCCATGGATTAATCCATTGGTATCTGATATACCAGAGAACCCAGTTAAAGGTGACCTGTAAAGGAGATTTTTTTTTTTTTTTTTCAATTAAGGTGAAGCCTTCTCTTTTCTTTGATATATGAAAATGCAGAAAGTATTTTGCCCACACCTTTGATTTGTATTTTTTTTTCCCCAAGGTGTAAGGTGCAGATTAGGAGCTGTATCAAGTCTTGCTGGAAGGGCAGAAGTTACTAGCCTAGACTAAAATCAGTCCTCTGGCTTTGGAGTTGACTTAGAGTCATCTCTGAATCTGAGAGCCTGCTTAACATCTGCAGTGGCATTCATTCACCCTTTTGGATGAATAATTATTAAATATTTCATGCCTTTGAAGAACAAGGCACACCTTTTTTCAACCCCCCGTTTCCAGTGTCACCTTCCAGTTACTGTCCACAGCAGAAATCTGCCAAACATAAAAGGTGCAGCTGCGTTTGGCTGTCATCAGAGAAGACTAAATGGACTATTTGGTGCTTCTAATTAGCCTTGTGCTAAATTCTGAATTGTAATCCCCCTTTGCCTTTTCTCTTTTTCTCAAAAAGTCCTGATGACTTGGGAAAAAAACCAAATTCCTTTGCGATGGACTTGGCTTGTGACCCCTGTCTCAAAAACATTGGTGAAGCAGCTTAACAAATCCACCAGAGAAGGGCAGGCCAGTCTACACAGGCAGCGAGTGGGTTGTCGTGGGTGCAGTATCAGACTGAGCCCCCTGCAGTGCAGCTGTGCTCCAGCTGTGCTCCAGCTGTGGCTGGGCCCAGGGGTGCTGGAGGCAGTCCCGTCACACCCGTGAGTCTGTACGGCATCACCCTTTTGTTTCTTAACCAGCTGGCATCACCTTAGTACTGTATAAATCTGTGCCACAGCAAAAAGACAAACTGTCGAGTTCAGAATTTAAAAAACTTCAAAAAAAAAAAAAAAGCCTACTTTGTTTGAAAATATAAAGAGGAAAAAAACAAAAAAAAAAAAGGACGTATGGATTCTGGTTAGTCCATTAATGTTTACTTTCAGTTTAAGATGGTTTAATTTTGTATTTGACTCCAGAGTAATGAAACTGTAAGCTGCCAAAAAAAAAAAAATAAGAGTTGTTCTGTGAGCAGTATTTACAACTGTGCCTGTGGCTCCTGGGCCCCAGGTGCAGTTTGCAGGGAAGTATTCAGGTTGTAGTTAGTCATGCAGGTATGAGAGGAATGGCTGAAGAAATTCAAAGACTTTTTCTCGTTAGCATTAGACCAAACAATCAGACAATGAATAATCCATGAGACAGGGCCGTGTGACAGTTGTGACCTGTTGGACGTGAGACAAACCATGTCACCCGTTTGCATCTCTGGAAGCAGCGATTTCATGAACCAGTTGCCTTAAGTCTGTGAATGAATGTTGATTCTATTATTAAAGTGTCTTGTATTGTTTTCAAATCCACATAGAATGGGCAACTGAACTTCTGCACCAGCCTCTGGAGGAACGGTTCTCATGATGTTCTGTACAACCACGCTTGTACTGTATTATTTTGGCTCTTAAAATCCCCAAATTAAAAAAAAAAAAAAAGTTACTGTAACTTAGTACAGCATTAAAATGACACTTGGGGACAATACAAAGACAAAAAACTTAGCACAGCTTTGATCTCTGCTAGTTTTAAGAGTTTTTTCTGTAAGTTCTGATCAATTCTATTTTTTTTAACCCACCCAACTCATACGGAAATAAAACTCAGAGTGCTCTGCAATCAGGTTTGGACTCCCCCTGGGTATTCAGATTTGGCCAAAGGGATCAAACTGTCACAGTTGTTTATTTTGACACTACCATCATACTTGAAATTTCAAGTGTTGAGTTTGCGTGGATATACATACGCTGTGTATTTAGAGTTTCTAGATTCTAACAAAGCAATAGAGTTCTGTCCATAAAGTCAGAGAACGAGTGGAATGTTTGTAAAATTTGCAATACGGGTATTTGATTGTATTTTAAACACAAGATTTAAAAAAAAATTCAAATAGGAAAAAAAAAAAACAAACCTTGTTTCCTAAATCTCTTGCATATTTTGAAGTGCAGTTAGTGAATGCAGGTCACCAGGGCTGTTACAAACCCTGGGTTTCAGTTCTATTTCTGGCTATTACAGAAATACTAAAAAGTCTTTTCCCAGTTGGTCATTCTAAAGAGAAGCTGCCTGGCCTGGAGTTCTGTTGTCCTTTTTATGTTGGGTTAAAAAACGGTTTTTTGCCTGTATAGGTATTTTTAAATTAAGCTGTAAGGCAGAATGCCTTAGACCCTTGAAATCCAACTGAAGTGTTAACAGTGAAATTGCCATTTGTAACCTTAGGGCTGTGCGCTGAATCCTTGTTCACCACCAGGAAGCGTGGCAGGCTTGGGATGGGGAGATGGTAGCAAATGTACAATATTGCTGTGTTCATTTAGGTAGCTTTGGAAGAATAATTTGTCTCTTTGTTTCGCCCTTTTGATCTTTATTAAAACAGCAGAAGTTTTACGTGGAAGAAACTCAACACCTGGAGACGTTTTGGTTGTCAAGTGTACACAATCACTTTTCTTACAGCATGATTTTGATTAGACTGGTTGGGGACAATAAAGTATCTAAATGACACTGGTGTGTGCTGATGTTGCAGCTTTTGAAATTTCAGTGTAAAAAAAAAAAAAAAAAAGAATCTGTAGCTCTGTGACTTCCGAAGGCGTTAACCCTCTGTTGGACAGATTGTTTTCAACCTAATAAACCACAGTTCCGCGCAGCCCTATTTGTAAAACAAAGACAAGTTTGTGCCTCTGATTCCAAGGTGCTGTGATGTTTTTTGCCTTTTTGGGGCGAGGAGGGGCAGGTGAGACTGGTGTGGGGCAATCGCTTCAAAATCTCTGGGCTAACTATGCAAAACCAGCTGTCAGTTTTCTGTTTCACATGATGTTGTAAAATCCCAGCTGACTCTCTCTTATTTCTTGTTAAAGATCTATTGGGAACTCCTTAACAGAGGAGCAAGCAATGGAAATGTTTCTTTCTTTCTTTTTCTCCTTTTTTTTTTTTCCTTATGATGGAGCTGTTTACACTTTGATGCAATGAACAATCCAGCAATACTTGAGAAACACTACAGATACCATGAGTGTTTGCAGGAGAGAGAAGTGTTGTCAATCAGGTATTGAATGGTTTCTTTACTGTCACAAATAAAAAATTTTAACAATATAGTTACTTGTGCATGTAATACTTCTCTGGGAAAAAGCATTTCTGCACTTCTCCTTCAGTAATAGGCACTGCCCTAATTCAGCAGGGACTTCACTCCTGCTAATGCACATCCATGTTAGAGGATAAAATCACTCATCTCTGTCCCACCCTCCTCCCCCTCTCCTCGTTCTCAGTCATGTGTAGGACTCCTCCGTGGCTGCCCTGGCACCTGCTTGTGCAAACAGAGCTGATGAACTACTGATGAACTCTGCTAAATAAATCGGTGGCGACTCTTGCAGATGTTCCAGCTATTTAGATCTCTTGGATGAGATCATACAATAATTTGTTCAAGTCTCAAAGCTGTGTGACTTCTTTTGAAGGGCTTACTTCAGCTACTTGAATAGCTGTTCTTAACATCACTGCCATATCCACATGAATATCTGAATAAAACACTTTATTTGGTTGGAAAAATCTATTTTGGGACTTTTTATCGGACACAGTAAGACTTGGAGCCTTCCTTTCTAGGAAGAGGCACATATTATTGATGCTTTATGAGCAGAAAACCTCAGGCCTGTTGGAATAAGCAGCTGGCTCAAGATAGCACATTAGATGCAGTTAAAAATATTTTTTAGTTAGTTCTATGATCATTTGGAATGCCCTGGACTGCCTTTACTTTGTACTGGTGGGTCAGGTTCTTGATTTTTTTAGATTTTTTTTTTTAGGTTTGGTTTGGTTTTGGTTTCGTTTTTAATTTTCCCAATCTCCTTAACTGCTGCTTAGGATAAAGATTCCTTTCTTTCTTTCTTTTTTCACTTGGCAAAAAAAGTGTTTCAAAATTCATAAAACAGCTCATTTATAGTGGTGAGAAAGATCCTGTTGTTCTGTCCCGACAGAAACCGAGTGTCTGCAGGACTGAATACACAATAGTCTATACACCTATAGGCTTTTCAGTGGTTTTTTCCCCCCCTTTCTGTTGTCTTTTGACTCAAAAGGAAAGCCAGCTGCTCTGAAATTGCCTGCAGGATGGGATAAGGCTGTTCCAGGTGGGATGCAGCCTCCAGCAGTTTTCCTGGCAAGCGACCTTCACCACCCAGACTCCCCAGCAGCCCAGCCACGCTGGCAGGAGCCCAGGCAAAGTTCTGCTGGACTCCTGTGGTTCTGCTGGAGGAGAAATGATCTGTGGGTAACCCATTGGTTTGGACAGATTGGCAGACTCAGCCTTGGAAAGCTCCCAGGAGTTTTGTTGGGAAGGAGCTGTGCTGGGAACGGGGTGTCCGTGGTTGAAGGGGCATTTCCGAGGCACGGCACACACAGGGATCAGTGGTGTGTCTGTAGGGTGGGTTGCTTAGGGTAGGTAAGTGCCTCTGCAGTGCACCCCAATATCAAAAGGTGAGGTTTGGTCGTGGCTAAAATTAGATCAAACTGAGTTTGGGAGGTGGTGGCTGTGTCCGTGTCCCCTTGTGGTGCCTCCCACTGCTCTCCCCGAACCGGTGTTGCTCAGTTTGGCACCCACCTTTTTTGACTTAATGACGTGGACACACCTGATGGGATGGGCATGGCAGGAGAATGGACCCAGGAGCACAGCACAGCTGGCACTGTCAGCCTCATCAGCTCAGGGTGAACTCCAGCAAGGACAAGGCTGCTGCTGCTCAAAGGCAAACACGGGAGTCACTGCTCAGCCAGAGATGTGTCACCCCCTGGGAGAACCTCTGTCCCTCCAGATAATGAGGGGTGATCCTTTTGTCCCTACAAACGTGATGTCACCACCTCTGAATTCCCAGTCTTTCAAATAAATGTTGCACTCGAAAGCTTGAGAGGTTGTTGGGGGAGTTGCTGGCTTGACAATGGGTTGTTTTCTTTGATTTTAATGAGCTTTTGTGATGAAAACCAAATTTCTTTACAGTGTAACCTTGTAAATTTTTTTTTTCTCATGCTTTGATTCAGTTTGACAATAAACTGTCTGTGTTATTTTTTTCATTCTCTTCATGTCTGATAATGCAAATAGTTTAGGCCTGTTCCCAGAAATCCCCCTTTCCCTGTCCACATTCCGTTCTCCGTTGGGGAAACAGTGGGAGGGGGAGGCAAAGACTTCACAGGATCAGGCCGGGAAGTTCTCATTCCATTCTTAACAACTCTTTGGAGGTGCTGGGCTTTAACAGAGATGAAAGCCCTGACTGCTGAGCACCAAGGCCTTCTCCTCTGGCAGCATATTTGGCAGAAATGTTCAGCTCCTTTAAGGTTAACCTGCTGAGGTTTGGATAAATCCATCTGGCTGCTTTCCAAAGCCACTGAAGCCTGTAAGATGGAGCTGGGAAAAGCCGGACTGTGGGAGGGGAGAAGGGGGCAGGGGGAAACGTGATGGTGGCTGGTGGGATTTCTTTACAAGCCCCTTTCAGTCCCTGCATGCAGCAGCCCTCATACTGAAAGCAGTTGGGTGCCTCCTCACCTGCCTATCCCGGGTTTTTAGGGATAAACGGGGCTGAGAGGGGATCAGTGTCACTGCCTTTCTGCCAGGCTGCGGTGTCACCTCTGTGTAACTCGTGGCAGTGCCTGTTGTGAGTGGTGATGTTGAGCGGCTGACCTGGCACAGCTCTTGGGTCAGCCAGTCAGCAGCCAAACATTGATTCCCCCGAGGGAAGGAGAAGCTGGGGGAGCCGCCTTTGCTGGGGCTGGATTGGTTCGAGGTGCCCGTGTGAAGGAGTCCCTCACCTGGCACATCTCGAGTTAGGTCTGCATGGAAGGATGAGCCTGCAGAAGGTGGTTGCAAGTAAAGCATTTGCTGGAAAACAACCCCACAGAAAGATGAAAGTCTGGCATTTTTATGTGTGTTTTTAATAGGAAAATCGTTTTATAAATACTTTTGGGATTTTTTTTTCCTAATCTCTACCTAATCCCCTGGTTAATACCTGCTGTACCCTCAGAGATTGAGAGCCAGAGGTTTGTGCAAAATTTATCTGTGGGGTTTTTTGTGCTCCTGAAATGGGCCATTTTTTTCATTTACAAGCAAATACATCTAGAAGAAGAGGGAAGATTTTTGTCAAGACCTGAACCCATTTAATCACAGAATTACAGAATAATTTTTGTGGGGAAAGAGTCACAGCTAAGAGGGACCAGGTGCTGTGTAGGAGTCGGGCTGAGGCTGGGCACAGGTCCTGCCCTTGGCTCTGCATCACAGGGCTGGAGCTCTGTGACCCTTAACTTTCCTTCTGATTTTCTCCTCTAAATAGTGACTGGAGCCTTGGTCTCACTGGAATCCTCTGTAACACATCTGAGTAACTCAGAGCAGGTTCACATGAGTCGTCACCCACTGGTCTGATCCCTGATCTGCTCGATGGATCTTGGAATAACAACCAGAGGGTTCAGGCAAATACTTGGGATGACGATGCTTGGAAAACAGCTGGAGTGTTGCATCCCAAAAAGGAGGATGAGGGGGGAAGGTCTGGAGGACCTTCGTGGCTCTGGATTGTGGTGGTCCGAGCCGTGGCATGGTCTGGCAGTGGGAGCATTTGGCTTTGATGTATCTGTGATGGAAGTCTTGGGGAAAAAAGAGGGGTTTAAGGGCTTGGTCCATGCAGGGCCCGGTCACACCACGAGATGGTGCAGCCGGGCAGCGCTGCCGTTTAAAGGCGCCGTAGAGGAAATTTAGAAGCCATTATCTCAAATAAAAGCATCTCCACCGCTTTGAATGTCTGAGTCCCCTGCCACGATTGTGCTCCACAGGCCCACGGATGACGCCTTCCATCAGGTATAAATTTCTCTTGGTATTTCACAAGCAATTTCTTCGTTTTCCCAATGAATGTTGAGTTTCCTTTGAGAAAGGAGCTGGTGGCTCCACACCTGAATGCAGGGTAAGTGTTCATGATCATTGTAGTCACTGATTATCTTTTCTTCCATGAAAATGCAGAAATATATGATCAGCACAGGAAAACTAGAGAGGGAAATCAGCATTTCTCAAATAGTTGAGTTCTAAATTATGTCCTTACACCTCCCCTAGAGTGCTAAATCTTTTTTTCCTCCAAAAGATTTGCTGCTCAACATTTTCTTTCTTTTTTTCGTTTTTTTTTTAAAGCAACATCATTTTGAATCGGGATTTGGCTGAAGTACATGGGGAGAACTATGGACAAATGTTCAGTCTCCAGGAGGGGGAGGAAAAAAAAGAAGAAATAAAAGTGGTGCCAAGCTGGCAGGTGTGTGACAAGGCACATTCCCTGTGCCAGTTCCGCTCCCTGCCTGTGTCTAGCATGCAGGGGCAAGGGGACAGGGAGGGGTGGCCAGGCTGGACCAAAAGGGTTGGACCTTTCCAGGGAATGGACCCCACACCTGCAGGGCTGCCTCTCCCTGTTAGTGACTGCAGCATCTGCTTTCACATTCCCAACACCCTCGTGGGATTTTTGGGGAGAACAGGGGGTTTTCCACGCCATCAGCCCCCCCTGCAGCCCATCTCCTTGACTTTCTGCTCTCCTGGCAGGCTCCTTCCCACCTGGAAGTGCCTGCCCTGTGAGGAAAGTCAGGAGGAGTTAGGTCCCTGCGGCCTGGAGATGAGAAGGCTCAGGGGGCCCCTCATCACAGCACCCCAGTGCTGAAAAGGGGCTGCAAAGAGGATGGAGGGTCTCTCCTCACACACAGCCATGGAGAAGACAACAGGCAATGGCTACAAGTTGCCCCAGAAGAGGTTTTATCTTGACACAAATTTTTACAGTGAGAATCATGGGAACAACTTCCCCAGGGTTGTTGTGGAGTCCCCACGGCTGGAGGACTTCAAGGTGTGGCAGGAGGGTGATGGAAAACCTCATCCATGCTCCCTTTCCGTGAGAGGCTGGATCAGATGATCTTTCAAGATCTCTTTCAGCCTGGGCTGTCCTTTGAGTCTGTGATTCCCGTGGGTCATCCTCCACCTCCTGGCTGGCTGCCCCAGGACTGGGGTGACCCTGGTGAAGCAGGAGTGCTCTGCAGCTGAGGAGGAGCCATCCAACCTTGGACATTTCATTCTGGTCCCCCCTCTTTTGCCTCTCTTTTAATTCATGAGGGCAAGACTGCCTTTAAAGTTAAATCCCATCTGGGATCCCAGTTCCTGGCTTTTCTGGGAGACGGCTTTGCCCATCACAGGCAGCTCCAGCCACACGGAGCTGAGGGGAAGCTGCTGCAAGTAACTCCTGCATCTCTGTTAGCAAACAAAGACATTCTCAGCTGCAAAAATAAGATTGTCTGCAAATCCATGTTCCCCATGGGATGCAGGATGAAGGTGTAACTTGATGACTGTAACCCAGCCAATATGGAAAATTTAAATTGAAAGGAGAGAAATTCCTTGACAGGCATCTCCCAACCTTTACAGCGCGCCAGGGAAAAGGTCAGGCTCCAGTTAATGATGTTAAATGTGGGTCTGATCTCTCCAAGATCCAGTTTCTCCTCGAGTTCTTTCAGTTCCTTGGATGCTATTGGGGCACAGGCACTTCTCATCTTCACTCTGTGAAAAGGAAGGAAATTATCTACACCTCATTGTCCAAGGGGTAAAACCATTCCACAAATAATGTATTTGCTTATATATCCTGTAAAGGTTGTGACCTCATCTCACTTGATTTCACATCACTCTTGTTCTCCTGAAAATCTTTGGGAGCTGGGGGATAAATGTTTTTTATCTGCCTGCAATGAGTCAGCTACAGGCAGCGAAGGGAACCAGATTTTCTGGCTGCTTTAGGTTTTCTAAATTTCAACTTTACAGAAAAAATCCAGTTCTTCTTTTAACTTTTTCATAACCAGGTTGTCAGCTGTGACACTTTGTTGTGATGTTTTTTAAAATAATGAATTTGATGTGCTTGCTGACAGGCTGGATCTCACAGGCACTGGGTTTGTATGCTGTCACCCATTTTTAGGGATCTCACCACCAAAATAGGTATCAGCTCCATCCTGGAGACAGTCAGAAATGTTGAAGCAGAGCCACTAATTAGTCATAATGGTGGGTTCTTTTCCCTAATATCCTTTTGAGCTTTAGAGCAGGCACCTCCTGTGAACTCGTGTGTGATTATCAGTGAAGTGGAAACTGGATCATTAAGAACCTCTGCAAATAAAGAGAGTGGCAGCTCATCCTCCTGCAAGACAAGCACATCCTGGGCTGCATCACAAGAATTGGCACCAGCACGTCGAGGGAGGTGATTCCCTCTCTGCTCTGCCCTCGTGAGACCCCTCCTGCAGTGCTGGGTGCAGCTCTGGGGCTTCCAGCACAACAAGGATGGGACGTGGAGCTGCTGGAGAGACTCCAGAGGAGGCCATGGAGACATACCAAGGGCTGGAGCCAGGCTGGGAGAACTGGGGGTGTTCACCTGGGCAAGAGAAGGCTCCAGGGAGATCTCAGAGCCCCTTCCATGGACCTAAAGGGGCTCCAGGAGAGCTGGAGAGGGACTTGGGACAAGGGATGGAGGGACAGGACACAGGGAATGGCTTCCCACTGAAAGAGAGAAGATTTGGATTAGATATTAGGAATAAATTCTTCCCTATGAGGGTGGGGAGGCCCTGGCACAGAGTGCCCACAGAAGCTGTGGCTGCTCCTGCATCCCTGGAAGTGTCCCAGGCCAGGCTGGATGGGGCTTGGAGCAGCCTGGGATAGGGAAAGGTGTCCCTGCCCCTGGCAGGGGTGGCACTGGATGAGTTTTAATGTCCCTTCCAACCCAAACCATTCTGGGATTCTAAGAGATCCCACCTGCCATGGCCCTGCTGAGAATGACAGCAATTAGAGATGGGTGAAGGTACTCTGAGTTGCTTTTTTAAATGCCAATATTATATCAAAACAAACATAAAACATCGTCAATTCCTACAGACTTTCTTCTCCCCTCTCCTGCTCTATGGCAACTCTGGAACAATGAAAAAAAAGTCATTTTTTCAGCAGCATTTTCAAAGTTCAGAACACTTCTGTGATTATTATTTTATTTCCTTTTTTTTTCCTTAAATGAGCAGCAACTACAGCTTTACTGCTTTTATCAGCTAACAGCCTTGAGGGTGTTACAGAAAAGCTGCACTGCTGTAATGAAAGAAACAGAGATGGGAAAACTAAGGCTGCTACAGTACCAGTGAGCTCTGTGTGGCCTCAGTTTTAGCTTGCAGGTAGCCTAAACCACTATTCAAGGAAGGGAAGGGGAGAGAGAGGCTGAATTCTAAATGGTCCCAGTCCAGGTCTGTAAATTGTGTGAAGGCACAGCCCTGTTTTCCTGAATGTCTGTTCACAGCTTGTCCTGATGCTTTATTTAA
The DNA here is from genome assembly GCF_017639235.1 of Corvus kubaryi. NCBI lineage: Eukaryota > Metazoa > Chordata > Aves > Passeriformes > Corvidae > Corvus > Corvus kubaryi. The sequence continues at coordinate 54,906,282 of NW_024581137.1, read as the reverse complement.
AATTGCACAGTGCAAGGTGGGAGGGGAGAACGACTGTGTCAGGCTGAGGTAGGAGGGAGGATGGGAAGCACAAGCTGTCAGGTACTGGAGCTGCCCTCAGATCTGCAGCCGAGGCAGCAGCTTCAAAGCACTTCATCAAACCTCAGCTGTCTTAGTTGGAAAACACACAGGAGTGGGGAAAATAACAGGTGCCTGTTTGCTGGGAAAAGCAGTGGTGGGAGAAGCCTCTCTCATCTCAGGTCAGCACAAGGTAGGATTGGTCAAAGAGTCATTCATAGAATCACAGAATGGTTTGGGCTGGAAGGGACCTTAAAGACCATCCAGTTCCAATGCCCTGCCATGGGCAGGGACACCTCCCACCAGGCAGGTTGAGGTCAGGTTTCCCTTGCTGTTACCTGCTCCAGGTGATGTCTGTCACCATCGGAGATTTTTTAAGGCAGCTTCGCTCATCCTTCAGCTCCCCCAGCCTGACCAGAAGTGCTGCTTACAGAAAATCTGGGGGAAAAAAAATGCTTTAGTCATGCCCAAAGCCCCCTGGAAAGAACTAAACCCTCCTGTCTCAAGCTCAGCTACTTAAGCTCAGTGGGCTTGGAGGAGCTTTCCAAGCATCATTTCTCAAAGCAGTTTCCCCAGGGAAAGCCCTTTCCTGCAAGGATTTGGTTGCTGCCTTGCGTGAAATGAACGGTGGTGCTGGAGGGAGAGGAAAGCAGGGCCCTGTGCTGAACACTGCTGCTGGAAGCTCTGTGCAAAATCACCTTGTTGTCAGTGGATCTGTGGATACAGCCACACCTGGCTGATGCTCCCCCAGCTGAACCTGGGAAGGGTGTCGGGTCTCTGAAGCCATGGAGGAACAATCTGCAGTTCAAACTCCATGAGGAGCAGAGGAGAGCTTTCCCTGGGGATGACTGAAAGCAGAGATGTGAGCAGGGAGATCTCCTTGAGTGACAAATCCATGCGGATCAAACACATGAATAGAGAGCAGGGAGATAAAAGGAGGTGATAATGAAGTGGGAGCCGGTCTCTTCGACCACGTAACAAGCCATAGGACAAGAGGAAATGTCCCCAGGTTGTGCCAGGGGAGTTTAATTTGGGTATTAGGGAATATTTCTTCACTGAAAGGATGATCAGGCATTGGAACAGGCTGCCCAGGGCAGTGGTGGGGTCAGCATCCCTGGAAGTGTTCAAAAAACACGTGGGTGTGGGGGCAGGGTTTAGTGGTGGGCTTGGCCGTGCTGGGTTAAAGGTTGGGCTCATGGATGTCAGAGGGGTTTTCCAAATTTAAAGATTGGAAGATCCTGTGCAATGAACGGCAAGGTCCGGATCACTTGTGCCATGCTTCAGAAGGAAAAACAACCACAAGTTTAAAAAAACCAAACCATTGGCAAAAAAATCCGCATCTCATTCGAGGAATATATTTTCAAAAAGGGAGTTACGTAAAAACTGGGAAATAAGTGCTGCTGCTCTGCTGGATGCCAGAGAGGCTTGGATCAGAGCTGTGATCAGTGCCAGTGGGCCCTGGGGCAGAAATCAGAGATAAAGTGGGCTAGGAGTGCCACAGAACGGAGAGTGTGGAAAGCACGGTGGGAGGAAAACATCACACAGAGAGGCTCTTCTCTCCTCTGGTGTCCCTGCCCATGGCAGGGGGCTGGAACTAGACAATCTTCAAGGTCCCTTCCAACCCAAACCACTCCAGGATTCTAGAAGAGGGAGAAAGTTGTTACCAGGATAAATGCCTGGCTTTCAGCAGGATGTCTGATTTATGTCACATCAAAAAGAGGGATTCACTTTCAACACAAAAACGAGATTTCAGCAATGTGTAAGGACAACCATACAGCTACATCCTTGCTACAAGCACCAGGAGTGGATGACTGCTGTAGATCCCTTCCAACTTAAATCTCCTCTCCTCTTCTTCTCTTCTCTTCTCCTCTCCTCCCCTCCCCTCTTCTTTTCACTTTGCTTCCACCTCTCCCCACCTCTTCCCACTTCTCCTCTCTCCAATATGAATTCCAAAGCAGGATAGCTGTAGGACCTGTGAGCTCCTTCCTAGTGAAGATATTGAACAGCACACCCAGCTACTGACCTCCAGCAGCACACGACTCTCCAGACTCCAAATGTGGCTGCACAGGAGCTGTGTGTCCTCTTCAGAGTCCTTCACACTTCCTATTTCCCTTGTCTAGGTGGGGACACCCCTGATCTAGACAAACACACGCCCTGTCACTGTCACAGTGCTGCAGGTGAGGCTTCCGGCCATCCCTGGGACATCTGCAGCCAGGGTTTTCTGGCACAAGTAAATCTGGACTTGTCTTCAAAAGCAAATGTTGTGGAAGCTCCCAGCACCAAGGCAGGACTTAGCTGCTTCTGCTCTGCTTTCAGGGAGTGTGAGGTGCAAAGCACCCCAGTGAAGAACATTAGAGACTTTGGGAAGTGTAATCCAGCTGGGAAGGCTGATTTAGGAGAGAAGAAAGGGGATGTAAGGAAATAACTTCAAGCCTGGGTCACTGGAGATTTGAAGTGGTTTGGATTTTGGCTGAAATGGCTGAGAGCCATGGGGGTTTATTGAATAATCACCACTTTCTGTGTAAAGTGCAAAAATGTTCCTGAGGAACCTCTGATTTTTCAGTTGCTCAGACCAAACACTTCCTGCGTGTAAAGTGTGGTCCTTCAGAAACGTCAGGTCCTGTGCTCCCCGGGCAGGTTATCCGAGCAGTGATCCCTGTGTCCCCTGCAGGTCCCCAATGCCTGTGTCCCCTGCAGTCCCCGTGAGGGAGCAAAGGCTGCAGCTGCCAGGACCAGCAGGGATGTGCAAACACACGCAGTGCTCGGTGCTAACTGCTCTCTTTCGCTTCCCTCAACTGCCTGAAGCTTGGAAACCAGTCCAGCCTGTTCCAGTCTCCTCCCTCGACTGGTTCCTGGCCTTCAGTGCATCAGAGATGGGCTCTTTCCTTGTGGGACTGGAAAATGATTCATCCACCAGCACAGAAATGCAACCCTGGAGGCATCGTTTGCAGGCCTCTCCCAAAATCCTCTTCTGGAGCTGGATTTCTGTTCGGAAGGAATGTGGTCTGGAAAAGTCCTCCCCAGTAAATCTTTGAGAAAAGAGGAGTGGAGTCCCAGCCTCATTCCAATCCTCAGCCTCATCCAGATCCTTGCTGAGGAGAGAAAACATCCTAAACCCAAAAGTGGGTGCAGCAGATCTGCCTCAAGGGCCAGGACTCCTGCTCAGGTGTGAGTGCCCTGCCCTTCCCTCCTCCCTGGGCTGGTGAGCCTCAGTGTCACCCTCCTCCTCCTCCTCATCCTCCCTGTTTGCAAAGGGAGTGATGCCTCTGTCTGCAGGCGAGGCAGAAGCCGAGCAGACACATGGGAGTGCCAGTGCACATTGATGCCACCACGTGTGGGGTGATGTCACCGGGGCCGTCACCGCTGTCCTCAGGCGGTTTTGGTGAGCAGGGACATTGCCTGGTGTGTTGTGTTTGTTGTGTTGTGCGGGTGCCCACGGATCGAGCCGGTGTCCATCCGCTCCGCTGGGTAATGTGCTTAACCCAAATCAGCCAAGCCCTGGGCGGAAAGGGAGGCAAGTTCTGCGACTTCTGATGCTTTCCCCTCGTGCCAAAAATAGGTGAGATAACACTGCCCTTTGCTGGATGAGCTCTTTGTGTGAGTGCTGCTGTTCAGAAGAGCCTGGAAAAGTAGGAAGGAGACACAAGAATCCAGCCAATTCCTGTTGGGGCGTGCCACAGGGATGCCCCAAGAACAACCTCTCGCTTGTATTAGAAGGAGTCCAGTCCCACAGGGAAGTAACGTGAGCTTCTCGTTTGGTGTTCAAACACAGTAACCAGAACTTCCTGGGAAAAGGCTCTCAGCTCAGCTGAGCTCTGAGCCAGTGCTGGGCAGTGTTCTCATGGAATAACCCCCAAAAGGTTCCTGGGAAGCACTGGGTGTATCAGCCTTGTGGCAATGAAAATCAGAGGGTTCCAGGCACCAGCGCTGCTCCTCACCAGCCTGTCATGCAGAGATTGGGGGTGGCGGGGGGACACCATTCCTTGCTGGCACCCAAGACTAGGGCTGGCTTTTTAACTCCATGTGCAGCACAGTGTGGCCCAGAGGGGACAAGGGGTACAGGAGTTGGGGGTTCAGCTCTGGCTTGGACTCTATGGAGATAATTTCTGAGAAAGCAGCTGAAATCTTCAGCCTGTGATGGTGATGTTACCTAAAAAAATGGCTGCTTGGATTCTTCACTGTAATAACACAAATCAGACTTGCACTTTATCTTGGGGGTATGGTTTGGTGGTGAACATGGCAGTGCTGGGTTAATGTTGGACTTGATGATCCTAGAAGACCTTTCCAGCCTTAACTATTCTATCTCCCATATTTGAGAAGCTCTGTGGGTCCCAGTTAATCCAGCTCGCTCCAGCCCACCCAATTTGTGATCCTTGAGCAAGGAGGAGGTGGAGATGGTGCTCAGAAGTCCATGGGCCACCAGGGAGGTGTGTACAGCACCCAGTGGAGCGCCTGGTGTTCATCCCTCAGCTGAACCGATCTGATGGGGATCATCACCACTCTGGTATTTGCAGCAGTGGTGGCAGAGCTCCTCCCAGCAGCCTGAGGTGACCAACATCTGATGTGGGGGCAATGGGCCGAGGAAGGACATCAGGCACAGGCAGTGCCTGCGCCCTTTGGGGACTGCGGAAAGCAGGGAGGGCTGACGTGCAGGAGGGTGGAACTTTCCCAGCCTTTAGGGTGGTGGATTTTTGTTGCTCCTTCCTGGTTGGCACAGGCAGGGCTGCATTCCTGCAGACAATAGCTCCGCCTGGGCAGCCCCAGCCCTGGCTGCCCGCTGTCCCCCTGGCCATGCAGGCACAACCTCGGCTCTGCCTGCAGGTTCTGAGGCTCAGGAGCTTGCAGGGGTTGTCCTCGCACTCCTGCACCTCCTCAGAGTGGAATTCATGAGCTCTGTTTAGCAGATGTGAACAAGAGGAGTGATGAACTCAGCTCAGCTGTCAGACCACCTGTCCTGGGGAAATCTTTGCTCTGTTTTGGGGAACAAACTCGAAAGTCCCTAAGAAAAATCTGGATTCTCTCCCAGGGCACAGTTCCCACCTGACGCAGGAGAAGGACATCCCTACACCCTCCATGTCGGGCAGCTCAGACTGGCAGCTGCTGTGATCCTAACAATTTCATGGGAGAGGCTGGTGAGCACTGGCAAGCACAGGGATTCAGGATTTCACCCCCCACCCCATCCCTGAGCGCAGGGTGACTTTCTGCACTCACACGTGCAGCCTGGTCACTGAAATGAGACGGGTTAAAAATTAAGTTTGCAAGTGAGGATGGAGTTATTTTGTGGGCACCAGGGTACAGTCACCAACACGAGCAACCAGGTTTCCCACAGTTGTGAAAACCTTTGGTCTGCCTGAGTGCTTAAAAAAGGAAATAAACAGTGAGGGTGAGAGCTCCGGACACCTTCACCAGTAAAGCCAGCATTTTCCATAGCTACCTCAGCATCCAGTGATCCTCACCCACAGTAAAACCACTGGGATTAAAACCCAGATGGATTACTGAGTGCTAAAGGACCAGCCTTGTACCCTGCAGCAGAGAAACCCAGGCCACCTCTCCTGCAGGGTGGGGGTGAGCTATGGGGAAACTGAGTCAACTTTCTGGTTCCTGCCCGGACATCCCATGTAATCTTGTCCAAAAGGCATAAATAACCTCTGTTTGCCTCAGCTCCCATGTTAGAACAAGGTATTAATCCCTCAGCTTGCTTGCTCATGCTGTGATTCCCGTGAAAGGACAGTTCCAAGGAACCTGGAGCTCAAGGGTTGTCACTGCCACAGCACAAGTGATTTCCTCCTCTACAGGATGCCATGGGATGACCTTTGTCAGGCTCACACACCCATTAACCAGCGCTGGGGCTGAGCCTCCCCTGCCTGTGAAACGTCTCCTTTCTGCTGGATTCAGCTGATGCTGGGAATGGCAGAGGCTCTGCTTAATGACCCTGACCAGTGTGCTGGAATTTGCTGGGTTTCATAAGGTTTTCATTAGGGCTGCACAAGAGCCCCTGAGGTTTTGTGAAACTCTTAAACCATCCATACAGCGATTTGCAGAACTGTTCTCTTTGCGGGGGTGTTTGTTTTTACTGAACCACTCTGCTTTTTTTCTTCCTCTCCTGACTATCTCCCTCTTCAAATGGTACACGTGGCTCTAAGGGAAACATCAGATCCATACTGTGGCTGAAAGGGCAGTCAGGCATTGGCACAGGCTGCCCAGGGAAGTGGTGGAATCACCATCCCTGGAAGTGTTCAAAACCATGTAGATGTGGGGGCGTGGGTTAATGGTGGACCTGGCAGTGCTGGGTGAATGGCTGGACTCAATGATCTGGGAGGTCTTTTCCAACCTAAATGATTCTGTGGCTGAGGGACAGGGTGGTGACAGATGATCAGGAGGAGGTTGGTTGCCATTACCAAGTTGCCAGGCTCATGCTTGGGTGATCTGGGTTTGGTTTTGCCTTTATTACCCAGTTCCTGCCACTGACCCTGGTTGGAAACCTCTGTGTGTATCCTGTGCTCCCTCCCTGCTATCACCCCTGTAAGAGCAAGCAGTAACCCCTGCTACCTTCTTAAGACAGACATGAGACAGGAAAACATCTCAGCACAAGGCTCCCACAATGCCTGGGATTAAATCTGAATCAAGATTTAAGATCTCTAGAAGATTCAATAGCAGGAATCAGCAGCTGATAATCCAAATGGCCCAGCTGTTTGTGGGTTGTGTACAGCTGGGAAAAACACTCAGGAACGGGAACAGCACAGATTTTCTTCCTGCACATTGTTCCCCCATGGTTACTCCGTGAAGCTGCCATGAAACTCACCCTGTTAGACTCCATCTCTTTCCCTAAAGGGTCAGCTCCTGCTAAGTCTTCATTGCCACTGAGCACTTCCCTAAATCTTCTTGGCATTCTGGAAAAGCAGGCTCATTTTCTGCAGTGGCAAACCTGAGTTTTCCTAGCACAAACCTCATCTATCCTCACAGACAGCAAGTCAATAACCCAAAGAACATCTTGTGCCCGTCAGCATTAGGAGCAGGGTTTGACAGCAACAAGGGGGTGATGTGGCTTGGCGATTTGGGTGCTTCTGGAAGTTTCCCCAGGTAAAACAACGGTCTGAACACATCCAGATCTGGCCTGGGGCCCCTGTGCTGCATACCTCCTCTGGCTGGAAGGCAGCCAGGGCTGCCACGTCACGGTCCCACCTGGGCTATCCTGTTTTCTCAGTGCACCTGCTACTTCTTGGCAGTGGCGGGCTAGATTAAACAGGGAGAGGTGCAGAGGAGCCCACGCCCGCAGTGCACACAGGCAGGGGCAGCTGCCCCTCCTCTGCCACCTCCCCTGCACCCAGCAAGTTGCAGATTAACCTCCTGGAAAGGGACAGCAGCTCTTTTGCTCCAAGACAAGATTTTTTCACCAGCAGAAGTCTGGAATAAGCCTCCTCCCTAAGGGCTGGGAGAATGTAATTCTCCCAAATGTAATTTTGCAAAACCTGCTGTCATACGTCCCTCTGCAAAACCTCCAGCCAGAGCTCACACCGACAGACCAAGGGACATGATAGAGCCATTCCATCAGTATTATTGCAGTTACATTCACTGAGGTATTTGTCCTGGCTAGCAGAGACTTAGAGTTGTGCATGCCACCTTCATGGATGGATTATAGACATTTTAGGATGTAGAAGAGGGTTCAAGGCTGACCAGAAGCCCTGCCAGACCTTGCTGTCAATGCTGCAAGAAGCCATCACCTCTGTCTCTCTCCAGGGGGGTACTTTTGCCCATAAGCCTGAGGACACACGAGCCCCATATTCCCAGTCCACGGCCCAACATAAGTGGCTTAAAATGGGTTTTTCACTAACAGTGCCAAGCAATAAACTGGAGCAATGGCTACAGCTTTGATCAGCCTCAGGGTTGTAACCCCTGTGCCAGAGACTGCTCCTGTCTTAACCTGCTGCAAGCTGCTGGCTCTGGGAGGGTGAACTGCATCTCCAGAGCTCTTGCCAAAGCTACTCCTGCCCCAAACCAGCATTTACCCTCATGCGCTTGGCTTGCCAAGGCCATGCCTTTCTTCAGAACTGGAGACCATCCTGCCCCTGCCTCCACAGAGTCTGCAATTCCCAGGGCTCCGTGCACAGCCATGCCCCAGAGCGGTGCTGGGAGAGCTCCTCAGGAGGACTGAGGGTTCTCTGTATGTGGAGGGAGCCATTGACTGACAGGAACTGACCAGAGGAGGATGCAACCACTGCCTATGGCTCAAGAGGTGTGTGACAGAGCACAGCTGTGCACTGCAGCACAGCCACGCTCCTCACCTGAATGCCCAGGCACCTTCCCCTGTCCCAGGAGGTTCCCATCTGCTGCTGTTAACCATTAACCAGCACCCTGTTGCCTGTCAGGGGCAGCTCTGTGCTGCCCTGTTGGCTGCTGCCCGCAGAGCTCTAGAGCAGAATCACAGACTCATTTGGGATGGCAAAGACCTATAAGATCAAGTCCAACCTTAAATCCAGGTGCCAAGGCCACCACTAAACCCTGTCCCCATGTGCCACATCTACATCTTTTAAATCCTTCTGGGGATGGTGACTCCACCACTGCCCTGGGTAGCCTGTTTCAATGCTGAACAATCCTTGTGAGTGAAGAAATTTTTCCTAAGGTCCAAGCTAAACCTCCTTTGACACAACTCGGAGCCATTTCCTCTTTTCTTTTGTTTCCTGGGAGAAGAGACCAACCCCCACCTCCTGTCAGGGAGTTGCAGAGAGTGAGAAGGTCTCATCTGAGACATGATCTTGCAGTCAGCACACAAGCATTTGTATTGCCTTCCCAGCTTTTCCCCCACACCCAGGAGCACAGCAGGTGAGGGAGCAGTAGGTTATAACCCAATCCTCCTCTATCAGGTCAGTAGTTACACCTGTAAGAGGCACTATGCAGATTTTCATTTGGACATCATGATTTTGTGGGGCAGAGAAGTGCCTGAGCGAGGGATGTGCAGTGAAATGTCACAGGCTTGGGCTGCAGGGCAAGGAAAGCTCTCCTGAGAGCTTCTTAGAAATTCATGCAGTGCTTTGGCTGTTACAGGCCAGGATCTTTAACCTCACACTGATGGGTCAAGCATTGGTGTTTTGAGCAGCTTGTGGGGTTTTTTTAACTCCTTCCCTTGCTTTTCCAAGGCAGGAGGCCCCTGCTGTGTTATCTCATCTGCAGGGTTTGGCCCTTCCCTCTTCCTCCTGGAGTTCCCTACCCAAAAGCAGGGTGGAAATACCTTTGGAACGTGTCATTTTGCAAATACATCCTTGGCAGAGCCTGTTTCCCCGTGCACAATGTCAACCTTGTCCACAGGCATGTGGGATGGTCCAGGCTGAGGCAGATGTTGGGCCATTCTGCTGCCAAACCCTGAGTTTGCAGTTCTGCACTCTTCCTCCCAGCAGCTCCTGATTTACCCCAGCACGGGCCTGTGACAATGGCTTCAGTGTCTTGGGCTTGCACTGGGACACTGAAAAACAGCCTCATCTGCTGCCTGCATGCACGAAAAAAATATCAAACCACAAGGTCTCTGAGCTCTGGGAATACCAGGGCAAGGCTTAGGACCAGGATATGAGTGCATCAAGTTGTGCACATGGGAAGCACAGCTGGACAGGAACATCTCAGATCACGTTTCAGTTCTGAAACTCAGGCTATGTTGCTTTCCACCACTGCTGAGTTAAACTGCTTGGAAATAATGTTTTCTGCTCTATAACCCCATGGCATGACCAGAATTAGCAGGGAGCAAAAGTGCCTACAGCTCAGCACTAAATGAGCCCATGGTTTATGATGATCTTCTTTCCCCTTGGCATTGACTGTCCTAAACTGCTTTACACGTATTTCTGCAGAGCTGGGTTCCTTAAAAGCTCAACAGGATAATTTACTGCTTTTTCACTGTGGCACTAATGGAGAGGAGGAGAGGACAGGCAGCTGAGGCATCACCTGTGTCTGAGCCTGAAGTGCATTAGCAAAGCTGTGGGTATAGGAATGACAGGCTCCATCCCAGAGCTCAAATTCCTGTAGCCACAGCCATGGAAGTGGCTTGATTTACATCAGCACCAAAAAAGCACCCAGATATGCAACTATTAATTAAATCCTTAATGCTGGGGATGACGAGTCTGTGTGGCGAAAGGGGAATGGGAGCACAACATGGTTTGGTGCTGATCCTCCGAGATTCCAGGTGTTTTCACCCCACCTTCCAATGCCTCCCACCAGATCTGCTGGTGTGTGACCCTCACTGCTGGGCCAGCAGTGGGCTTGGGGTGGGCTCCAAAGGTAAAAGCAGACCCTGTTTCCGCTCCCCATCCTCTGTGGATTGGAGGAAAAACAAAATATTTTTCCTCTGTCCCCTGCAACAGATGAAGACTCTCAGCAACTGATGCCTTTTCCTGGTCTTAAAATCAAGAATCAAACATGGTTAGAAGGGGAAAAGGGATTTTACCTTGGTATTTATTTTAAGGATCCTTAGGTGCACACGTCCAGGTCAAATGCATCAAAATGCACCCCACCGAATACGCCCCAAAAGATCTGGTATAACATTATAGGTTTTACTAATTAGCAGATCTATCAAAGACTCCCCAGTGAGAGGCTCAAGTGAGCCCCCCTCCCCAAGGAACCTTCCCCTGGATGGTTCTATCTTGGTTTACAGAATGTGTTCTGGAGAGGACCTTGGGGTCTGGGGCACACTGATCCCTAGCTACAAAGCTTCTAAAATGTTGAGTCTCAGTTTGACAAGCAAGGCCAAGAATGTAGGCACAAAGCACTAAGAATACAGAAGTTGTAAAAAAGGTTTAACAGGGGTATGAAAGAAAAGGGAAAAAATCTTCATGGCATCAGCACGGTGAAATGAAAAGAATGAAAAAGGAAAGGTGAAGGCTGTTATGGGTTTATGAGCTGTAGCCTGCAGACATTAAGGGAGAAATCACTTGCTAGGAGTTGGTTTTGCATCTTTAACCATGAAACTCAGTTCTCTGCAGTGATCCTCTCAGAAATGGGCACACCCAGGCTGAACAAGCAGGTCCAGCCCACACCATGGTTTGCAGCTCTCTGCGGTTAGTGGCACACCGGTCTGTAGGCAACGTCACTGGTATTTTGGGCACCCTCCCCATTACAGGTCCCTGAGGTCTGAGTCGTCAGTGGATGAGACCTGTGGCAACTGTGGTTTAAACCTCTTCAGCCACCTGGTTTAACTGGTGAGTTGATTCATATCTATTTTCAGATTGTGGGGGCTAATCTAGAAAATTAAGGAAGTGACAAGAGAAAAATGTATCCAAAGGGAAGGCCTTGGATGGTTCCCAGTCCTGAGAGGTTGTGTAGTCTCCATCCTTCGAGATGTGCAGAACACAGCTGGACACAGCCCTGGACCCCCAAAAGCAGAGCTGGTGGCTGATGACAAGGTACCAAGTGGTGCCTTCTCCAGAGAGGGATGCTCCCTCCCTCAGCAGCGAGCAGCAGTACACACATGCCAGGCAGGAACACGTGGGAATGCCAGGAGATGGTTTATCCTCAGGTCATCCCCAGCCAGTGACATCGGGGCAGCCTTCAGTGGCTGCAATATTCCAGCCGTCCTTCACAGGTAGTTTTTTGTCAACAATAAGCTACAAATGTCCGCAGACACCACTTTCTGCCGCCGAAGGTGGCTCAGCAAACACTGCTGGGGCTGTCTGGTTTATCATTACTCTTCCCCTGGGAGGGCAGCCCAGTTAAACACTCCAATGCTCTGCTACATCTCCATTCCAGTCACTAATCCTGACAGCAAACCTCACCCCTGCTCCCCATCGCCCTGGGCTGCCCCAACCCAGGGCTCCTGTGAGCACAGGGACACCCAGATGGGCCTTGCAGAGAGCAGAGGAGCAGGGGTCTTCCCCGAGCACTTTTCCCCTTGGAACAGCTTTGCCAAAATTCGGGACAGTCAGAGCCAGAGCCCGGAGCTGGACCTCTTTGGCCCCAAGAATTAAGGCAGCGCTGAGCAGCACCGCACCTTGCTTTGTTCCACAGAGACAGAGAAAAGGGCGGAAAAAAATCCCTCCTGTGCCCTTCTAAACCTGGACAAAACAGGTTTTCGATGAAAGCAGTTCTTAATCATTATTCAGTGAATTCAGAGCGGTGGATATTTGATGCAAACAGAGAGTTGGTTGAAACTCTCCCGTACCGGCTCCCTCTTTGTCCCTCCGTGAGCCTGGGAATGGGTGTGATCTCCGGGTAGGAGTGTCTCTGCGGTTAAGTAGAGGATTGAATTACCGAACAGTGCTGTTCCCGAGCTGACAAGGTGGCAGAACAGTGAACAGAAAGTGCCTTGAAACTCGGCGAAGAGGAGAGAAGGCGCTGGGCTTGGTGGAGAAGGGACACCTGCGAGGAGACCGCGCACTTTCCAGCAAGGTGAGCAGCCTCCCTGCACCCCTGCTAGTTTTAATAAGGCCTGAACTGTTTAATCACTTTTGTTCTGTGGAACAGTAAGAAACAAACAAAAAATTAATACGCTGCATACTTTAAAAAAACCCCCAATTTCTCCCGTGGTGCAAGCCAGGATGTGTCTAGTGAAATGAGCCCACCCTGATTTACATCGTTTGGGGCTGGAACGAGCAGCTCTGAGTTTGCCAAGAACCCGTCCGGGCTCATATCAGCTCCGAGGACACATCTTTTCCTTTAGCTCTCTGCACAGACTGGCTCTGATTTCGTGCAGCCACCAATTAGCAGCGTTTTGTTTGGGCCCGGATTGTTTCATGCTTCGCTGCCGTGGGGATTTGCCGAGAGCTCGCCTGCCTTTGGGGCGCAGTTATGGGTCCGGGCAGCCACCGAAAGTCTTTGGAAGTTCTCATCGATGGGTTTTATTGTCATCCGATCGACAGATTGCTAATGGCCGAGCTGCTGGGCTGCTCTGCTCTGTAAATAGAATGTTTTCTCATCCTGCTCGTTTGAGATGAGAGTTGCACTGAGGTAAAATTGAGTTGTAATGGAGTTGAGCTGCAGGCTCACTTGCCAGTATTTTTCTTAGGCGTGCCTATTAGGAGTATAAATATTTAACACAAAGGAGAGCTGATATGAATTAGCATCTGTGGGAGGTTCACGCTTATTCAAGGCTGCCCGAACGCAGATGTAAACAAGTGTTACAGCAGCTGAAGCAAACTGGCCCCGCCAGAGCAGCACTTAGATGGTGAATCATCCAGGTGCTTTTTACACACCGCGGCTAAATGCGCTGATTAGAGCCTGCAAAGTAGAGATTAGACAATCGCAGGGCACCGGCTCTCCTCTTCCGCGGGGTTTTACCGCTCCCCAGGGATGCCAGGTGGAAGGCAATGCAAGGACGGGCAGATCAGAAAAAAACCCCTATAACCGTCTTCCCTCACCTTCCTCCTGGCAGAGCCAGGTGAGTCTCCCCTCCTCCTCCTCCTCCCTGCACAAACAGAATGCCTTTATCCTCCTCCAGCTCCTTTTCAATGGCAGACACAGAGGTCTCATGATGTTTTTTCCCAGGCAGGACTTTGAGGCAGCAGTTGCCAAGGTCTCCCAGCTGGGAGCAAAGGTTTTGTGCCATGGCTGTGAGCAGTGTCATCCTGATTTCCTGTCTTCTCCTGTATCTTGGGGCTCCAGGTTAGGCTGAGTCAATAAATCCCTGCTCTTGCATGGCCAGGGATGCTGAAGATGTCCACCGTGGCTCCTGGTCTTTTCCATGGAGCTGTGCAGGCTTTTCTGGACTTTGAGCATGGAAGCTGTTTTCTTTTCTGTTATGGACCACCCATCCTGCGGTGATCCATGCCCAGCTGAGGAAGAGGCTGGCTCAGACACCTGCCCCGTGCTTGGGAAGGTGCTGGGGCTCTGCTCTGTGCTGGGCACATCCTGCTGGACTAAAAGCCTTCCCTCAGTTCCCACAGAGTTAAATACACCATGGCCCACTTGGAAGCAGAGCCCTGAAATGCCCAGTGCAGCGGAGGGAGCTCAGGGCACAGCCAAAGCCGTGGTGCTGCCTTGGTGTTACCTGCCCCAGTAGCATTTCTGTCACCCCTGGGGAACACATGTGGCACCACTGACCCTCCTCAAGGTCCCCCCTTCATCACATTTTTGTGTCAGCTTTCTGAGAGTCGCTCTGGACTGACACAAGCCACAGGCTGGGCTTTCCACGTGTGAAATGTTCATCTGCAGGAGGAAGGACTCCAGTGTGGCCACACCACACCCAAAATATCTCTGCTCCAGCTCTTTGTTTATTCACATATATTCTTCAGCTTCTCTTGTCCCCTCAGAGGGACAGATCCTTCAGTCACAAGGGGAAACACTCTCCCATAACTCATTAAAACCGCTCCTCTCCTGAGCTCTCTATCCATATAATACAGCCCTGGAAATGGGCCTAATTATGGTTTATCCTGGATGATTATACATTTCCACTGTATTTCCACCCATTCTGGATGTGAAAGGAATGCAGAAAGGGGTGAATATTGTCACTTACAGTCTTTGGCATCTTTCAGGCTGAAAAGTCCAGGCATTGGATGATCTGCATCCAATTCAGTTGCCTTGATTTCCAAGGATCTCTGCTTGTAACATAAACCCTCTCATTTGTTATCTGTCTTTATCTGAGCCTCTTCAGGCTTATCTGGGGCAGTGCTGGGTACAAGAACAGTGGAACTTGTTATTACCTTATATCCACGTCAAAGATGTGGCACAGGGGGGACGTTAAATTGCATGGTTGGGCTCCATCCTGGGCAGTTCCTGTGGAAGGAGGTATTCAGAGGAGTCGACCTCTTCTACCTAAAAATGTCCTGTTGCCATGCCCTGGGATGAAAGGAGGGGTTTGTGCCTGGCCCTTTATTTAAAACTGCTCTTACAAAAACAGCTGCACAGGGTGGTGCTAGAAACCGTGTTCTTTTTTGGGTTAGAGAGACTATCTGGGTACCCATCTTTCCTTTGAGAGTGTGCTGGAGCCTGAATTACTGTCTGTTGTTACTGTCCCACCCATCCCAGTCTTTCAGATGCCTGGTTCCCTTCCTGGTGCTCAGACAAAACTCCCATTGGCAGCTCCGGGTGAAAAAGGTTGTCCAGGATGAGTGGCTCTGTCTAAAGCTGTTTTTGCAGTGTTTTCAGGGATGTTTTATTTGTCTGCCTTCGAGGTGCTGCTCTCTCTGCCTTCATTTCTGTCCAGAGAAGCTGAGTGGCACCTCCAAAGTCCCAGGAGAACCAAGAGCAGCCTCACAGCCCACTGGGGGTTGGAAGGGCTGGGTGACACAGTGACAAACACACCACGAGTGAACACAAGCCTGGAGAGTGACACTGCTATGGGTGACTGCTACCAAGAAGGTGTGTGGTGCTGGTGTTCCACTGAGAGGAGATCCTGGGAAGGGCTGGCTCTGCTTCCAAGACCTTAAAGCTCAGGAAAGGCAACTCACACCCTGGCTCAGCACCCATCCCCGGGGAAGCTTGGGCTGGGTTACTTGGTCCCCTTTCGTTTTGACACAGGTCAGGTGTCCTTCTTTAGAGTTGTGTCAGCCAACACTCACAAAGGGTGAGCTTCCCTTTGCTGCTTGAGAAACAAAACTTCCCCCTGAATAAACCTTTTACATCTCGCTGGGCCAGAGATGGAAGCGCAGAGTCACCCACAGAGCACCTGCTTTCATTTGCAATCCAAAATGGAAACCTGGTTTGGTTTTTTTGGTTTGTTTTTTTTGTTTTTTTGGCAGAAGTCCTGGGTTTCTGTTCCCAAGTTTGATGTCATGCTTGCAGGTCTGAACTGGGACAAAACTGAAACAGTCCCTTTTTCTTGGTAGTTAATGTTTACCTTGCCACTTTCCACTGGGAAGCCAGTGCTCTGGGACCAGTTCCCCAGCTGATCTGAGTGGAGGCAGAGCATCTCTCCTGCTCCATCACCACCAAAAAAAGGTCCTGAGGGCAAGGGCTTATTCAACTGCACTCATTAAACTGTGCACCAGGGAAAAGCTGCTCTTTGTCTTGCACACATACACATGTGTGAATTCTTACAATAAAAATAAAACTATTACGTGCAGCAGCAAAAATCTTAGCTCTTAGACTTTTTTTTTTGAGAAGGATGTTTTGTGAGTGCCAGGTGGGCACTGGCACCTGGGTTTAATGAAGGTTTTATTTGTGGTATTTGTCTCAGTTCATGCTGGCAGAATCTTGGATGGGACTGAGCCCCCACACTCTGGGTGAGTTGGAGGGAGGTGTGGCAAGCTGGGCTCTCCACCCAGGGGTTTTCCTGTTAGGCCAAGGGAACAGCAAGTCCCTCCTGTCCAAGATTCACTGGATCTGCCCTGGAGCAAACACCAGGATGAGGGAATCACCGAGGGGGAGCCCTCCTCAGACTTGTGCAGCTGAAACTGAGACACCCAAGAGGAGGTGGATAAATCCCAGCCTCTAACCCCCTCTCCTACCCTTCCTCCAGGCTCTGGATAGGAAGCTGTGGCCTTTTCCTCAGTTTCAGCTGGGAAAATGGTTTTGGTTGGTTTTTTTTGGTTTTTTTTTTTAGTTTTTCTATTTCCTGTAAGCTTTTGAAGAGCAGGTGCTCCCCAGGGCTCAGGAAGGTCTTGCACAGGTGAACAAACACACTTTCCTACCTGATGTCTCATCTCTGATTTTACTTAACCTGCAGCCACAGGGTTAAATAATGCTCTGTTAAAATGCTGATGTGGGAGAGGATGGTAATTTTTTTCTTGGAGGTGGTGAGTAATTAGAAGGTAGTTAGAGAGAACCTGAACCACTTCAGTGGAAACCAGGAAGAGGAATTAAAATGGCTTTGCTCTCCTGTGTGCATCTCCTGCTCTCACTGTGGTGTGAAGCCCTGCCTCTGGATGCAGTGCTGGTCCCAAGCCAGGAATCTCTCCCTCTCACCAGGGGAGAAAGAACTGAAAGAAAGGAAAGATTTGTTCCAGATGAATTGGCAAGCTGCCTGCTCACCTTTCCCTTGGGATGGCTCTGTGCTGTTCCTGACTCAAAAACCCCACGGAGAGGGGCCGGAGGTGCAGTGGATACCTCTGAAGTAGGTGTGCACCAAGCTGAAACTTAGTATTTGACAAAAATGCACCTGGCACCACACGAGGGCAATGCTGCTGCAGGGGGCTTGTGTGCAGAAGGTTCTTAACAGCTTCTTGTGCCCCTGGTTTTTTCTCGTGGACCTTCAGAGAGAGGTGGGTTTGCACAGCAAGAGTTTGTTCTCGGTCACAGGGGCTGATCTCAGGGAGAAGCTCTTGCAGCTCAGCCTCTGCTGCTGCTTAGCAAAGCTTTGAGTCTTTTAGGGCTGCCCTCAGCCTGCCGAGATCCTTCCTGCCTGGAAGAGCCTCCTGCTTTCAAAGACATCCTGGGGAAGAAGGACTTTTCGGGAAAAAATTCAGCCAGGAGCTGCGTGGGTGCTCTGACCTTCTCTGCAGGACACCAAGGCAAGGCCTGCCAGCCCCACCTTCAGCCAAGTGGCTCTGCCTTTTCCAGAGCCAGCCACTGCTGAGCTCTGGGCTCCACATCCAGCGTGATGGATGTGGAAACTCAGACCGCATGACTTGGGAGCCATGGCTGAAGTTAAAGTTCTGATTTAATTGTCAGTGCATTGTTCCTACACTGTGAGAAGTTTGCTGGGACAATGCAGCTCCACCGTTCCCAGGACAAGCATTCAGCTGGTAAAATTGTAGGAGGAGGGCTCAGAAATAGCAGCAGTTTGGGGGAAAAATAATCTGCTGTTATAAATCAGTTTCCTAAGATGATCTGCTTAAAGATCAGGCTGCTGGAACGCCACCAGCAGTGAGATAAACAGAGAGGTACAAGGGGATCATGAGGAGAGGTGTGGAGAGATGAGCAGTATTTCCTGGATGGAGCGAGGTGTCGAGCTAGAATTTATGGCAGGTGGAAATGCAGCTGCAGGGACTGGTCAAAGTCAGAGGAGATAAATCATGAGATGCCTTCCCTTCCAAATCAGATGTCCTCTGAGGAATTCAAAGAGGCAGATGAGACACAGATTGAGGGCTGTTGCAACTGGGAAGGTGGTTATTTCCCAGGAACCTAGTATTTCCTTGTGCTCTTTGCTTTTATGTTAGGAACAGGGGAAGGACTGGAGGATCAGTGCAAAGTCCATCCTCACAAGGAGCTGAAAGGTAAAGCTCACAGCCTCTGTGACTTTCTGGGAATGAGCAAGTATCAGCTGCTAAGACAGAGATGCCAGAAATGGCCGGGAGGAGAAGGCGCAGGTTATAAGGAGTCACACTAAGCCAGGGGTCTGTTTCTTATAATGCCTGGGATGGTGGTTGGAGATGGGGTAAATTTCCAAGGTTCAAGAGACAGAGCAACTGGGTCCAGGGAACACCAGTCAGCTTTTTCCAGACAGGGTAAAATGGTTATTGCTCTTTCAGAGCCTGAGAAATCACTTGTCAGGTAAATCCAGGTTTCTGCATCCTTTGAACTCCCTGAACAGGGAATTCAAACCTCTCCTGGGCTGTAGAGCACTTACAGTTTGAGAGGCCATCATTAACATCAAACCATCTCTTCATCCCACGCTCTTGTATCTTCACTCACATTAACCCTGAACAGACTCAGCATCCTCAACATCCCAGCCCTTGAGCAAAGATCAGGAAACACCAGTCACCCGTGGTGTCAGGTAGCTCCTGGTGATCCCTGGCAGCCATTCATGGAAAGAGGGGAAAACCTGCCCATCTTAAACCAGTGGAGTCCCCTCTTATCTCCAGAGCCACTGACCCTGAGGAGATGAGCACAATCTTAGCTCATCCCATCCAGTGCCCCGTCTCAGGTTTTGATCCAGCACTACTTAAGTCTCAGGTTTTGATCCAGCACTACTTAAGTCTAAAAGAGCCCTCAAACCACTTCATGATCCATCCTGATGACTTTGTAGCATGGACAGGGCATCTTTTTCTGACTGGTGGAGGTGGCTGAAGCACGAGGGCCAGTCCCTGCTTTTTCCTCACTGCCAAACCCATGGGAAGGAGCAGCTTGCTGGAAGTGCAGCACCTGGGCAGAGCTCATGGCCACAGAGCCCGAGGAGCTGAGCACAGCCCAGCCATTCACTCATCTCATTTCAAAGACATTAAGTAAAGCCAAGCCTGCCAGCTTCCCTAATAAGCTGTTCCAATGTTTAATTGCCCACCGTGATCAGAAATAGCATCTTATTTCAAGGCCTGCTTTACGTAATTTTAGCTGCCAGGCAACAGCTCTTTCCAAGAAGGCTGAAGTGCTCTCTGTGGTCGCCCAGGCATGTCTGGGCAGAGCCCTGTCCTTGGCTTGCTGGCCACACTGGTCCTGAACCGGGACTTCACAGAACTTGGAGCAGGAGGATGAGCTGAGCTGTGCTTTTTCTTCTTTTCCCATCTCCACAATACATATCCCGTTCCCTGCCTCATCACCACACTCCAGCATGTCCAGCATGGCTTGGAGGAAGGTCTTACAGCTCTGAGTGTGTGACAACATGAGAGAGAAGACAAGCCCCATTGCTGGCCCTCCCCACCTATGATTGTCCTGTGTCATAAAAGCTGCTTTTTCTCCTGTTGCAACAGAGAAATAAAAGACAGCTTGCCCACGTTGAGTGCTGTGCTTCTGGACAGTCACTGTTCCTGAGCTGTAGCTGATGGGCCACATGAGGAAACTCCAGGGCTGAATTTCATTCCTCTGGGCAAAACAAGAGTTAACCACTGTCCTCTGCAAACAAAAAATGGCACCTACTTGGGCCCAGATGCCCAACTGTAGTGGAGACAATGAAAGCAATTCAACAGGCCCTGGTTTACCTCATCTAATGCCAGTCCAAGTATTCCCAATAATTAGGCCTTTCAGCCTGGAAAGGCTGGAGCCACAGCTGCTTCCTATTTTCCCAAAGCTGTACAGAGCATTAGTCATTTCACTGGGGTTTTTTTATTACCGTGACTACAGCCCAGCAAGTGCGCGCCAAAACCCAGACAAGCCAAACCAGCCTGAATTCAGAGTGTGCTTCAGGGGTTTGAAATGTTCCCCTGTCCCCCTTTTGAGTCCTCCTTTTCCCTCCCCACCCAAACAGCCCAAGACTGCCTGGAGAAATGTCCTGCTAGGTCTGGGTTCCCAACACGGACCGGGCTGACCCAAAGGAAGCAGTGATTGCTGGCACTTCCACCCCAGCTATTAATCATTAACCAGCCTTGGGAGTGACCTTGACACTTAATTAGTCATGTAGTCCTTCCTGACGGCAGAGCTTTTCCCCACGCTGTGCTGGTTGGAGAGGGGATGAGGGTTGGATTTAGTGGGCAGGAGTGTTGCTGTGATTTTGGCAGTGCATGGAGGGCAGCGGGTGTAAGGGAGACCCATCTGCCTTCATCCACTAACTTTGCTGCCTGGGTTGTGACAGGGAAAGCATTGATTTTAGCTCTGGAGGCTCCAGGTGCCCCTGGCTGGCACATCCAGTCAAGGGGCAGCCACTGAAGTTCGGTTTTCAGGTTCTCTGCCCTCAGTCAAGAGCAGCACTTGTTCTTTGCAATTTAATTTATAGCACCTTAACCTGGTGGTGATGCCCAGCAGAGCAGCTCCAGGCCAGAAGCTGCCTTTGCCATGCAGTGGCTGCCTCTCAGCCCACATTTACGGGATGAACTTCTCTCGTCTTCCCATGGAGAGACGAAGATTTCCCTGGAAATGGTGGCGGTAGGATAGGCTGGTCCTGGAGGTGAAAGCTGAAAAAATTATTTGCATGTTACTAATGTGGGGGCAGATGTGAGCTACAGCTGCTTCTCCCTTCACAGGTAAAGCTGTGTCTGCGCCCAAGGAAGCAAATCCATCCCCATAACCAGTGATTTTCCTCAGTGAATTCCTGCCCCAGAGGCCGGTGACTCACACTTCTTGCCAATTTGCATTTCACCTAATGCTGAGCAAAACTGGTTTGACTGAGATAAGGACTACCTCAGACATTGCTGTTGAAACCCCACAGTGAACCCCCCAAGACTCTTAACATCCCCTTTTTCTTTTCTTCTTTTTAACTTATAAAAGTTTCTGCCCTTCATGATTTCAGCACAGATGGGAAGATTTCATTCCATAAATACCGTATTTCATGTCTGGACAGGAGTTGAATTATGGTATTCTCCGATTAAAACTCCACATTAAATCATTAATGAAATTAGCTGTCTGATTATATAAGTCATATTCCTATTATTTCTAGCTTGGCCACCGGCCGAAAGAAGCTGGAAAGACCAAAGAAACAGCCAACTTTGTCTGTGATTCACACTCCCCCAGCTAAATGACTTAGGAGGAAGGGAGGGACACCCTTTCTCAGAAAAGTGGGGGGGTCAGCACTAATTGTGAGGTTTCAGATGGAGAAAGGATCCCCAGGAGTGAAGGAGATCCAAGATCCTCATTTTTAGTCAAATAGGTTTGATTGGGAGTCTGTGGAGCACTG
Source organism: Corvus kubaryi (assembly GCF_017639235.1). NCBI lineage: Eukaryota > Metazoa > Chordata > Aves > Passeriformes > Corvidae > Corvus > Corvus kubaryi. The sequence goes on along the minus strand of NW_024581137.1, from coordinate 54,884,894 downwards.
CTGGCTCTCAGAGGGTTCTGCCCAACACGACTGCCTGTGGTCAGAGGAATCTCAGCATCCTCTGGGTTAATTTTTCTGGGAGAGGTTGGGATGCTGGGAGAAGCAGGGATCCAGCTGTGTCTCACAGCTGGCCAGCTGCTGGTTTCCTGAGCTGTTAGCAGGAGAGCAAGACGGCTGCTGCCTTCCACTGGGAGAAGTGTCAGTGGTGCTAAAAAACTTCACTGCCCTCAAATATAAATGTCTTTACTGGCTTTGTTTTCAGGTTCTTCCTGTTATGATGCTGGAAGGAAAAACCCCTAAATAAATTAAAAAGATGGTTGAGGGGAAGAGGCTTCACTCAGGTTTTTCTTTGATAGGGACCTTTTGAATGTGATATTAAAAGAAAGGAGGGGTCTTTCGGTTATTGAGACCATGTTTTTGTATTCAGTTTCTGATAGCCCTGTACTCCACAGCTGGTGAGTCAGGACAACATTTAGAACAGTGTCTGTCTCCTCTGTGGACACTGAAATATCTTCCTGGATCTGGCTTTTAATCTCTGTGGGTGTCAATCACCTTTCTGGGAATTGAGGTGAAAAATGTCTTTTTTTGTCCTTGCTGTTTGTCTTCTTGCCTGGAAGCTCTCTGGAGGAGCTGAGAGGGAGCTGAAGGTGGCTGAATGTGTTCCTGAGGCCACATGGACTCAGTCTCCAACAGTCCTTCAGCTCTGTCTGTGTTCAGGGAGGAATGAGTCTCACTCCTGCTGCTGAGCACTGCCAGACTGTGCCTGCTCAGGTAACAGAGAGGTGTTGGGGCTGTGCTCAAAACACCCCTGGAAAAACCTGCATTGCTCTATACCTGTGCAAGGAGCTAGGGTCTGGCAGCTCTGGGCTGTGGGAGATCTGGATGGACCAATGCTCCTGCCTGTGGCAGCATTTTTTGTTCTCTTACTTGGTGTGCAAACTCTCCAGGGTGACCAACACTTGTTACGCCTTTGTGGTGCCACGTGCAGCACATCCCTCCACGCTCTCCTAACACGAGCCGTCAACACCTTCTGGCAGGGACCACGTCTCTGCTCTTCCCCTCCTTCAGAAGAACAGTGAGCCGTGTTTTCTCTCGAGGCTGGGCCTGGATTTGTGAGCAGGATTGGCTCACAGGGGGAAGGCTGATGTGGGGTGTGCCCCTAGACAAACACAGGCTGTCCCGTGGCCGCTGCAGCAGAGTCAGCTCCGATGGGATGTAACTCCACGTTTTTATGTACATTTCTTGGGGGTTTCATTCGCTTCAGGAAGTAGCCCTGCAAACAAGCTGGGTTCAGAAGTTGTTTCTTGAGCAAAAACCTCAGCAGCAGGAACAGGGAGCATAGCTAAGGATAGTGATGCTGCTTTTTTTTCCCCCACAACTGGTAGATACGATAGAGGATGGATGGGAGACATCCACCCATCAGAGGGGCAGCTGGAGACACCAAAACCATCTCAAATATTCTCAGACACCTTTGTGGGGGCAACTTGAAACCTGCTTCTTCCCCATGCAGGCAGCAGAGTTTAGGAAGCTGCTGGGCTCTGTGTAAAATAGACATTTTGGTTATTGACTGGATCACTGTGTGCTCTGCTGGCTGTGCTGGCTGTGCCTGCAGGGAGCTGGGAGCCTGGTGCCCTGCCCTGAGATACCTGCCTCAATTTAGACCTGAATCTTGTCCTGAAGTAGAAAGGCTTCATTCGTTGGGCTCCCAGTGCCCCAGGGCCAGGGGACCTGACCTGACCTGACCTGACCTGACCTCCAGTGACTGGCCCAGGAGTGCACAGGATTCCTGGAGGTCCACCCGTGTCTCCTCCACCTCGTGCCATGGTGGGAACAAACCAGTACTGATGTCAGGTCCCACACCCCAGTGGATCCTTTCCACCTGTTCAAATCCAGGGAAAACAATCCCCCACCCAAGCAACAGCGTCCTATCCAGTGTTTGCTGGGCTGTGATCCCACACTTGGCTTGGCCCTTCATGAGCATGGATAGCCTGGGAATGGGGGTTCATCCCACCTAACTGTTAATAGCAAAGAGACAGAGACACTTCAAAGTGTGGATTATCTGTATTAAACCTCCACTGATGGTGAGAGCAACCCAGCTGACCAGCACACTCACTGTTACATCCAGTTATATATTTATTTTGGTTTTTTCTTCCTTTGCCTTCTAGCTCAGACTGCAGGATGACAGACGGTGACACAAATCTCCCAACCATCGAGAGAAAGCTGGGACTGCAGATATGGGGCATAGAGGTAGGACAAGAGCGGTGCCACGTGTCCTCTGAACATCTGTCTGTGTTTATGTTTTAAGAAAGATGAATTATTGCAGTTATCTGTGTGGGAAAAGAGGGTCCTACAGATAAGATACAGCGGGAGACAGACTCAGTGTCTCCCCATGAAACGTTCACCATGTTATTGTTTTGGTTTCCTGCTCTGTAAAATAGAGATGATAATATTTACTGAGGAAACGGGAATGTGGTGGGACTGAAACCATTCCTCCAGCACTGGAGGCTTTTCTCACCCCTTTTTGGAGCCAATGCAAGGCTGCTTTAACACACCAGAAACTCTCTGTTCCACCAAGAAGATGGGTTATCCATAGGCAGCCTTAGTCTACACCAGCAGCTGCTTGAAGACACCTATCTTTGCAGCAAAGGCATTCTATGGAGTCTCTTTGTACTTCTTCCGTGCCTTTCCTGCTCTGTGTCACTGCAAGGAGAGATCCTGCAGCCTGTGAGATCACCTTCTGCTGGTGATGGTGTCTGATTTGAGACTGGAGCCAAGCTGGGCTCAATTCTGCCTTATTCTGGCCCAATTCACCAAGAACGTTCCCCTGCCATGAGAATGGGTTTAGATTGAGGTGCAGAATCCACTCAGGGAAGCAGTGGGAAGAGGCTCCAACATCGCCAGGTGACATTCTGCAGGTCACAGCTATGTTCCAAATATCCCAGGGCCTTCACCTTCCCATTTCTCTCCAAAGCACTGCACTGAGCTGCTTTCCAGAGGATCTGTAATTAGAGCCGTGTGGGTTCACAGGGGTCAAGCTGGTATGCTGGGAAACAAGTCGGGCCAGCAGAAGAATGCGTGTCTCCAATTTCAGGGAACCACAGAGCCAGCTCCAGCCCAGGAGCTGCCTGTGGACCAGTGGGTGGCACATCCAGACACCTGCACTGGGCAGGCATGGCTGGTTAATTACGCACTTGTGCCAGAGGAAGTCTGCAATTAGGGTCTGGAGGGATGAGGGACCCATCAGTGTCCTCAGCTCTGTCTTTTCTCAGCACTGCTGGTTGTCCTGAACCCCTGGCAGAGTGGTTATCCTAACAAAGTGCTGGAAGTTGTCCTTGAACTCATGGGCACTGAGTAAAAACAGTGCCCAAAACTAAACCTAGGATGAGATGTGCTTGCTCTCCTGGGAAATTCCCTGCAAATGCAAGCTCTGGAGCACTTCAGCATGACCTCCAGGTCCAAATCCACAGGATTGCAGAAAAGCAAGGAGACTAAAATATACTGGTCAGTCTGTCCAAGCAAATTCATAATTTTTCCCTTCTCACCCCTTAGTATTTTGGAGAGTCCCTCCAGAAGTGGCTTTTCCCAGCTCACACACAGCCCTGCTTCTTCCTTCTCCAACCTCTGTCACCTCAGTGTTTTGTGCACCCCAGCCTGTCCTGTTTCACACACACCAACTTCTGGTTCTTCACTTTTAGCAATGACCCCAACTCTGATCTCCTTACAGAACATGAAGATGGTTCCTGTACCTGAAAAAGCTTATGGGACTTTTTTTGAAGGAGACTGTTACATCATTTTGCACGTAAGTAAGACAGCAAACACTGGTCTCTGGTGGGCAACTGGTTCGACCCTTTTTATTTAGATTTGCCTGGGTTCCTAGGTACCCTGTCCTGTGGGAAGAGCACTGCTGAAGTGGTTGTGCGTGTGTGCTCACCATCTAATCATGGATCTGAATTTCACGTGGCTGTTGCGACAACACTGTCTGTTTAGTAAATCAGAAGTTCAGAGGAACCATTAACTTAGTAATTCATTAAAAGTTTTTATCTTCCAATCAACTGAGTCATGCCCAGGCATGGCAAAATCACCAGTACATTCCTGGAAAACTCAGTCAAGGCCCACATTTAAATGGTTTATGGGAGTCCTTGGGGGATGTGGGATGTGACCAGCTGGAGGGTCTCATTTTTAGCAGGTGATATGGGATATGAGGATGTTCCATGTCGTGTGTCACGTCAGCAGCAGAGGCTCTGCAGCCCATCTCACGTCCCCGTAAGGACTCTCCATCAGCCCCACCCAGATTTGATCCAGATCTACCTGCAGCCAGCTGAACCTGGGCTGGCCAGAAGCACGAGGGACTGTTGAGAACCAGCTCAGCTCTGTGCAAACTGCCTCGTGTTCTCAGATATTGGCAGGAGGATGATGTGTTGCGCTCACCTCCTAAAATCCCTTCCAAATCTCTTCATCTGCATAGAGCAACCCAGGTCCCATTGTACCAAAACCCATCCATATGGTGGAAACCAGCAGCGTTTCCCATTTCCTGGTCTGAGTGTGCCTCCTGCAAACATCTCTGCCAGTGGGGAGGCAGCAATGCCTCCACTGCCCCACAGGGACCACGTGCACACCTGCCATGTGCCAGGATGGGAAAGCAGGCTGGGATAGCACCAGAGGATGAGTCTTCTGCTCAAATTCCCCACACACGTGCCTTTAAGGTACCTTCTGAGTGCTGGAAGCCTGAGTTACAGGCCCACGAACATATGCTTAGAATACTCCTTGCAGGGAGCTGAGAGTGTAGATATGGATTTTGAGGCTCACAGGCTCAGCTTCTGTTGCAACAACTTCTCCAGGCAGAAGAGCCCTTAATCAGCCCACCACTCTCCTTTTCCTGGAAGACAGGATGGTAAAACCACTCCTCTTTGCATTCTGCTTCTTCACTGGAGTCTCCCCAAACAAAGATTGTCTGTGGCACAATGGGACTTTGATCATCTTCAATAGCAATGTATTAAATTGAGCAATTTTGCCACAAATTAATTATCTGTGCCTGAGGAACAGAGCTGTATTTTATTCAACTCCTTCTGCTGTGTTTCGCTGTGGTATCACTGCACAAAGCAAATAAACAGAACTTAGTGTCAAATCCACCTTATAAAATGAGCCTTTATTACCTTTCCCAGCTGTCCACGATGGGATTTAACACAGTGGGTGCTGAAAAATAACTGGCACAACTCAAATAACACTAAGCATACCTTCTTCTCAGCCTGCTCGCCTACTTTTTCTAGGCTGCTGGGTTTTTTTGTAATGAGATGAATCCCAGCATGCACACACTGGCTCAGCTTCATTTGGAGTTATGTCTGTTTTGCAAGTCAGCAGGAATTCCGAGGCAGTTTGTGCTGCTCTGACATGTGGTGTGAGAAAGACAACAGGAAAGAAAGGGTAGCATCTGCAGGCAAATAAATAGCAGTGTGCATTGCATTTCAAAAGGTGATAAGTGAAAAGAATCTGCTTTAAGTCTTAATAACAAAATCTACAAGAGCAGGACGAGACGAACACATTAATTTTTGTAATTGCACAGGAGCTCAGTTTTCCTTGATAACAGGAGTTATAAAAGAATATCAGTCAGAAACATCCTTCAGTTCAGTTTATAGAATCCATCAATGCTCTGCTGAATAAAGAGAGCTCCAGGCCGAGCTCCCAGGGAGTACCTGAGGCTCTGTCCTCTCTCCCCGTGCTCAGGAGTAAGGCAGAACTGGGGAAGGACTCTGTGGTCACTTGATTTCGAAACACAAAAATGGGCTTTGTCTTCATCCTGACTTGTCCTTCCCACCTCTTCCAGACCAAAAGGACCTCCCACGGCTCCGCTGTGGATCTGCACTACTGGATTGGGAAGGATTCCTCCCAGGATGAGCAAGGGGCCGCGGCCATGTACGTCACCCAGCTGGACACGGTGCTCGGGGGCAGCCCCGTGCAGCACCGGGAGGTGCAGGGACACGAGTCCGAGACCTTCCAGAGCTATTTCCGCAACGGGATTATGTGAGTAGCTCAAAATGACCCGCAGGTGGTTGTGGCCCCTGGGGTTCCCCCTGCTTCTCTATGTCTCAGAGCCATCCATAGCTCAAAAATGTGAAAAGTATAGATCAGCACTGAGATTGGTTAAAATTCAGAGCAAAGAATTCCCATTTTGAAGGAATTATTTATACCATTGAGTTTGTAGCCGTGGCATTCTCTTCCACTGGTCATTTTCCCCGATATTTGCAATAATTGCATCTTAACCTCCCTTTTGTTCACCCCAGGGTCTTCGTTCCTCTCCTCCACAGACTTTCAAGTGCCCATTCAGAGCACTTCAGACTAATATCCACCCTGAAGTGAAGTGCTGATTTGGCTCATACTGGGAAGGAAGTGGAAGGAAAGTTTGAATTTCTATCATTTAAAAGATACTGTTGAATATACTGTTGATATATTGAGTCCAATCCCAGGGTGTTTGCTCGCTCTGGGGTTTTTGGAAGGACTCCAGTCACTGTCCTCCAAGGAAGATCTTCATTGGCAATAAACAGCCTGAGTGCCTTGGTTTCAAACAGCTGAAGGAAACTCAGATGAAAACCCATTCCGGGTCAATATCCTTCATCCCAGTCTGGCTGGATATCTCTGTCTTGTGCATCTCAACAACCTCTCATGAATCTCCTCAGGACTTCTGAGACAGAAAAGTGCTTTTAGCCTCATCTTAAAGTAAGGGACAATGAAGGACTGAAAATCAGACTCTCGAAACCAGTCTATTTAGAAACCTATCTGCCTCTGAAATCAGCATGAATTAGAATTCATCTGGGTCTAAACCATATCCCTGTGGTCAGTCAGGAAGTCTGAGGCAGAATGAGAAATTAAAGCGAGCTCTTTCCACACCTTGGCAGGTGGACTAATCACCAGAGCATCCTTCTGTGGATGTTTTACACCAGGCCAAACAAGTCTAAAGTGCTGTGAATCACATTTCTGACCACAGTAGCCAGTACCTTTCCAGCTACAATAAAATACATCTATTACCCACATGGCAAAAACTATAATCAACAATTGTCCCTTTTTTCCCCTAAGTGGCAATTGCATTGTGTAAATTATTACTGCAGTGTGAACAATGGATCTGTTTTCTAAAATGGTCTAGGATATGTAAGAGTGGATTAGACTTGCCCAAAAAACATTGAAAGAGCTCTGGGACTTCCTTTGGGGTTGTGTCCTCTTGTGATGTGACTGTGCAAAGTTGCCACAAGAGAGGGGATGGCCTTGTGGCATGATGTGATAATAGTGCTGACTGTGGCTACTGTAAAGTGTGGTGTTCAAGGATGGAAGAAAAAAATTGGGAGGTAAAATCTGACAGACAGTGTTCTGTACCTGTTCACAGTTTTGTTCTGCTTCTGGCGACAGTTTCGTGTCTAAGCTACCTGTAATAGAAGAACTATTTTGAAGAAAACTAAATTTTAGCCGAAGGTTTGTTTTCTGCCAAGTCTGTTTCGTATTTTAATTGAATGCTTATGGATATTTCAATTTTGGGATGCCACTGCCATGGTTAATGGGATTTTCAGTTTGGTTGTGTTTTGTTTCCATTGCCATCCCTGACCTGCCTGTTCAATTTCTCCCGGGATGTTTAATGCTTGGAATTGATGACCTTTAAAGTCTTGTCCAACCCAAATGATTTTAAGATTCTGTAATTGTGTGCACAGCAGCAACACAACACCCATAAGAGGCAGACAGACACCATGATAAGGGCCCTGAACAGCAGTGAGGCAACACAGCATTTGCCACTGCAATTTTAGGACTTTGAGGTTATTTTTCCTTTAGATTTTTCAGATGTCGCCAAAAGCTTGGGATGTTCTCAGAGGATAGAGGGGAAGGTATTTTCTAACCAGCTCTAACTCTATTCTCTGCTACACAACAGCTACAAGAAGGGAGGAGTGGCTTCAGGATTTAAGCATGTGGAGACCAACATGTACAACATCAAGCGTCTTCTTCACGTCAAGGGCAAGAAGCATGTGTCAGCCACAGAGGTAAGAAGAAGACCCTGCTCTTCTTATGGACCATTTCTGCTTCCCTGTCCTCCTACACTCATTTTTGAGCAGATTTGCCTGGTGGGTATCTCATTTCTGCACAAGAACTTCTGTTTCAGGATAGTTTTCAAGTCCTCACTTGAGGGTTTGGTGTTACCAAGAGAGAAGCCACTGTGCTCAGTGAAGAGCCAAGTGCCAGCAGAATGAGCACTCACTGCAAAACTGTTCTTACATCCCCAGGGACAGGTTTGCCATGGCTGTGACATGGCAGCTCTCCTTGTCCTGCCCACTTTGCCAAACTCTCTCATTTCCCTGTGGCAGGTAGCGCTCTCCTGGGACAGCTTCAATAAGGGAGATGTTTTCTTGCTGGACCTTGGTAAAGTGCTGATCCAGTGGAATGGACCCAGCTGCAGCATTGCTGAGAAATCCAGGGTGAGTACAGGTGAAAGTCACTTGGTTTAAGGTGGCATTTTTTGATGCTTAGGGAAAAAAAATAATAAAGAAAAAACTCACAGTGTTTTCACAGCGAAAATCTTAAGAGCAACAACATGGATATGAGCAAGGTAAATAATGATAAATTTTATATTTGCCCATCTGCTGGTTCTAGAGGCCTATGGAAGTGCTTTGCTGCATTTCAGGCCTCAGGCTGGGTTTCACAGGCAGCCAAGGGCACATCACTAGTTCCAGCCCCAGAAAGTCATCCAGCTCCCTCTGGAGCTCATCTCTATCCCTCTGTGCCCTGTAGTTTGCACGGCATAGGGTTAGAAAGTCAGCAGCTCCAGCAGGGTTAGCTGCAGTAACCACCACAGGGTAGATTAATTTTAATTTTTTGTTTACAGAATCAACAGGAAATTCCGTCTTGGTCAGTATGAGACAAGCAGGAGTGCATTACCCAGGTGCTGATAGGTCAGATCTATAGCTCTTGAGGCACTTTGCAAAGGGATCATTATCCTTATTTTACTGATAGAGGAACCAAGACACCGAGATATAATGAAGCAGGATATGGCAGTGGGTCATCAGCAAAGCTGGTGGCCGAGCTTGTGGTCATTTTAATATTAAAAGACAGGTGGGTCTGCTTTGTGCGTGGTGTCCCTTGATGAACTGGGAGAGGGGGAATCTCCATAGGGAATGCCATTTTTGGGGCACAGTGAAGATCCTGTGGATACTGAAGAAGATATAAAGCAATCCTCAGCACAGGAGGGGGAGCAGGTTCATGGCTGCTGGGTTCATCTCAGGCCTCAAGCTGGTCATTCCCTACATCTAATAAAGAGAGGAATCTTTCAAAGCTAATGCAGTAAGAGTCATGGAACAAAAAAAAATTCAATGGAAAATGGAGATTTCAGCCTAATTAGCTGCTTGACATTTCACGCTGCTTCTTTCACAGAAGACATCCATGTTTTTTGAACACTTGAAACATTTAAGTGTAAAATGTCACTGCGGGGCAGCCGGGGTCCTGCAGCTCTGCAGCATCCTGCCTCATTGGCCTCAGCATGTGTGCATCTCTCCCCCAGACCATCCCACGAGACCACTGGACCTGCTTGTGTACAGTCACACTCAGGCAGTGCCTGTTGTGGCTCCCACACGCCTGTGCCCTGCGGGAGCCGCATCAGCAGCGGCTACAATCAGCAATATTTTCCTATGAGTTAGTTAATAACCAGGCATTACAGACATATCTGCTTCTTTAATAGCTAAATTTGGAGGACACTAGGAGCTTCAGAGAGCTGTGATAACCTGGCTTGGGCTGTTGGTTCTCAGTCATTGCTTGGGGTCCGGGGCTCGCTGAATTTGTGGTGTGTGTCAGGACTTACCCCTGCGGGTCCTTGTGCAGGGTCTTGCTCTGGCTCGGAGCATCAGGGACAGCGAGAGGGGCGGCCGTGCCCAGATTGGCATCATTGACAACGAGAGGGACTCCCCAGACCTGATGCAGATCATGAGGATGGTGCTGGGCGAGAGGCGCGGGGAGCTCCGCGACGGCATCCCCGACACCAAAGCAGACGAGCTGCAGAAAGCGAACGTCCGGCTCTACCAGTAAGTGCTGGGCTGTGCTCCAAACCCCATCCCTTCTCACAGAGGGCTCTGTGGGGTCTAACTCAGCTCGGTGGCTCTGTCTTGCAGTGTCTATGAGAAGGATAATGACCTGGTGGTGCAGGAGATGGCCACCCGGCCCCTGACGCAGGATCTGCTCCAGCACGAGGTGAGAGAAAGCCAGAGTGGCCTTTCCAGCGAGAAAGGGAGGCTGTGGCTCACTTTGTTTTCAGCTGAGCACCTGTTTTCTGGAAATTATTGGGCCTTCCATCACTAGGACAACTTAGCCCTGCTGTTAGGTTAGGACAGCTTAGCCCTGCTACAATCTCAGCAGCCGGAGGTAGGTGGTGTGTTGAAGCTGTTCCAAGAAGAGATGGCAAATTGATGCTCTCAGCCAAGGATTATATTAGCTTGGCAATCACAGTGAGGGAGAGCTGCATACCAGGAATAAATTCCAGATGGAATGAAGGCTTCTTAATACCTGATGTTCAGGGATAGCCTTCCCTCTGCTGACTCCGGAGCAAATAAATACCCTGCTCACAAAGCCAGGGAGATTTGTTTTCCTGCTGTATCAAGTGGCTGGTCTCAGTGACCCACCCTGGAAGGAGATTTCCATGACAGACCCTGTGTGCAGAGTTTTTCAGAAAACAGAAGCTTTTCCTCTGACTAAAATTTGGCAGAGAATTGCTCATCCTTAATTCTCTGCAGTGCAGACCAGCCTATTCCAAAGCAGCATTGTGCCGCAAGCCTCCCGCTCCCCTTTTCATCCTGATGTCAGCCTTGTTAAAACCTCAGCCTCCCTTTGCAGACATATGAAGCCTTTGTTTTTCCTTTCATAGTTCAGTTTGAAAAAGGAGCAGCCTTTGGTCCCACAGCGTGTTTGGAGCACCAGCTCTCTGCAGTGGGGATGGGCTCAGCACACACCTCATCCCCTTCGGGTTCGGGTCCTGCTGCGTTCACAGCAGTGCAACACTTTCAGCTCCAGATCAGGGATCTAAATGAAGGCAGATTATTCACGTCTAACTTGGACCTTTCCTGCTCCTTTAGTAGCAGATTTGGGTGTAAATGAGCACCACCAGCAGCAGGCTGGGGGTGATATTTCAGCATACACTTCTCCTGGTCCCTTTTAGAGGTGGTGTTGGTTTTGGTTTGAGAACTTCTTCTTTGAGGTGGTAATAGCCAGTTTTGGGCAATGCCTAAGAAAAACACATACTTTAACTAATTACAATTATAAATCTGCAGCCTGGGCAAGATGTGCCCACACCTGTGGACCCCTGCCCTGTGGGGTTGGTGGTAGTTGTACTCTATTTATGAACCATGATAAATTCATCCTCTGTTACTTCTGATAATGGTTGCACCAGGGTTAAAGCTCTGCAAGGCAGAGAAGTGAGTTAGATATACATCTAACCTAAGTCTTCAAGAAGGATCCAACATGATCAGGCTACAAATGATGAGCTTTTCCTGCACAGAGCTTTTCACATATGGTTTTTTCTCTTTCCTGTTTTTTCGGTTTAACCTCAGGACTGCTACATTTTAGACCAAGGTGGCTTCAAAATTTATGTCTGGAGAGGAAAAGCCTCCAGCCCAGAAGAGAAAAAAGCAGCATTCACTCGAGCTGTGGTGAGTTGTAATATAGTGCAAACAATGTCGTGGGTGGCTGATATGTGCTGATCTAGATCTGACCACTAATTACAATTAAGTGTAGGTCTTGGGGAGCTGGCCTGTGTAATAACAGAGAGAGAAGTTAAATGTCTAGGGGAGGCATGATGACATAAACACAAATTTGTTAGTCATCAAATTGTGCTAGGACTAAGACCTGCCACTAAAACTAAGAAAAAAATGGTTAGAGAAAATAAAGTATAAAAGGAAATACTTTTCTACGTGGTAAATAGTGAACTTCTGGAATCTGTTGGTTCAAGGGATGGTGGAGTCAGAGAGGATCAGCAGGGTCAAGATGGGATTAGACAAATTCATGGTCAAAAGGTGGGTAAACAGATATGAAAGGGGCTCTGACATCCATGTGTTATTTTCTGTCAGAGCATTCCTCATCTCTTCCTCTCAGAAAAATTAGCCTCAAGGGAGCCCAAGCAAGTAAGGCATTTGGTATTTTTTTACAAGTTGGCATGCTGAAGTGAAGACTGTGGGGTAACAAAACTTCTAATTAGCCATTTACTTATGGAAGGACCATAAATGGCCTCATCTTCCAGGCGATCTAACTAGGAGATAAGGAATTTCAGTGGTTTCACCTTCAGTAAGGTCCTACCTGGAGACACCCAGCTTCAATAGGATTGCAGCTATTGTCTCAGAGAATAAAAGCTTAAAAAAGCTCTGCCTTAAAACTTATCTCACTGTCCTCTGTGCTCCTTTCAAGAGCTTGACTCAGGCTTGTTTTAGTAGGCAATCAGCTCTGCCAATTCTGGCCCTGAGCTACACATGTAGAACAAAAGATATGTCTTTCTTTCAGTGTGGCAGGTGGGAGGGATGGGGGGACCATCTGCTCTGCTTTTCCTTGGGGGCAGTGTGTGGTTGCAGCTTTTACAGCTGAAGCTGGATGCTCAGAAAGCCACAATCAGGCTCCTTCCCCGAACCACTGCTGCCAGCACTGCACCTCGGGTCATCCTGGAGCCTGCTGAGATAAACACAAGAGCGGTTCCCAAAACTGAGCAAGGATTTTGGCATTGTGGCAGAAGGCAGAATATGTTCTTCACACTCATATTGTATCAAGCACCTCTGTTGAAGTAATCTTTTAACTCAGTAGTAGCACTATTGCAAAGAAATGATATGGGTTTGGGGAAAAAAAAAAAGAAGAAAAAAGATTTGTGAGAGTTTAATCCCTTCAGAACAGACTTCATGCTCTGGGGTGCTTAGCTGCCTCCACCCCTTCACTCCCATGCTTGCTACCAGGCTACAGGCAAGACAGTCTTCCTGGCTTAGAGAGGGACAAAAAGTTTGGAGAAAAGGGGTAGGGGTAGGGTTCAGTCCCCTAAAGACAGAAATAAACATGGATACTACTGCAAGAGTCTGCTGTCACCTCTGATTAGTCTGAATGCAAGTCTTGGGTGAATCCTGCCCTGTATTCAGTGAGGGATGTTCACTCTTGGGGCTGGTTCAGGTTGACACCCTCCCTCTTATATCTGTAAAAAGCTCACTGTGTCCCCACTAATGACCTTTCTGAACCCCACCAGGGCTTTATCCAGGCCAAAGGCTATCCTTCATCCACCAACGTCGAGGTGATCAATGATGGAGCAGAGTCAGCCATGTTCAAACAGCTCTTCCAGAGGTGGACAGAAAAGAATGAAACACAAGGGCTGGGCAAGGTCTACACTACTGGCAAAATTGGTGAGCACGTTGGTCCTGGGTTTGTCTTTCCTACCTGTGCTGAGCAATAGCTGAGGGAACATCATTCACATCAGCTGTCTCCTGCCTTCAGGATCTTGAAGTCTAATACACATTCTCCTAGTGCCTTGTATTTTCCATCTCCTTCAGTAGGTGGAAAGGGTTTGTGATCTCAGTAACATTCAGCTCTGCTGAATTTTCTTATATGAACGAAATTGCCACTTAATCTTAAATGTGAATGTTGGCAGAGAGTCACTCCCCTCTGAACAATTGTATGTAAGATTCCCACTTGCAGAACTTCCAAATTTCCTTTATAAAGGGCTAATGCTGAGCCTGATAAGGATTTCTGCTTTAATTTACACTGGCATCCATCCGATCCCCTCCTGGTGTCAGTGGAACGATGCTGTATTTGCACCGGGTGTAAATGGTGTATTTATCACGCTGCTGAAGGGAATATTGCAATGCATTAACCCCGAAGACTAAACAGTTCCAAAGAGAGAGAACTTGTTGATGAATGATGGGGAGGTGACAGAGATGCTGAACATCTCCATCAATAATAGCCTGAGAGCCACAAATCTCTTTCCGTTGCAAGTTCCCTCTTTTCTCTCCATCTCTGTTTTTCTCTGTGCTGTCCATCAATACTCTCTTTGTCATGAGCTGGAGAAATGTAGGCATTTTATTTCTGAAACCAACATTTTAAAAGGAGGGAAATGTTTATAGATTTGGAGAACAATCAAGAATTTCCAGTCAGGAGGCTACGAATATTTTTACCAGCCAGCCATCACTGGAACATGCTGTATGGCCAATTCCCACCTGTAACAGGTCAACACTGAAATGTGTGAGCTCTTGCATTTCCCAAAATCAACACTGGTTTACTGGGGGCAGGAGTGGCTTCTTGCAAACCTGGGCTGTATAATGGTTGTGTGTGAGGATGATGGGAAGGGTTTGTGTCTTTTTGTGCATTCACTGTGTTCTTATTTTTATTCTGCTGACACACACAGCCAAGGTGGAGCAGGTGAAGTTTGACACCACCCAGCTCCATGCCAGACCAGAGCTCGCAGCTGAGCAGAGGATGCTTGATGATGCCTCTGGGGAGATTGAGGTGAGACAGCTCCTTTGGCTGACAGAGGGTGCAGCAATCAGCCTGTTTCCAAGCTTCACTTGATTTGTTCAGCTTGGGGGAGACTGAGGATGCACCTCATGGCAGTTTACAGCTTCCTCACGAGGGGCAGGCACTGAGCTCTTCCCTCTGGTGACCAGTGACAGGACATGAGAGAACACCTGAAGTTTCAGTGGTGTGTTAGCCAAAGGGCTGTGCTCTGTCCTCACCTTGACTCCACTGCTGCTCACCGAGCTGTTCCGTTCCCTAGGTGTGGAGGATTGAGGGCTTGCAAATGCAGCCAGTGAATCCCAAGGCATACGGGCAGTTCTACGGGGGTGACTGCTACCTGGTCCTGTACACCTACCTGAGGTCAGGCAGACCCCACTACGTCCTCTATATGTGGCAGGTAAGTCAAAGCAGAGCAGAGGGTACTGTGCTGTGCCTGATGTACAAGCCTAAAGCTGAAAGAAGTAATTGCACACAAAAACCCCAACCCAAGCATCCAGAAGAACTCAGATACCCTTTGCCCATCAGTTTCAAATACCCCAAGCTGTCCTTTGTAGGCAGCATGGACACTGATCCCGAAATGGCATCGGATTGAGCACTGACGAAGTCAGAAAGAGTGAAGGATGATGGGGCTCACAGTGCTGAGGTCAAACTTTGGAGTCAGACTGTCCCTTAAAGCCTCACTTCCTGGAGTTTTGAGGGTATATGAACATCTCTGCTTTCCTTTTTAAAGTATATTTTCATGCAGAGAGAAGCTTCAAAAATGGGGCTTTAAAGTCTACAAAACCAGAATGCCAGTGAAATTTAAAGATCAGGAAGTTTTAACTCTGATCTCACAACACTACACACTTTGGGATTGGCAAGATGTTGGATTGTGAAGAGGTTTGTACCCTTGCTGTCATCCCACTGCATGTTTCACCTCCCTGTCCCCCAGGGCCGCCACGCCTCCGTGGATGAAATCACTGCCTGTGCCCTCAATGCCATCGAGCTGGACAAGAAATATGGGGATGAGGCTGTGCAGGTGCGAGTGACAATGGGCAAGGAGCCCAGGCACTTCCTGGCCATCTTCAAGGGCAAGCTGGTCATCTACGAGGTAACGTGGCTTTGGGAGGTGGGAGCACCAATGATGGCTTGGCAGCTGCAATGGAAATAGTCCAGTAAAAATGGGCTGATATTCAGGAAAGGAGCCTGCCAGCTCTGCACGGGCTGGCAGAGGGGACATTTTCAGTACTTCCCAAGCAGTCTGAACACTCTTGCTGTAAACACAGTGCTGGACTGACCCAACTCAGTTGTCCACCCCTGAGCTCCAGCAGTGATGTGTGATGTTCATTCCAACTCCATCCCGAAATATTTTGCAGTTATAATAAGGAAGTAATCCTGTGAATCATAGATGCTGCTGTCCAGAAAGAGTCCTCCAGAACATCCTACAAACCTGATTTGAATTGTCCTTGCCTGAATTACATCACGTAACTACCAACCCACTTCACTTTCTGCCTTGACTGCTGACATCTGTGGTGGAGAAATTCCAAATGACTGTGGGAGAGGGGGATTGCCCTCAGCTCTCAGTGTTGGTCCCTCTATATGGTTTCCACAGCAGATGTTCAGCTAAGATGAGCACAGGTGGAAAGCAGGGTCCAGCTGCCTTGCCCAGTTTGCATGGCAAATCCCCTACAGACTTCAAAATCTGGTCACATTGATCTTGAGAATCTTGATGGGAACTGGTCAAGGCTCAGTAATCAGGGAGAAATGTGGGAGTTGTGCCATGTGGGTTTCATTCTGACCTGGAATCAGCAGGTGTTTGGATTTCTTTGCCTGCTTAGTGCAGAACAATGGTCCATCATTGCAACAGTGAGGAGGGCTGCAAGCCCCAAGCCTTCCTCAAATCAATCACACCCTGGATCTGTGTGTCCTCCTCACCTCCCAGTACCACCCTTCCCTCTCTCTCTCCTTGCAGGGTGGCACGAGCCGGGCTCAGAAAAGCTCTCCCGAGCCAGCGATCCGCCTCTTCCAGGTGAGGGGCACCGATGAGGTGAACACAAAGGCCACAGAGGTGCCAGCCCGAGCCTCCTCCCTCAACTCCAATGATGTCTTCCTGCTGACCACCAGCCAAGTCTGCTACCTGTGGTGTGGGAAGGTGAGTCTGCAATGAGACATGGGGAGGCAGCCAAAGGAATCCGGAATTGCTGAGGTGGGGCTTGAGTCTCCTGCCTCCACTAGGTCATGGAGGTGAATCCTTGGGCAGGTGGCCCATTAATTCAGTGGAGAAATGGACTCAAATTGCAGCAGGGGAGGTTAATATTAGATATTAAGAAATATTTCTGAACAGAGAGGGATACCAAGTATTCGAACAGAATGCCCAGGGAAATGGTGAAGTCACCATCCCTGGAAGTCCTCAACACGTGTGGATGTGGCACTTGATTAACACGGTTTAGTGGTGCTGGGTTGGCAGTTGGACTTCATGATCATAGAGGTCTTTTCCAGACTTCATTATTCAGTTGACAAATGTGCACACAGGAAAGGGCTCTGTCTGTGGAGGGTCAGCAGCAAAAGCCCTCTCCACAACAGTAACCCACGTTGGGGTTCGCCTCACCACGTTGTAGTTGTTCACACAGCTTTCAGGTGAACGAACCACCCCACATTTTCCAGCTGTAAGAAATCAGCCAGGATGAGAGCAAATTAATTTCTCTTGTTTCAGTCATGTGTGTCAGGATGAGATGGTAGATCAAACCAAAGCAGAGAAGTTGTGGATGCCCCATCCCTGGAAGTGTTCAAAGCCAGGCTGGATATGGCTTGGAGCATCCTGTTCGAGTGGAAGGTGTTCCTGATGATCTTTAAAGTCCCTCCTACCCCAAATCATTCTGTCATTCTGTGAGTTTTGCTCTAGGTGCTGTTGGCTGCACTAAATTTTCCTTCAAGGACTAGAAATGGATTCTGAGTGATCACCTCAAGAGTATTCAAGCAGGTCTAAAGCTCTCCAGAGCACTAAACCAGCTTTTCCCCATGGATAAGTTCTGCCAGTCTGTCCCTGACTCCACCTCAATCTTTTATCCTGAACGCAGGGATGCAGCGGAGATGAGCGGGAGATGGCAAAAATGGTGGCTGACATTGTTTCCAGGCGTGACAAGCACACCATTCTGGAAGGACAGGAGCCTGCAGAGTTCTGGGAAGCTCTGGGAGGCAAAGCACCTTATGCCAGTGAAAAGAGGTAATAGTGACCTGCTTGTTCCTCTGGGCCTGGCTAGGGGACATTAAGCAAGGCATCAAAACTTTGCAGGAAAGTGAATACTTTGTTACTGTGTCCTCTGTAAAGGGAGCACGAGGCCAGAATATCACCAAAACCTTGGTCAGAAACCACACCAAGATGTTTCTTTCCTGGCTTTTGGGCCAGGAGTTCTCCTGAATGAGGAGCTACAGGTCCAAAACCTGCAGACAAAGGTGTGCTACATTCTCCTTTTCCCCCAGTAAACTCATCCCATATCTCATCCTAAGAACTGCAGGAACCACATGCTCCATTTCCAGCCATTGTCATCAGCAGCCCCAGGAGAATCGTGATACTAAATCTGATTTTTAACAACATGGACTTCTCCAGCCCTCTGGGCAGGTGATTGTTTCCTTTGCAAAAAAGTGATCTGGTGTGGCTTTCACCTGACGTCAGGCTCGTTGCCACAATGAGAGAAGAATTCTGCTTTTGTCCTCCTTGGATGCAGAAAAAATTACCTTTAAAAATCCTTAAAATGCTCTGAGAATCCCCTGAAACCTGATATTGCTGACTTTCAGGCTTTTATGCCATGTTCCACCTCTTCCTTCAAGGCCACGACATGTAGCTTCAGGGCCCTGCAGTAAGCCAGGAGGGAAAGATTTCCACCTTTTCTTGCTTTTTCCCCCCCTGCCATGCATGAGGCAGGTTCCAGGAGCAGGTCACACACTACCAGCCTCGCCTTTTCGAGTGCTCCAACCAGACAGGTCGGTTCATCATGACGGAGGTGGTCGGGTTCTGCCAGGAGGACCTGGATGAAGATGATGTCATGCTGCTGGACACATGGGAAGAGGTCAGCAAAAGCCTCCTCCCCTTCTCCCCAGACATATTTTCAAACAGGTTGTGGCTTTAGTTGGTGTGTATTGAGTTGAATCTCGGCCCATGACTGGTTCCATCTACCTTGAAATGTGTAAGATATACCTGAGATATTTATGCTCCATGCCTGTCTCAAAAGCAAAATCTTCCTTGGCTGGGGGTAAATCAGGGCTCAGAATCACAGGGAAATACTGGGAAAACACATTTCCGATCTTGTCTCTGCTCCCATTGGCAGGGGAGAACATACAGCCACGTCTTCACAGGTTCTAAAGGCTCACTGACCTTCAACACCTTCTCCCCTTGCAGATTTTCCTTTGGGTTGGCAAAGCCTCCAACGCACAGGAGAGGAACGAGGCGATTGCCTCGGCCAAGGAGTATCTCAAGACCCATCCGGCTGGGAGAGACTTGGCCACTCCCATCATCCTGGTGAAGCAGGGCTATGAACCCCTCAACTTCACAGGATGGTTCAACGCTTGGGACCCCTACAAATGGAGTGTAAGTTGCTGGAAAAGCCCTGTGGTGCACTCGTGTTCTCAGTGGAGCCTAGAGGGTGTTGTTGTCAGTGAGTATATGATGCATGGACTCAAACCTCGCTAGGACATGTCCTGAGCTTCACAGAACCATGGAATGGCTTGGGTTGGAAGGCACCTTAAAGATCATCCAGTTCCAACCTCCTGTCGTGTGCAGGGACATGAGTTCCTGGTGCTGTCTGAGCAGCTTCTGCTCCTTCACCAACAAAATGTATCTGTTTGGTCAAACTGAGGCTTTTGTAAATGTAAATAAATGTGCCTCAACTCAAAATATTCACATTTTTATAAATATTAGGCTCCAAATCAGGTTTGCTATTTCAGCCAAAAAGAGGTGGGGACTACAGGTGGTAAAATCAAGTTCAGAGAGAAGACAGACACACCCCACATCATAAGGATAAAAAAAAACCCAAACCAAACCAACAAAAGTTCGTTGTTGAAAATGCAACCACAGAGGCAAATTTATGACCCAGCTTTAAGGGCAAACTGTGGAGAAATGAAAGATGTGAGCAGACAGGTCTCGTGTTCAGGTTTGTGGAAAACCCATCAGAGCCCAGGAGCTTCTGAGCAAGGTCACCCTTGGTTCCTGCACACCAGCCTTCAAAAGCAGAGTTACAAATACCAGCTCCTCCCTGTATGGAAGTGGAAACCTGCCCCAGAAGATAACTGGGAAAGAAAAATTCCTTTCTCCCCTCTTTCCCTGGGACTTCACACTGCAGGGAAACTCTTGCAGAGATATTTTATTTCCTGTATCTGGGTTTGCATTGTCTTTCTTCCCAATCCGTGTGGTGGTGAAGAGCCTGTCTTGACAGCTGGATCTGGAGAGATAAGACAGCAACTCACAATGACCCTTAAAAATACGTTGATGCTTAGAACAAAGGTCAAAACTTGTGGGTTTGTTTTATTTTTTTTCTGAGAAACTGCTGAAAAACAAGGATACAGTTCATAAAATATGTGCCTCTAAAAATATCCCCTGTAGGCAGCTTCAGCAACTACAGAGAAGCCATCCAAACTGTTGACATCCCAGAAACATCTGGTGTGTGTTCTTTGCTCAGTTTTGGGTCTAAATCTGTTTTCTCTGCAGTCCATGTGTTTACATTGCTTGTGCTTGTTGGGAAACTTTGTTGAATGATTCTGTGAAGAACTGACATCTCCTGGCTGCTCAGGAAAACACAGTCATGAGCTTTGCCAGTTTATCTAGCATATTCCATTTTTTTTAAATAGGAAATAAGAGATATCTGGTAATACATGGCACCTAATTACAAGAAGTCAGGACTTGAGGCTTTGAAAAAATCTGTTTTGTCTAAATTAATCAGGAAAGGGGAAAAGAGAAATATTATTTCAGGCATTGCAAGATTCATCTAAAATATAAAAGATTTAAACCGAGCAGTAAATATTATTTCTCTTCATTTGCCATCTGCTCTAAAGTCTTTAAGTTTCCTGGTTTCACCTGTTATTGTACAACTACAAAGGCTGAAGTCCATTTTTTTTCTTTGTTTTCAAGTGAAAGCTCAAATTCTGGCAGTCTCCTGATTCCAGGGGCTGAGGTTTGCAGGAGCTGCCACCTCAGTGGCCATCACTGGTCTGTAAAATTCATGATCTCTTGAGCCCATTACAGACCAGGAGTGTGGGCTAAAGGCAGCCCATGGCTCTCACAGCTCTCTCTTTAGGATGGCAAGTCCTACGAGGAAATGAAGAACAGCCTGGGAGACGTGTCAGCCATATCCGAGATCAAAGTGGTGAGTTGTGTCTTGGCCATGCAAGTAGGAAACACCTGGGTTCAAACACCACCACATCCCCCAGCCTGTTTGCACACCAGGATCAGGGCAGGGATGAGAGCCTCAGGCTTCCAGGGTCAGAGCTCCTCTGCAGGAAGCAGAGGGAGATGTGATAAATTACCCATAAATACACCCAGACCTCCTGGGCCTTTTCCAGTCCTCCTCAGAGGCATCTGTGAGCAGGACATTGCCCAGCTGCTTTAATGCAGAGCACATCAAGGTGTGTGCAGCTCAAAGAGGGTGCAGTTAAATGTTTTGTGAGAGTTTGCAGTGGTGGAGCCCCTGAGATCTCAAGCAAGGGTCCCCGATCAAGAAGGGCATAACCCAGTGGGGGATCCTCCATAGCACAAAGGAAATGAGGTCCCAGCAGTCCCAAATGCCATTGTCACACGGGTCAGTTCTGCCCTGGGCAGGGTCAGGATGAAGGCTGGAAGGAAGTGGCAGGTTTGGATGAGGACAGATGGCTCATCAGGGAGGGGCGTGCAGGTAATTTAGTCATTTTAGACATGGTAGACATCTAACCTCGCCTTCTGTCATCCCACATGTGCCTTCCCCTGATGTTATCTTGAGAAGAATGAGACTGCTGTAAGTATCCTCAGTTCTTTGTAAGAGCTCTCATTAGTGTGTGCTTTTAGCAGTCCTAACACCAAGGTGTAGCATTTACAGAGGCACTGCACTAACGCTTTAGTTGCGACTTTCCCCTTGCTGCTTTGGAGCTACAGACAGTCTGTGCCAGAAGTAGTCCCCCACAACCCCAGCAGAAAGATCCTGGGATCATCCCCAACTTGCTCTGCCAGAGCATCTCATCCTGATGTGTTTTCCTCCATTTGTCAGGACCTGAACAACCTCAGCCTGAACAAGAGGACCCTCAGCACCTCCAACCTGGCTGGTTCAGGTACAGCAAGTGCCTCCTCAGAGTACAAATCTCACTTCAGCCACAGTGACAGCAACAGCTACAGCAACAGCAGCAACTACAACAGCAACAGCCTCAGCAGCCCTGCCATGGTGCCCAACGGGGAAGAGATTTACTCCCGAGAGGTGCTGATGCACAGGACGGTGGATGAACTTCCAGAAGGCGTGGATCCCACTAAAAAAGAGGTGGCAGCATTGCTGGTTTAATGCCTTTCTAACTTAACCTGGAACTGGCTAAGTTTACTTTAGACTACTGAGTCCTGCTCAGACTCAAGGGGACACTGGCAGGACACACAGGTGTCACCAAAAACAGGAGCTTCGTGTGAGGAAATTCATAGAATGGGCTGGGTTGGAAGGGACTTTAAATATCATTTAGTTCCAACTCCCTGCCATGGACAGGGACACCCTGTGATGGTTTTAGCCTAGTTGAAGTAATTACGGGGGTTTTATGGCAGAAAAAAAGAATTTTAAGTAGTAATTTTTAGAAACTGTTTTCATCTGGTAATGTTGTTTTGCTCTGCCACCCAACCTCTGTCCTCACAGGGACAGGGACAAGGTATCACAGCTGAGAACAAAGCCATAATTTGCATTTTTCTTGAGCTGTAGGTAATGTTTTCATTTGAAACTCCTCCCAGAAGGGATTTTTTTTTTATTGTTAGAAAGCTTGCATTTCATCAATTTTCAATTTCAGAAGAAAGGACACATTCCAGATTTTCGATCAGCCCAAGGATTTTGGCAATGTCTGCAGCTGAATCCAAGCAAGCTGATGGGAGGGACAGAGGGTAGATTGCCTCTACTCCCTGTAATCCATGTTTGATCAATATCTTGCTCAGCAAATCTGGCAAAGGCCAGCACCCACAGCCAGAGTCATGATCCACAGCTGGGCTCTACATGAGTTCTTCTACCCAAAATGCCAGGAAAAAACTCAACCTCCCATTCCCACAGGGCCTTTCTCAGTATCCCTGACGATCCTGCTTTCTGTAAACCATGTCTTTCCAGCAATGGGAGTGAACATTTCCAGTGAATATTTTAGGGGAGGGGAGTGAGCAAGGGGGAGATGCTTTCACTGTGAATTACTGCCTAAGGAACCACCCAAAACTCTGGCCAGCAGAGCTTCCCTGGTGGACCACAAATCATCCTGGCCACAGTATGATTAGCAGGGACTAAATTCCAGCCAGAGCATGCTAACTGCTCAAAACCAGAGCATCTCTTTGGGCTGGTGGGCTTTTATTTCCCTGGGAAGTGGGATGTGGAACAGTTGCTGGGATGTTCCACTTCCCACCACGAGGACAGGGAGCTGAACAGGAGCTGTTGGCCTGGAGTAAGAGGTCAGCACTGCCACGGTGGGGAGGGGATGCAGCCTATGGGGGTGTCCCAGGCTCTGCAAAAGCCAAAGCTGACCTGTCCTTGCTCTCTCCTCACTGCAGTGCTATCTCTCCGATGCTGATTTCCACGACATCTTTGGGAAGTCCAAGGATGAGTTCTACCAGATGCCCAAATGGAAGCAGCAGAACGAGAAGAAACAATTTGGACTCTTCTGAGACCGCAGGGGGCATCCAATGACTCTGGGACCAACCCCTGCTCCCTTAGGAGCTGCACAGAAGACGTGCAGGCATTTGCTCAATGATCCAAACCCAGCACCCCAATCCAACGCAGTTATTCCAGCAGCCACTGTTCAGGAGATGGCTCCTTTCTCCCTGCAAACCCAGAACCCCAGGAGGCAAAACCTTTTTCAGGAACAGCTTGACAGGACGTTTTTGCCTCTTTCTGACACTTTATTGCTGATAGCCACGAAGACAAGTGTGTGCCATGCAACAGCGTTGTAGCCTCATCTTTCCTCTCTCTTTTGCAAATTGCCACGTGCACGAGGCCATGATCTTCCTTCATTTGTAGAAGTTTAAAATTAGTCATGACAAAGGCCATTTGCAGCTGCTGTGTAAATTCTGAGTGGGGAGAAGAGAGGGAAGCCCTAAGAGGATGGAGGGGGACCCTTGAGGTCAGGAAAAAGGTAATGGAGTAGCCAGCTGCCCAATGGGGTAGTCTGTGGAGTGACACGGTAGCTCTGCCCCTTCTCACCTTGTAGAAAAACTACTCATCAAAGAACAGCAAGAATGAGATCTAGATTAACATGCATAGCCCAGGGCAGATAAAACACATGAGAACCTGGTTTGGGGAAAAAAAGCACTTACTGTGAGCATATTTATTAGCTGATCTATTTCAAGAGGATGATGGCACTAAAGGCTAGACACAAATATCGATTTTTGACTGCCAGTCAAGACTCTCTCTACTTTCTTCTCATTCAGACAGCATCTACAATCTCACCTGGCCTCCCTGATCACACCCAGGTGAATGTCAGAGTCCATCTGCCCACAGACCAGAGGCTCGAGGAAGCCAGGAGGGTTTTGGGTATGACCTGAGGCAGAGGGTGGCCTACTGATGGTTTTATCAGGGCTCCATCCCTGTGATGTCCGTGGGGCTGAGAGTGCTGGTTCCACACTATGGGATCAGTCTGAATGGGGAGGGCAGAGGCAAGTGTGAGCAATCAGTGAGTACGGGATAAAACTGTAAACTAAAGGAAGAAACACCGCCTTAAAAACTCTGACAATGTGGGTTTGCAGCTTTACTCCATTTCCAACCTGGTCAGTGATTCCAAATAAACATCCAGCAGCAGCAGCAGCCCTGGAAGTGTCCTTGATCAGTGTGGGGGGGGTAGGATGGCAGCAGATGAAAGCTCTGCAGGGCCACAGATCCTTCAAACACCTGGTCATCGATGGAATTTTGGAATTTGTTTTGAAAAGTAGAGAAAAAGGTGAAGAGGTGAGGCCCTTTTTGTTCCCAGACACCCCATGTATCCTGCTCCTGAAGCCCCCATTGCCAATGAGCAGCAGCACCAGACTATTCAGCAGTTGGCCTGACCGCCCAGCCCAGCTGCAGGGACGTGGGGATGGAGCTGGGGAGCTCCAGGCTGGTGGTTGAGGGGTGAAGAGCTCTCACTCAACACCCAGGACCACATCATTGTGCTGAAGTGTCACCATCTGGCTGGGCTGCAGCAGGGACCCCCAGGTGATGGGGTCTTCTGGATAGCACTTTGTGTTTAAGAATTGGTACTAACATTAGATAACCCCCATTATGTTCCTGCCACCACTTCATCCCATTTCTGCTTGAGGGTCCAGCCCAAAACCCACTAAAATCCCCTGTGCAGAGTAAGTTAAGCATCAAGCAGAGACACAAATCAGCTGAATTACCTGTGTGATTGCTCCTGTTTGTTGTGCTCACATGAGATGCAATCAGTGCACATTACCCACGTTTCAACCTCTGTTGGCACTGCTGGTATCAGCAGGATTTGCCTTGCCCCACTGAGGAGTGCTCCTGACAGCTCCCAAATTAATGAATTGCCTGTGCTCCCCAGTAAGATGCAGGAATGCCACCTACCTGTGGGCCTAACGAGCTTCACACAATCAAATGAAGACCAGAAAAAATACAGTCAGATTAGGGAGATTAGGCCAGTTTGCTACAAATTGTTTTCATTCCTGTGGCCACCAGGTTCACCAACACAAGTGGAGTGCTCCTGCCAGCACTCAGAAACCAGCCTGGGATTTCACAGACCATGGAGCCGCCTGATATTTGGGCCTGATGGAAAGTGCTGCTGCTCTCCTCATAGGAGAGTTGCTTTTATTCCCTGCCTCTGATCTCTAAAGCAAAGATCCTCTCCCACCTCCTCCCTTCCACACCTTTTGCTGTGATGTTAGTGGCAATGTTCTGTTTCTGCTGCTCTTTTCCCCAGAGCTCTTCCCTCCTGTGGGGCTCCAGCACTTCTTAATCTGCTCAGAGATGAGCTCACTTAATAACAACAGGGATCATGTCCCTTCCTCAGGGGAGAGAGAAGACCTTGCAGCATTGTTATCATGCTCTCCCTATCCCATCTCCATCTCATCTCTCCCACCCGGCTATAGTAGCTTTCCCCCAACAGCTCCTACCTGATGAGGTATGTTTTCTCTTCCCATGGATCTTGCCTACTACCTTCATTTAATTGCACAACAGGCAGAGGAAAACCCAGCCTCTCTGTGCAATCAATCTAAGCCCACCCTGACCCTGGCATCCTGGTTCCCTGCTTCTCTAGTGCTGGCCACAGCAGGCAGGTGAGGGCTTTAGCTCAATAATCCAACTGAAATCTAATCCTGCCACCCCAAAAATGCAAATAATGTGTTCACAGGTTCCACGGGCAGGGACACCTTCCTCTATCCCAGGCTGCTCAGAGCCCCAGCCAAAGTGGCCTTGAACATTTTCAGTGATGGGGCATCCACAACTCCTCTGGGAAACCTCTCCCAGTGCCTGTCTGCCCTCACAGGGAAGACTTTCTTTCTAACTTGCCCCACAAGAGCTGGTGCTGAGACAATCTGACCACCTTCACCTACGCTCTTCATCCCATGGCTCCCTAAAACAAAATGCTGAGAGCACACTGGGGGCAGGGACCAAATGCAGGCTGTCCCTCGGTGGGATTCAAGGATGTTCCATCCTTGGCCTTCCAATGTGTCTCGAACAACGTGCCCCATCCCAGAGGGGAGCTGGGCTAGCCCACGTCACTGCAGGGCCCCGTGCTCTGCCTCGCTGGCCACTCCTGAGCTCTTCCACCTGCTGGTTGTTAATGCAGTATCAGCCTTTCAGGTGTGGGTTTAATTCACATTTAATCTGGCAATGGTTTACAACATCACAGGGTATTGTAGTGAAGAGGAAAATCAATGTGTCCAGCAACATTTACTGCAGCACAACGAACTCCAGGGAGGACTAAAAGAAACCCGGCTTTGCAGTAGGCCTAAGATCACTAAATCCAGGATATTGTGGATTCAAAAAATAAGCTGACTAGAATATGTTTAAAAGGACAATAACAGCTTTGGTATCAGCCCCTCATCTTCACCACTAAGGATTAAAACCCCCAGAAAGCCTGACAACTTAAGAAATTAAGCAGGTCAATCTCCAAATTCACATATGTTGCATTCAAGTAGGACAAAGAGGCAAATGGCAACAAGTAATTGAACTCTTCCAGAACTTTTTTTTAAACTTTTAATAGTCTAACATACTGTTAGTAACACAATTGGCACTTCAAAATATATATTATTTTATTTCAATAACATTCCCTTAACTCTGTAGTTCTACTTGAAGACAAATCACTTGTCACCATAAATACTGTGTTGTTTTCAAAACACTCTTGTGCTGGGTTACCTCTACAGTGCAACTGGGACCTGCGAGCACTTACAACATCTACTTCCTCTCGGTTAAAAAATGACATTTTTCTGCAAAAACACAAAGTTTTACTGTATTTTAAAAAAAGGAAAAAAAAAAGCCCTGCTGTCAGTTGAGCGTGTTTCCACTGTCTCTGGCAAAACACATCCTCTGAGGTCGCTTTGAGTGGGTTTCACTTTGGGTCAGAGGGAAATCTGCTGTTCAGCAGCTTCTTTCTCCTTCACAGGATGAGAGGCAGGCTTTGAATGCAAAGTGGCCTGGCCAAGAGCCAGGCACACAGGCAGAGTAGTGCTCATGTATTTTTTATTACAACACAAAAGGAAACTCGGGTTACATAACACGGGCCTTTGTAGTGCAGCTTTCTTTTTTAATCCGTAACAGAAAGAAGGGGAATCGTGGCCCTGTTTAGGACTTCATATGCTGAGAGATGGCTGACACCTGCAGTTGCAAGAAGTCACCTGGCACCTGGCCACTGATTGCAGTGCTGAGGGAGACTTTTCCTTGCACAGATGTTGGGTGCTTTGCCCAGATGCCTGACTGAGCCCAACCCAAGAGCTGTACTTCACTAAAAAGGAGTCCCTATCCTCTCGCTAAAAGCAACATTAAAAAAAATCTAAATAAAGTGAACTAAAACCACAGCTGGATTGGTCAAATAGGGACAAAAGGATTAATTTCAACAGCAGCATTAGGATGTTTCCAGCACGCAGCAGGGAGAAGGTCGATGGCTGTTTCACATCAGGGGTCCTATGGAGCACCGAGTGCTGCTCCAGGGAAGGTGCTGGGGACTGACCCTGGCAGAGTTCACACACTGAATTCCTTCCAGGTCTGTAAGGAGGCTCACTGTGACCTCGAGGAGCCAGGCTGCCACTCAGAGTCCTGGATATTGATGTACACAAAGAGGGTGGAGGAGGAGTACGGGTCTCCATTCTTGGTCAGGAGATGGATGTGGCGATAACCTGGAAGCAGAGACACAGATGGAAAATGGCCTTTAGTCCAGTTGGAGAAGTATTTGCTAACGTTTGCCAGGATCCTGCACAAACATCTCCCAGTCTCAGAGCATTTTGTTCCCGGTTTCCCACAAGATCCTGAACAGGCAGGTCCCAGGGGCACAGCTCTGAGTGTGGGTAACAACGTTCCCAAGGCCTCTGGTGACAAGGGGGACCCTTCCCCAGAGACGGTGTTAACAGCTGCCCAAAAAATCCATTCTGACCCAAGCTGTGATTGATCTAGAACACTCCTCCAGGACGCTGGAGCTTCCCAAAGGTTCTGGCTGTGAGGTGCAGGGAGCAGAGCCTTACCTTGCTTCAGACTGGTGAAGGGAAGGGTGTACTGCCCGATGAAGTCATTCTTGGTCGACATGTCAAAGTCTTCCACCACAAACCGGACCAGGGCAAGTGCAGGGACCTCAATGTCAAATGTAAACTCTTCGTTCCAGTTTGGGTTAAAGCCTGGGGAACATAGACAAGAATAGAGGTCAGAGATGTCGGCAGTAAGAATGGTGGTCCGAGGTGTTCGCAAATGGATGGAGACTTTTCCTGACTGTCAACCTAATTTGACCCAGACCAAGGCTCTCAGGAGGTGCCAAGAGCCTTATTCCCAGCTTTGATACTGTGTTTTGCTACATGGAACTAACAAATCCTTCAGCTTGGGCTGTTCACTGCAGAACTTGGTCCTAGAAAGGAGTGAGGAGCTGGAGAGGGGAGGGACTCAGCTCTGCTCCACAGGCTTTTGCTGGCTGGTACATGGATGTCTTTGGTTGCTGTTGGACCAGATGCAAACTTTTACAGCCCTAAACCAGGGGAGGGAAGAGAGCAAAGCTGTGCTTTTGTGTTGAGACAGCCTTCTGGGGCCTTAAGCCTCTCCAACAGCTTGAGACACACCCATCTGACCACCACCTTGTGCCCCAATTTCCCTGTCTGCAAGAAAAGTTAATGAGGAGTGTCTGATTACAAAAAGCATCATCAAGTTTAGCTAAGGGTCATGTGGTCCAGAATCACAAAGCAAACAAAACTGAGACCAACACACAAGAAATGTAGAGCAAGCTCAGGGCGCTCTCTCCAGGTCATGGCAGGTGCAGTGTCAATAAACCACTCCCCAGAAGCAAACAGGAGAGGACATCCTGCTGGAAACCCTGCTGCCTGTGCACAGCAGAGACCAAGGACAGCAAAATGTCACCTGGAGCCCGCTGGTCATGCAGGGTTTGTGAGTGATTCAGCAGGAGACAGGGATCTTTCATCTGGCCCTGAAGGTGCTGAGATGTGCCTGTGGACTTGTGCCAGTGCAAAATACCTGTGGTGTGTTGGGACACTTTATTTGGACTTCTATAGGATTAAATCGACTGTACTGCTTAGTGAACACACTGACACCCTTCATCCTTGGGAAAAAAAGTGTTGCTGATTCCATGGGAGCAGAAATGGAAGTTGAGGTTGAGTCATTGGTCCTGGCACAGCAGGTTTCACTGTAGTGGCATCAGGGAGGGATTCTCAGCTCATCTCAGTGCCACAGCGAGATGCTCAGAGCTGCAGAGCTAGCAGGTTCCCACAGCCCACCAAGCTCCACAGCTCTGCTGTTTGTGACCTGATCTGTGTGTGCCACAGCCCCTGGTTCAGTCCCACCAACAGAGAATCACAGCATCATTTAGCTTGGAAAAGACCCCCGAGTCCATTGAGTCCAGCTGTAAAACACCAAACCAGGTGAGCAGCTGAAGCATGGTCACACACCTGAAACCTCAGCCCATGACAGGCAAACCCCTCTCTGCAGCTGCCCCTTTCCATCAGGGGTGTTTTCACTGTTTGATTTGCTTTCCACAAGGCAGCACTTATCATTCCAGCCTCACTCCAGTATTGCCCCTGCCAGCCAAGGGCTGGCCATGGGGCTGGGAGTGCTCAGCAGCCCTGAGCAACAGGCCTGGCAAGTCTGAAACGTTCCCTACACAACTTTCACTTGACAGGCTACAAAAATTATTGTAGGTGACGGAAATGGCCGTGAGGTTTAGGAGCCAGGCCAGGTTTATTCAAACAGGAAAGAGGAAAAGGGAAACATTGTTAGCAGGCAGGAAAATATGCACCAGCTTTCCAGTGCTTGGCTCTCACTCCACACAGAAAAGCAGAGTGTGTGTGTTTGTGCATAATATTCAAACCCTCACCACACAGAGGGAAGTCACAGCCATGTCTGACTGATAAGAAATGGTCCTCCAACTTTTGAGATATTCAGATTTCATCTGGGCAACACCCTGAGCAGTTTGAGTAAACTTTGTATGGCCCTACTATAGACAGAGGCTGGAACAGAGAGCTCTGAAGTTCCCTGCAACATCAGTCCTTTTTTGAGTTTGTGACATTTTCAGGATACAATCAGCCCCACGAGAAGCTTCCTCTGGGAAGATCCTGGTGAGAATCTCTGCACCCCAGGTCAAATCCAACTGCTTTGGGGTAAAGAGCACTTCCAAAGCTCTACCTCTGCAAATCTGGCAGCCAGCCCCAAAGAACTCACGTGGCTGATGTTGTTTTACAGGGAATTTCTGTCTCCAAACAACAGAAGAAGAATAACACCTCATGTATCTGCTTAGTGGGGGCAGGCTTGGGTGCCCCAGGCAGGTCTGGGCACAGGGCAGCAGTCTTGCCACGGAACAGAAAAGGGTTCCTGCTCATGGGAGCACAGCTTGGAGGAAACCCCCTCACCATTGTTTTCGATGACTTTGGTCTGCTTCTTGTTGTTGTCCTGCTGGACACCGTGGATCTCTATCGTTACCTTGGGATCCACAATGGAGTTTTTGCTCTTGTTCACCTTTGGCAGCTGCTGACCAGAGATTATCTGTGGAGGAAACACAGGCAGAGGTCAGGACATCACTAGGAGAGGGGGCTCCCTGGAAAATTCCCTCTCCTTCCCCAGGAGTGCAGGATCTGCTGTGAGAGGCTGGTGCTGTCATTTCAGAGCCAGTGCTGTGACATCCTTCACAGGAAGCTGTCATGAGCTAAAGCACCTAAGGAACCCAGCTCCAGCCCAGTTGTCTGGGACAGACAACTTTTCTGACTGTCCCCCACAGTGATCAGCTGGCACTTGGGAACACCAGAGGTGACTGCTGACTGCCATGTCTGCCTGCACGGTTCTGGAACGACAGCGAATATTGTCATTAACCTACTGCCCAACATTAAACATGTGAGTAGATCCCTGGAGAATCCAGGTCCATGAGAGCCCCCAGATGTGGGAAATCAGCAGGGTTAGGACAACATTGCAAAAAAGGATCAGAAGAAGGAGAAGGTAGAACATGCCCCCCCCCAAAAGTGGATGTTACTGAGATGTTTTCTGATTTCTATTCTTACTTTAAGCAGGAGCCTCTTCTTTGTCCCCCATGTTCCTTCTGTGATGGATTTTGGATTGAATTTGGTTTGCTCATCCCGGAGGAATTCCGGCTTTAAGACATACCCAGAAAACCCATTGTCCTGGAACCGACCCTGGTACACATCCATTTCTGTGCCTGCTGTCTGGAAATTTAGGGCAACTGCAACATAAATAAATAACTTCAGTCACTCAGATAAATCAATAGGAATCTTTTCATGCTAATTCTGTTCCATGAAACTGCACTTCATGGACATAAACATTGGCTTTTTCACGCTTCAAAGAGCAGTGGTAAACTCTGACCCTCACAGCCTGCTAGCCCTGAGGATTTCTTGCATTCAGAGATGACAGAGACAGGAGGAACCATTACAGCCATCCTGGGTTCCCCAGGATCAAAAATTGTCCTACATGGAATTTATGCCACCTAGAGCAACTGCATCTTTCAGATAAATCTCTTCATTTCTCCACTGAAGGAGTTCTCTCCTGCAGTGAAGCCAGCAAATCCCTCTCAGATAACTTCTCTGGTTATTTAGCCTCATTATAAAACCTCCTTTCCAGCCCAGATCTGCTTGTTTTCATTTGCCATCCCGAGGGGCATCGATGCCTCTGTTTGGACTAGAGAGCTCCTCACTGTCTGAACTCCTCAGGTGGCAGCACAGAAGCTGTGATCAAATCACCTCTTTATTGTCTGCTGCCCAAAATAGATCAAGCCTCACTGGTGTCCTAACACCAGGCACATTCCTTGTATTCTTCCCAATTTGTCAATACCTTTTTTAAAGGCATTGATGTAAAACCTGGAACACTCTCTGTGAACAGCCTCACTGACACCACACAGGGAGTGCATGTGGGCCCCAGCAGCTCCTCAGTGCTCCCTTGATTTCCTCAAGGATGATTTTAACATCTTTAGCAAAATCTAAGACATCTCTTAAGACACAAAAATTTATCCTGGTCCTGGGTCCTTCACACCCTGTCATATTTGAAGGTTGAAAGCATTTTAAGGCACTCCCCTACTTTTCCACCTGCAGCAAGACTTTGATAACTGCAGTACACTGGTTTTACTGGGAGCTGCAAGTACTCAGGGCTTCTGAAAAATCTTATTTTGGGTGTCCAAATACTGAATTCTGGTCAGATAAGGCATGCAGGTCTGCCCTTACTGTACCCCAAGGGAACTGATGGCGCCTCCCAAGGACTGTCCAGAGGCCAGGCAGGGCAAGGGGTGCTACCTGCAGGACCCACGGAGTTCATGCTCCCTCCCCATTTGTTAAATGGCTGCTGACAGTGAAATTGCAGGGATTTGCACATTAATGTGCAGAAAAGCCTCTCCTAGTGGATTTGTGGTGAGCCAGAAGATGGTCTATGGAAAGTCACCGGGCATTGTTTGGAAAGCTGGTTTCTCCCAGTGACTGCTGAGCCTCCAGCTGCAAAGGGCTTGAGATTCTGCCTCAGCTGAAGCCCCTCCACAGCCAGGTCATGGGTGACCCAGACAGGTGAGCCCCTCCAGCCTCCCAGAGACACCCACCGATCTGGCAGCCGACGTTCCACAAGTCCACAGGGCTGTAGTTGGAAGAATCCGTCCTCCAGCCTGCAGGGTAGATACGGCTCAGGTGCCTGATGTTGTGATGAATAAAACTGGTTCCTACAGAGAGAGAAAAAACCAGAAGAAAATGGCCCTTTCAGTGATGGGGCTACTTCTATCTCTTCTTGCTGCTGCTGTGTGTTCCCCTCTGCCTGGCAAGTCTGGCTGAATGGGAACCACCTGCAAAAACGCCCTTCTTGGTAACAGCCCTGAGGATATTAAGTTCTTCCCACTGTTTCTCAGTAACATGCATGACCAAAGAGATCATAACCCATGTCTTTGGGATGCCTTTTCCACCAGCAGCTGTCTGTTTTTGGGGAACAGGGACAGAGGAGGGCAGAACACACGCACCAGACTCCTGGGCCAGTTTCAGAGCTTTGCTCTCCGAGAACGATGACATCTCGTAGAAAGCCCGAGGATGGTTTGGGTCATCAAAGCCTTCAAAATGGACACTCTTGCAGTAGACGACTGTGTCTGACAGCTCCTTGGCCAGCTTCAAGGTGTCACTCTAGAAACAGGAGAGCAAGAGGTTTGTGGGGAGTTTTTGCTGTCGTGCTCAGAAGTGGTAATTGTGTTTTCTCTATAGGACCCTTGGGGCTTCTCTTCTCCACCTTTTCACATGGAAAGGATGCACACTCTCAACACTCAGTGGCTGCTGGTGTGCCCTCTGTGTCACCCTGTGCAGGAAAGGGTGGAAAAGAATTCCCCCTCTGTTGGTAGGATGCCCTTCCCACTGCTCTCTGCAGGGTCACTTGTATTTCAGCACCCATGTCTGTCTCCAGGTGCTAAACCTTATAACACAGCCTTAGCAATGACTCTTCCATACTGTCCTGGTCCCAGGCATGCAAACTTGGAAATAAAGGGAACAGAAGGATGTTTTAGCCTTCCCAGAGCTTGGGCTTTTCCCCTTTGAACTAGGGAGTTCTCACAATGCTTTGATGACCCCAACTCCACAGCCACATTCACTGGTGCAAGTGAGAGTCCCCAGCTCCCACCGGGGGCAAGAAAATAAAATGACAGATGTCAAAATAATGTACATGTTATTGACTAGAGATCAGAGAGATAAGTAAGACCCTCAAAGAGCGAGCAAATCATCACAGAGAAACGCAGATTAGACCAGGTCCAGAGGCAACACCAATCAGTTTTGCCATCGGTGGGGCTGAATGTGTCTGTGTCACCTATGAACCCACTCTGTGAGGGATATGGGCTTCACAAGGACCTGACCTCTGGAAAAATCCATTTCCTCACATGATGGGGCATGTGTAAAGGCCAGCCTCTTCCTCCCAGAAATCATCATACAAATTGCTTTAGTAACTGACCACCCCTTCCCCACGGATCTTCCTTCCCTCCCTCCTCCAGGTCAGAAACAAACAGCCAGTGAGAGTGCAGGTGTATCCCAAAATGAGACTGGAAAAGCCAAAGTCATGACTGTCCCATGACAAAGAGATTTCTGGAAATAAGACAGAGATTGAACATGTGCCCTTCCACTGCTTCTCTAAATGCTACATGGTCTGTCCCCACTGCAGTCTCATTTTAGAGAAAGAAGCCAACCTTTGTGCTTGACTGGCTCTGTAAGATCTCTGTTTGTGCTTGGGACAGAGATCATTAAGCTGAGCAAGCACCAGGATCCTCAGCCCCAGCAATTTCAACAATTCACCCTTCTACATCCCCAGCTGAGTAGCTGAAACCACACTGAGACCTGTCTTGGCTGGGAACACATGAAAAATTGTATTTCAACTGATTTTCTTTTTTTGTTTCTTTAGGTGTGGTACAAAACCCACCTAAAAAGAGATTTCCCAGTGGTTACTTCTTTCACTTACCTTCCCCTTCTGCTCTACCTTGGTCTTCACAGATTCATCTTCAATTTCAGCTGCTTCATCTTCATCAGAGACATCCTCAGCCTCCAGGTTGTTGTTCCCATTTATGGGATCCTCCTGCCTGCTCAGCTTCTTGCCTTTCACCAGGATCTTCCCTTTCAATTGCTGCACAAGGAAAAGTGGACAAAATATCTGGTGGTTAGAAAAAACTCTGGCCCACCCTGAAAAGGTCCCTCACTGCAACCAGGGCTTTTACAGTTGCATCAGTGACTCATTATTATCCATAGATACAGGTAAAAATAAGTCTGTTTTTACACTGAGGCCCTGCCCTGCCTCTGCCCAGCCTCTGAGACCACAATCATGAGTGTGAAAACCCCAGAGAGCCCAGTGATTCCCCTCTGCTATAGAGCTGACCACCCCTCACCCAGACAACTTAAACAGTTGTGCTGTTAAAGACAATTAAAATACACCTTTTTTTTTTCAAGACTGAAATGTTGCTCAGCAAACAAGGCTGAGCCTGGAGGTCAGGGCTGCTGGAAGAAATTTGTGGCACCACTTTTGCCTCTCTGTGTGGCCTGTTGTTTAATCCACCCCTTGCTCTTCAGTGTGTGGTTATAAACCCATGCACAACTCAGGAAACTGTGTGAGATCCAAGCAGGGGCTGAGGCAGTGCAGCCTCTGCTCCACAAACATTTTCATGGGTACGGAAGTCCAATAAGTTCTGGACAGGTGCTTTGTGCACAGCAGACATGGAATTTTAATACGTGAGGGATTTTGCAGGTGAAGCCTTAGGGTGCTGACAGCCTCAGGAGGAGTTCCCAGACCCTTTCAAAGCTACATCCTCTTCTGGGAACAGCTTCTCCTGCCACTGCTCCAGTGGTACAACACTGACCACAACCAGCAGCACGCGCCAGGGTATCACAGCTGGGAGCAGAGGGAGTCCAGGGAGCACATTCCTTGTGCTGAATCAATTCTCTCCAGCCTCTTTCAAGGTTCACATAAAAACCCTCATCACTGATATATCCTTTGTGCAAGCCCTGGCTGTGGGAGGAAGGCTGGAGCCTGGAGAGGGATGACTTAGAGCCCAAACAAAGCAGCAGCAATGCTTGGGACAGGGAGAAGTATTGAGAAAGGTGGCTGGGGGCAATCTCCAGGTGTGTGGGTTATGCCTTAAAATCAAGAGCACCACTAGACCTGGCAGCTTCCAGGAACAGGAGATTTGCTGCCACCTGGATGTGTTTGGTACTCCTGGCTTTGGAAGGCACAAGATATTCCAGAAAAATTCCATCTTGGAATTAGCCAGTACAACCCCTCAGCCTGTGTAGCACGTTCCCCTTTCCTTAGCAACACCCTATATTTGCCTTTTCTGCAACAGCAAAAGCAACAAAACCCCACCACATTCAAATGACAGGATTGTGGAAAACCAAGACTCTTTTATAAAACAACACAGGCATTTTCAAAGAACATGATTCCCCCTTTGTGGGGTCAAGCAAATTGCATCACGTCTTTACAGAGACCAGCCCCACTCCTCACCACCTGGCAAAGCTGTGGGTGAAGCTGGGTTTGAGCAGAAATCTGACACTGGCACCTGAGGCAGCAGCCAAGAGCATTTTTATTCAGCTACCACAAATAAGCTGTTTACACTGGGGCACTTTCCCTGTCACTCAAAACCTACACTCAAAGGAGCAGTCAGAGCATAGCAGTACCCCCCTCCCCATCCCCAGACCATCCTCCCAGCCCTCAGCCCTCCTCCAGGCACAGCTCTGCTCTGTTTCTTCACATTCATGGCTGGGAGATTTTCAGAGCCTCACTTCAGTCTGCTGCTCTCATGTCCCTTCCCACCCTCCTGCATCAACACCCAGCTCTACACTGTTCTTCCACCACAAAATCCAATTCTGTGTGAGCTTTTAGGCTCTGCTCAACACTTGGGAAGGACAAGCCTGGAAGGATTGCACTGGAGACAGCGAGGAGAGGCTGAGAGCAGCCCCTCTTGTCCCTTGCAGGCTGCAAATACGATCCTGGTATTTAATATATTATCTGCCTTTGCTTTCTAATGCCCCAAAAGAAATGTTATTGCCACAAGTCAGCAGTGGAGAACTAAGGATAAGGTATTTGGGGCAGTCCCCTTCATTCTTAATTGCCAGCAGGTAATTAAGCTTTTCAAGCTTCTCCCATTCAGCCTGCACAGCAAGTGGGAGGTGCAATTTCTGGCACAGACCAATCCTACATGGCTGAAGAACATCACGAGGAAAAGGCACAGCAACACAGCCTCCACTGTGTCTCCTCACCACAGCCCACTCCAGGGGTGCCAGCAGCAGGTCCTCAGTGCTGCTGTTATCCTGTCTAGCCTGTGGTTCCTCTGGGAAACCTTGGATATGGGGCAGAAGCACCCCATGGACACAGGGACACCGCTCCTATGTGTACAAGGGAGAGCAGCCCACGTGCCACCTAACTCAGAGGAGATCCATTTGATAATTTGTCCACAACAAGGAGTGAGACTCACCCCAAAGCGAGGCATTTTCATCCCCATTTCCTGCAAAAGGTGCTATCCTATAGTAGCATTGCAGTGAATCCCCTCTGCACAGGAAGCAAAGTTCTAAATCTGAGAGTTTATCTTCTTTATCGAGGTTTTAAATAAGCTGATATAGACAGACACAAACACACATGTGCCCTTGCTCCATCTCACTTGGTTCCCTTTCATGTGATATTAAGTATTTCTAGCCTGAGGCAAAAGACACTCACCTCATCAGTTCAGCTGTGTTGAGCAGATCCCTTGTCTTAGGAGGAAGCAAAAGCTGAAATACTCAATAAGTATTCTCCAAGTAGACCATAAAGCCATTCCAACTGTCTGTGGCATGCCCAAGGTGGACTACAACCTCAGGAAAGGCTACAAGGACACTGGACTGCCCTGAGAATACACAGTGGAACGGCTGCTGGAACAGAGGCAACTCTTGCCCTTCTTCACATGCCCTATAAATAGCATTCCTTAGTCCCCAGAAATGGAGCTCCCCTGCTCTCCCACCTTTTCCACTGCACACTGAACAAGCTCAGCTCTGCAGGTGAAATGGTTCTGACACACTGGGACATGGAAACCATCTTAAAGGAAAGCACTGTTTTGATCAGAAGCAGCAGAGCTATAATGAGCAGAGGATTTTAGAAGATCTGCATACACAGGTAGGTAAACAGGTAGGTTTGTCCTACTTGAAAGCTTCCTGCCCCTAAGAGCAACCCAAGAATTCTGAATTCCAGTTTTCATCTCAGTGGGAATGGAAGATTTGTAAAGTGATCCACCTCAACAAACTTTCTGTGGCTTCAACACCTCCTTTAGAGTCAACAGAGAGAACCAAACACTCCCAGGGTGTGATTCTTCCTCTGTTTGCACAAACACTGAGGAGGAGGTGGACCACACCTCCAGCTCCTCTGACTTTCTCCAAAGGAGCCGTAAGTGAAGTGCTCAGGAACACGGATACACAGGGTCTGAGCACTGCCACCTGACATCCCACTCTCAGGATGAGGATATCCATCTCTCCAGGCTTCTGAGAAGCTGTGAGGAATAACATGTTCACATTCACGAGGAGATGCGCAGATCAGATCCACTAATTGACATCACATCTGTGCACGTCCTTCAGCTGCAAACTGAGGTGTTGCACCAGCAATGAGTGGCACCAGGAAAGGGAAAGAAACACATTACTGAAGAAGGTTTTGGAGGATTGAAGGAAACTCAGCTCAAGAACTTCACTCAAGAAGAAGGGGCCCTGGCAGACCCCTGTGCAGATCAGGGATGGGGCAGAAGGGCAACAACCCACCAGCAGCAGAGACTGGATCAGCTCTGTCCTACAACCCTCATGCTGCCTGGAGCTTTCATGTGGCTTTTGGCCTTCCATCCTACAGCCTTTAATTCACTATTGGGACCTAAAGACAGCATCTTGGGGGAGATATTTAGATAATCTGTGTAGCCCAATAGTGTTCCTGAATGGAGCCTATTAAATCAGATGTCTGCCTCAGGCTGTGGTATAAATCGTTAGCACAAATCCAAACTGTGTCAATCTTCCTTTAATTACTGACGTTGCCCTGCTGACACAACCGGCAGCAATCCTTCAACTGCTTGTGTTTACAGCCTTCAGCTTTTTGCTCAGTGGCAGATCCCACCCTTTTCCTGATATTAAAAATACCTTGTTGTCCCAGGTTTCTTCATGTCAACGTCACAAGGGAGTGGAAAAGCCAAGAGGTTCCTGGTTTGTTTTTCCCTCATGTTTCAGTTTCAATGTATTTTACACCCAAAAAAAGTCATCATTTCAGCCCTTTGCACTGTCCTACTTCACATTAGCAGGGAGGCAGAGGAAAGGTACCAGAAGGAAAAGGATAGGTGTTGAAACACTGGAAATTTTTCTCTGTTTAAACTAAATGGATCAATCCTTCCAATGGAGCAGATCAGCCCAAACCCATTCCCTAGGGTAGATCTGGGCACTGTGTTCAGCTGGGGCCATGTGCCTGTTTGGGCAATCAGAGCAGGAGGTTCGATGAGCACAACCATGGAAAAAACATCTTTGGGAAGTTGGGGTCATCCCTTCACACTCACAAATCACACATTGCTTTGCTTGGTGTTTCTCCTTTCTTTCATCATATCATTGCCATCAGCTGAAAAGCCATCAGCACTTCTCCTGATCCTGCACCAGGATAAACACCAAGTCAGGAGAGGGCACTGAAGACATATTTTTCCTACTCAGTAAGAGCCTGCAAAGACTGATCTCCATGCTGGGAGTGTCGTCACTCTGGGAGAGTCACTTCTCCTAAGGGAGGCACCTTATCTATGCCAGAGCCAAGGTCCTGCTGAAGCAGCAGCAGTAAAGATTACAATTCACCCTAATTTATTTCTCTGGTGCTTAGGGACCAGCCCAGAGCAGCTTCCCTCTGTGCTAGGCATTGTATCAAACAAGGCACAACACTCCCAAACAAAAGGGGAAAGTTGGAAAGGGAAAGGAGATAAAGGAAGAGGAAGAGCAAATATAGAGGGTATTTTAGGTGGATCGTTTTCCTCTCCTTTCTCCCCTGCTGACTGCCAGCTTGATCTCATCCACAAACTCCTTCCAGCTCTGACTAGGCACGTTCATCCAATTTTTGGCATTTCTTTAGCAAAGACATGCAATTTAAAGGGAACTGCAGCTATCCACACAGGAGCCATTCCCAGTGGCTACCCCAGGACACTCTCAGTGGGAGGACACTTTGTGTTTAATATAACTTCAGGCTACTTGCAATGGTTTTCCCCTTGAGTTTTGAGCTTTGCACTCAGCAAAAAGAAAAACTTCTATCTTGTCCCACCCTCAGAAGGCAGAAAGTGCTGGAGGGGCCTTGCTTACCTCTGGGGAGGGAAACTGGGATTTGTTTCCATCGACTGGGGCAACCAAGAGCATGTCCTGCAGGATGGTGGTCATGTGCTGAGCCATGACCTTCTGCTGGTCCACGCTGCAGTGGTTCTCCAGGGAGATGATGACGGGGTATGGTGAGGTCTGGAACAAGAGAGCAACACACACCATCAGTGAACTCTGCAGTTTCACCAGTCTGAAGCAATTGGTATGAACCCCAGTGCTGTTTTCTCTGGGAACGAGTGTGTCAAGAGTAGGGTCTGATACTCTCCTAAAGCAAGGATTTGTTAAAAATGGACAAATTTAACTGTGCAGTAGTTACTCAGATCTGTGCTGATGCCTTCCAGAGATGATGATCCAATTGAGAGGGCACCAGGATGGGTCAGGATGCCTCTCACAGACTTTCTGGGGCACTCCCTGTGCCTCCATTCTCCACTTGCACTGCGGGTCAGAGCACCTTCCTACCCACCTTCAGAGGAAGGACTGGGAAGGGGGCTTTGAAATCACAGGGTTTGGTCAAATCCTTAAGTGATATCAATCCTTCCTGCATTCCTGCATAGGCCTGATCTGGTTCCCTGTGCCCCCCAGGTCATTTTGTGTGCTGAAGGCATTGCCATTATTGTCATTGTCACTTCTTTGTGGCCCGAAAGGAAACTTGACACCAGCTCCCAAGTGCACTGAAGGAAAACAGCACAAAGTCCAGTGAGTCCAGACAGACCTAAGGTTTTCTGAAGGCTGCTGCCATACAAGACTCCCAACCTGCTCATTCCTTTTAAATCAGAATAGAAATAGTCCTTCACACCCAAAGCATGCACATGGGTTCCTCTAAACTAGAAACGAATCCTGAGACATCAAAGCCACATAAATCATGGGCTTGGCATTTTCCACCAAGTATGCTCAAGATACTGGGCATCAGTGTCGTTGCAGTGGGGTCCAGGATGCAGCTGTGCTGGCACAGGTTCAAACTCATCCTCAGATGGTGCTCTCCCTGTCCAGCAACACCCAGGAATGGATTTTTGCAGGAAGCAGAGCACGGATGCTTGGACAGAAGGACACATCTTGTCCCCACAAGAAATGCTAAGGTGAAGCCTTCATTGCTTCTGCTCCCTGCTGGGAGGGAAGAGATCTACTGTCAGTCCTGGGTTGTGCAACATGAGAAAGGGTCCCTGGTCCTTACTTTGAATGCATAGTTCTTGATGGCCTTAATGACATCGCTGAAGAGGATCTTGGAGGTGAGAGTGTAGCCGTGATAAATGACGGGCTCTGAGTTGGGGCCATCCCAGCAATCCAGCTCCACACAGCGGCAGCCTTTGGTGAGGGCTCTGGAAACAAAGAAGGGACCTGGTTGGATTCTACACCTTCTGCTCCATCTCCAGCTGAGGGTCCATCAGCTGCCTGGGAAGACTGGTGGGAAGTTCAGGGAGCAAGGGAGAAGAAAGGAGCTTGGAAAAACAGGAAAGCAGGTAAAGGATGGGATCAGGTGAAATCAGCATCAGCACAGAAGGATCTGAGAAATAAGGTAGTGAAAGTCCAAGGCAGAATTATCCAAAGAATAAGACACAGTGAGTGCCAAATGAGAAAGGACACTCATGATTGTGCCCCAAGTCTTTCCCCAAAGATGGTGAAGAGAAGAGAAAATCAAGAGTGGCTGCAATGGAAGAATGACAGTCAGCCTTAGAAGCCAGGTCACAAAGCTTGGACGACGTGATTTCTTCATCTAGATCTGACGTTAACATGAGAGATGAGTCCTCAGAGCTGGGAGGGAGGGAGGCAGCTATGGGGACTCCACCACAGCTGGGGAGACTGCTGAGGGCCAGTTTCCCAAACCGAGTCTACAGATTGAATTTCCACATGAAATTCCCACCTCTACATATCCATACTTCCATTTCAATTTATTTTCTAATGTAGATTCCCCACCCCATCTGCCTAGGAGCTGGTCTTCTCTCTTTTACAGTAATTCCCTAAACATTTCAGATTACACAACTCCTTTAACTCATTGCAATAGATTCACAGAATCACAGAATGGGTTGGGTTGGAAGGGACCTTAAAGATCATCCAGTTTCAACCCCCTGCGACAGGCAGGGACACCTTCCACTGGACCAGGTTGCTCAGAGCCCCATCCAACCTGGACTTGAACATTTCCAGGGATGGAGCATCGACAGCGTCTCTGGGAAACCTGTTCCAGAATCATGGGATTTTTTTTTTACAAGCAAAACATACATCTATAATTTTAAGACTCTGTTAGATGAATTCAAAGTGCTACTGAGAAGTAACTTGTGCCAAATTTCACTCTCTACACTTTTGACCTTGTGACTCTAGACAGTCATAGCTCCTGAAAAAAGGTAAGTCATAAACAAAGACAGAATTGCAGTCCTTGACTGGCTCATAAGGAAACACTGTCTCACCTGATAAAAACAAGGAGTAATGTAAGGTGGGTGTGCAAGTTACTAAAAGGTCACTGCGTCCATCTGGCCATGAGACATCAGTCTCTGTTAAAGGCAGACATAGGCAACACCTAATGCTCTGTGCAGGGGTGCTCTGGGAATATCTGAGATGCTAAAAAGGGACCAGGTGTAAGTTACCTGATCACTCATCCTGCTCCATCAGCTCACACCCCATCTCTTTGTTTTGACTGCTCCAGCTAGGACTCTCCAAAATAAACCCCAGCATGGTTGTGGGGACAGTCCCTGCCACGGGCCTCTCCCAAAAGGCAGTACAGAGCATAAGCACCATGACACTATGCATCATTTTGGCTCCTTCCAATCCCTATACAGACCTGTAGCTCTATCCCAGGGATCTTTGCATCTTGTTGCACCCTCTCATGCCATGTTTTGGGGAATGCAACAACCCCTCAGCATCATGCTTTGAAAACACCATGCCAGAGGGCTGCAATCCAGCCTCCTTGTGGCTGCAGATATTTTATACTGCTTCCAAATGTAGTGATTATACATCTTACACTCAGGTGGTCAGATGAGACCCAGGTCAAAGAGATGCGAAAAGGAGGGCACAGCCAACCTGGTTTGGAAACAGCTCACCCTG
Organism: Corvus kubaryi; assembly: GCF_017639235.1. Classification (NCBI taxonomy): domain Eukaryota; kingdom Metazoa; phylum Chordata; class Aves; order Passeriformes; family Corvidae; genus Corvus; species Corvus kubaryi. The sequence goes on along the minus strand of NW_024581137.1, from coordinate 54,841,750 downwards.
GAAACATGGGCCAGCCTACTTTACCTGGTCTGGTGAGAGACTGCTTCTTGATCTCTTGCATCCATCAGCACAGACACTTACGTCTTCTGAAAGAAAGAGGTTAACCTCACAAACACACACAAACACAAACACACACACTCTTTACCTGATATAGGCCTCTGTGCTGCTTGGCCCTGTGATCTGGTCTTCCATGAGATAGGTGTTGTGTGAGGATGACACCAGGTAGTGACTGAGAGGTTGGGTCATGTCCTGGTAAACTTTCCTGTGGGAGGGGTTGAATATGTTCCCCTCATCCGACAGCAGGTACATCAGGAAACCATCCTTGGTCATGGCGTTGCCCCTCTTGGCTGCCAGGTAAACAGACAGAAAACCCCACACTGAAAATGTGATGCCACCAGGTTGTGCCATCACCTTCACCACGGTGCCTCTGCTCTCCAGGGGATCTCAGAGACAGAATGTGCTCCCCAGGCATTCAGTAATAGCAAAGACATCGATGTTCTCCAGACAAGGATGACACCTTCAGCTGCCTGAAAACGCTTTTAAAGCCCCTTTGCAAGTGTGGCTTTTTTGACACTTACTGTCCTTGATAACATCTTAAAAGTGTCAAAGACAGACCTTACCTCATCTTTCTCTGGAGATTTACAGCATAAAAATCTCTGTTTGAGCATTTCAATGTTTCTTTACGCTAACCCAGAGAAGCTGTCGGATGTCTAAACACAGCCAGATAAATCCTGTCTAGATTACCCAATGAAATACATGATTTGGAAAGAGGAAATACAAAATTACTCCCCATTTTAAAGGAACAAGCTAGATCTCAGTCTAATCCTAAAGCCTGACAGTTGCAAAACCTCGTACTTCTCCTAAAGGAATACCAGGAGAGTGGAAAACCAGCCCATGATCCTGAGCTGGTTGCTTGAACGCATCCTCCAAGGTGCTCCAGACTGATGGTTCACCTACATTCTGAGCAGACAGACAGTTCTGGGACTGCCCTCCTAAACAGCTGTCACCTCCTTGGCCTCTACTCAGATATCCCATCACCAGATGGCTTTACAGGTGCCCACCATCAAGAACATCTGCCTCCACTCCAGCTTCTGGAGAGCACAAATATTGCTACACTCTCAACCTTGGAAAGCCACATGAGGTCTTGGCATTTGAATAACCCATCTGAGTCTTTCCCTCAGGATTTTCATCATCCTGTAGTCAAACCTGTATCAACCCCTCTCCTGCCAGTGCACCCAAAAAAAACTGAAGAGAGAGATTTCCCAGCCTCTCCTTGAGCAGCTAATGTTCCCCCAGGAGAGTCGTGTTGTAGAAGCAGCTGTGGGGAGAAAATAATACACAAGACTGCAGGAAAAAGCAGCAGCAACACAATTCATAATTCAACAAAAAAGCAAGATTCTGAAGCAAACCAGCCAGGGTTTTCAACCTACCTCTTTCATTGGGCTCATATCTCTGAATTAAGGCAGGGGCAGCAACAACAGCATCTTCTTCCTGCTGCATCTCATAGAGAAACCTCACCAAGTTCTGGCAGGACATGAACCCTTCTGGGTCTGAGTACATTTGGAAGATGCTGTCTATTTCCTTCCTCTCTGTCAGTATCTTGTAAAATTCCTCTATCTCATCATCCTCCAGAGCCTCTGTTTTGGACTTGTCACAGTGCTGTAAACGTAGAGGGGAGAAGGAATGAAAACCTTCTTTCCTTCTGGCATAGGCCAGCCGTAATCTGCACCAGGGCTACACAACGTAGAACACAAAATAATTGCAAAGAGTTACTGGCCAGTGAGTGAGGAGCACTTGGTCAATGACAAAGGTTCTCTTTGACAAGGCCAATAGTCAAGAAACAGTTACAGTTATTTGTATTTATAGATTATCAGTGTGCTCAAAAGCACCACCCTTGGGTTCCATCACTTGGAGTGCTTCAGTCAGGACAGCTCAAAATAATCTAAGCACAGATCAAGGGTCAAAAGAAATGTAAGTCTTGATCTCAGGAGGAATAAAGGGAAGCAATTAACTCTCTTAAATAATGATAGAGAGTATAGCCAAAAATCCCGTAGGTAAAGTGAAAAAAACCCTCCCCTTGACCTTAGTGGCTCACACCCCAAGAGGCCATCACAACTCACAGTGGTGCTGTTTGCAAAGATGGCATCAAAACCAAATTAAAAACCCCACAATTGCTAAACATGTGCATGTTTAGATATGAAAAAATCCACCTCTCCATGGAAATCTTCCACTCTCATCCAACACCTGCCAAGTAACAAAATCCCCCCAGATTTCCAATCAGATATAATCTTCTCAAGGAACTGTAATTCAGATTCTCCAACTTCCTCTGGGGTTTGAACTTTTCCAGTAGATACCATCTCTGACAGAGCACCACAGCCAAGGACTTGATTGACCATGAAAGATTTGGAGCTTGAGATATGCATGTTAATGTCTCCCTACAGGACAGCAGCTTTTCCAACAACAAGTTTTTCCAGCTTATTTAAAATACTCCCAGGTTCTATTTTTCATCAGAAACTTTTTTTTTTTCCTGTGGCAAATCCTGATACTAAATTTGTTGTTTGTTCCAAGCAGAATTCTTCAACTTGTCAAACCAGAGGAATTAAATTGCTTTCCGTCTTTGATCCCCTGTGACAGATAGAGCTGTTTTCCTGGCTTTTATGATGAAAATGCATGTCTTAGTTTAACCAGTCACCACACTAATCTCAACCTAGCTATGCCAATGATCTCAGTGATGGCCTCGGTGGCTTTGGCAGTGCCCCAAGATGATAATGAGGGACTTTCATCCCCTGCAAATCCTTTACTATCTATTTATGGAGCACATATAAAACCAAAGAACATTATCACGACACCCAGCATTTCACAAACTGAAGTGACAGAAAAAAAAAGAGTTCAACTTGTTCTGACTTCAGAATCTGCTGGGTAGAAGCTATGGGCTCAAATCAGGGATGGGACAACCTGTGACATGCTCAGTACTAAAAACACCTCCAAATCAGGTTTAAGAATCCAGGAACTGCCTTTTCCTTGCTGCCTTCCATGTCTATGATCCTGTTCTGTGGCTCTGGGAGATCCCTCAAACTAAGCCTAGCATGATGCTTAGCAATTGCAAAAGGAATATAAAGAGGGACAGCAGCTGGTGGAGATGGCAGGGATCTCCTGAATTACAAATGTTCTTTTCTTTAAGACATGACAGGGAAAATGACAAGATACTTCTTCTAGAAAACTGGCATTTTAAGTGGTGTGCCTCGGGACATTTATTCATTAGTTGCCATTAAAGGCTGTGATGAAAACAGGGCAACAGCGCTGGCACCAAACTCCAGGACAGATCAGATGCACGGTATAAAATGGGTTCCTTCTGCTTTGACTACAAGAGGTCCAAATCAGAAAGAGAATCTCAACCCAAAATACCATGTTTGTATCACAAGCCATGGGTCCTGAATGACCCTCGGCCTGCCAGCAAAAACACCTTTCTGATGCACCAGAATGAATATTCAAGTTGAAATGAAGTGAGCAATGAGAGGAGCTTTGCATAACTTCCGGTTGAATTGCAAATGTTTTACTCAGGTGTCTCAAACCTAGATGTGGACACAGAGCCATGTGATGAAAGGCAAGAATAATGTGAGAAGGTGCCCTGCAGCCCCCTCTTGAGCCCTTCCTTCCTATGACTAAATGAAGAAAAACTCACTGAGACTAAAAGATCACCCTTTAATAGGCTGTAATGCCCCAGTCCATCTAAGCTGAGGCAGGATGCAAACTGAAAATGTAATTGCTTTAGGAGCAAGACAGACCCTTCCTGGAGGCTAATCAGTGCTCAGCAGATCTGAATTAACCTCCAAAGAACCTCTCTTTCCAGTGGCTATAGAGGAAACTTAACAATTACTTGCCTAATGATGGTACTTCAACTAGCTCTCTGCATTTCGATGGGTTGAATCAAGGCTTAGCAATTACTTGGAGTCTTTATGCAAAAAGGATTCATTTAATCAAGTTTCCTCTCCTAGAGGTCCCTTGTAACTATTGTGACAGCAGAGGAGGTCCATTAAATGAGAGGAGACTGTGCCTCTAAAATAAAAAATTCAAGTTAAAAAAAATTTTTAAAAAAAAGCAAACCAAGGATGATTTTTTTCAGGTTGTTGTTGATGTGTGAAGATGTAGGAGTGATTCATCTCCTATATGTGAGATGCATCCTTTAGGATGAGGACATTCACACCCTGGTCCCTACTGGCTTCACCTGCACAGACTGCAAGGGAAGTGTTGGCAAGTGCTTCCAATGGAAACATACAACTCAATCAGTGGATTCCCAGCCTTATTTCCATTCCTCCAGGATCTTCCTGGGCAGGGAATAAAGGATGGGATACACCAGCCAGAGTGAGCAGTACAACTGGAATATTGTGCAAGCTGAAATTCTTTAAGATCTGCTGATGACCTTCCCTCCAATTCTTGCAGAGTTACCAGTGAGATGTATATAAAGCAAGGATTAGGAAACTTGGACCTCCTTTGGGGGAAAGCTGCCTGCTCACAGGGAGGAGCAGGAGAACTCCTGCCCAGTGCCCAAAACCACCCACATGTTTACCACTAATCAGAAAAAAACATTTGTAAAACTGCACACCCATTAATTCAAATCCTGCTTGAGACAGGATGGAAGTTTGGAAATTATCCAGATGTTTTATCTCACCTCAGCAGGATGGATTCTCTAGAGAACAACCAAAACCTTAACAACTGAGAAATTTTCATCCCTTTCTTATCTTTTGATAGGCTCAGCCAGCAAGCTGAATCTTGAGAATTTAGGAGTGTACATCCCTGACCAGATTAAGTTTTCCCTGGGAGTATTAAATCAATCAGACTAGTCCAGGCTTGGGTGCAATGTTACGTATTTATCATGAATCTGGAAAGGTTTTTCTCTTATTTTGCACTTCTTTTTTTGTTGTTTATACCTGTCACTTGGCACCCACCTCCTCTGGGAAGCTGAGGATCTGGTATCACAGTTGCAACCAAACAAATTTCAGCCAGACATAGGCATTGCCATACAGTTACAGCACACAAAACTTCTGAAACCCCTGGGTATTGAACTTTGCTTCCCTTTTGCTTGCATTATCCATGTTTGCATTTCATTTTCTTCATCGTGGCAAAATTAGGCATCCATTATGAAGAAAGACCTTAACACACCCTCATCAAAAGCATTGTGCTGGCCTAACTTGGTGGGAATCAATTATTCTGAGCAATAAACTACTGAGCACCAAAACCTGAGCGTCCTTCCTCGGTACAAGAAAAGAAGCCAGGAGTTCACTTTAGGTGGGGTCTCCAACCCAAGCTGAAAGCCGTGGGAGACCTCGACCTCAGCCAACAGCAAACCCTTTTTCTGCTTGCTCCCATTACCTGGAAAATCTTCTTGGCATGGTAGTCATCGACCTCAATGTTCACTTCTTTCAGGAAGTCTTTGAGCTCTTTCAGGCTCATCTTGTTGTCTTTGTTTTTGTCAGCTTTCCGCAGGCAGGTGTGAATCCAGCTGCAGGGGGATGTAAGGAAATCTTTCCAGGTCAGTGCCTAGCCTAAACACCTAAATACCTTCTGCTGCACGTGGCGGGAGGGAAATCCTCTTCTAAAGGCTCTGAGCCAGCTCTCCAGCTGCTGTAAATCAGCGTGGGCCCACTGAGCAGCTGACACCACCTCACCTTCTGCTCCCACAGAGCACAGTGGTGCCTCGGCAGAAGGAAAATGAGCTGTGATACAACTGATCATGACCCGGGTGAAGCTTTTCACCATCTGGCCAAGGCTGGAGCAGCTCTCTTTACCCTGTAGGAGTTTCTGGCTGCAGCCAGAAACAGTTTGACTTCTCTTTTATGGCAGAAAGTACATTCTGCTCCAGATGGTGAAAAGGGGATAAAGGACAGAATGAAAAGAGCTCCCAAGAGGAGCTCGGTAAATTGATTGTCATGGATTTGTTCAAAATTCAGTGTATCCCAGTGAACACTGAGCCCCAAAAGAAGCATCAATAGTAATTTTTGAACTCACCTTCAGCATATTTTTAGGTATTTCTACCTGTATATCCTAAGAACTTTGTTGTGAGCAGAATCAAACCAAACTTTGTGGGTTCTTGGCTTCCCCTGATGAAATGCACGGGGTCTGTTACTGTGTTGTAGTGTGACAATATTTCGTAAGAGCTTGAGTTTTAATCACTTTAGTATATCCATGGATCTGGAGTAACTGCTGTAAGAATGATCTTTTCAATGTGATTCCAGATAATTTGAGCTGGGTCTCCCAATTTCTTTCAGCCTCTTGGGGAAATCATGTTAGACAGCTGAGACACACTGCAGTTTTAAACACCAAAAAACCCATGCTTCTTCCATCACGGAACTGACTGCCTAATTTGCTTTACTGTCAAATAAGAAAGGTCATCCAGAAAAATATCTACTTTTCAATAGGAAAAAAAAATGATCAAAGTAAGAATTTGATCTCCAAGAATAACGTTCCATGTCACATAGGAAACAATGCTTCAAGCTCATTCCAGAAAAACTTTAAAAAAAAAATGCCCAATCTGAATGTTAATCAGTGTAAAGCTCAGGATTAGCAAATACCAGCTGAGGCATATAGTGCTGTAACATTTAAACTGGGCCTTTCAGAATGACCCCAAAAAAGGGCATTAGCCATGGGGGCTGCAGACATAACCCTGAAACTGTTCACCAGAGCTAACCCTGCACTGGAACAGTTCCTAGTGATGGAGATATGTATAAATTGTTAGTGAGTATTGTTTGTCTCATGGAAAGCTGAACTTTCTGACTTTAAAAATCTTGGCAGGTGCTAAGCAATGACCTCACCCTGCATCCGTCTTAGCCTGGTAATATTAATATTCCCCTTCTTTAGACATGGAAACCAAAATAAAGAGAGGCTGCATTTCCCAAGGACACTCCAGAGCCCTGAACCAGGGTCTGGCTTGGACTGATTCGTCCCAGAAAATCAAGTTTGAGTCATGAAGCTCCCAAGAGCAGAGCATGCTGTACTGGGAGCACACCACACCCACCCCAGGGTGCAGAACACCCCCTTCACCAGCTCTGCTCCAGAGAGGGTCTGCTCAGACTGCCACCCTGGTGCCACCCACTCACACCTGACCCTGCACCTCGGGTCCCCTTCCCAGCCTTCCCTAAAAACAACAGGCAGGAGGAACGCCCAAGTCTGGTGAGCCACGAGGAAATGCAGTCTGCCACAGTCAGAGGTGAGCAGCAGGGGTGGACAAAACTACTCTTTTGTGCATAGAAACTACTAGTTTTGTGCTAATCACTGCAAAAAACCCACATTTTTTTTAGGAGTCTGCATAATCTCCTCTGATAATGAGCCCCCAGAGGTCATGCATGTACCCATAGTCCTCTCTAGCAGGCAAAATGTGGGGCAGTAAATGCACCTGAAAAAGAGTATGCCCAGGTCCTGCCTGTGAATGGAGGATGCTTTTCTCTTAGATCCCTTCCCAGGAGGCTGAGAAATGCAGGAGGGAGATCAGAGAGCCCAGGAAGAGCCCAGGCACACACAGTGGGTCCTCTCGCTGCAAGGGCAAGCAGCAAAGAGGGAAAAAGGAGAGTACAGACAACTGAGGTCTCAGCCTGTTATTCCAGTAAATAGCAGTATTCTGGCCCCAAAATACCCAAACTCTCCATCCATCTGGATCCCCTCAGCTTTGGGATAGCTTAGAGGAGCTGGATGAACTAAGCACTTCAACTGGAAATCCTCTCATCTGGTACAAACACCATTTTTCACTCCTGGCTGTGGGTCTTCCTTTCACCTTATGCCCCACTGTGGGCCTGGGTGGACAAGGAAGGAGCTGCTCCCATTTCTGTATACATCCAGGGACAGCCTGCCTCCTGCCTCTTGTTTTCAAAGGATATGCCAGCTCCAGGGCTACCAGTTTTCTATTAGTTTCAGTCATCCCTCTTTGGTTTCTGTCTGGCAGATATCCCATGAATGTGCTGCTCAGAGCAGAAATGCTGCAGAACTTCTGGTAAGTGCTTTCAGACCAGAAGAAAAGCTCACACATAAACCTCAGAACCGAAGCAGACGCTGCCACCCTGCTCAAATGAAAAGTCCTCTGTATTTTCTGGTCTAAAGTCTTCCCTGCACACATACCTGCAATATTTGCTAAACAACCTATGCCAGCTTGCTGCAAGGTTGAATCTGAGGCTTATTAAAACAGAACTCTGTGTATAAGAACATCAGAAAGGCTCATCAATCATGTGGGAGTTTTATCTGTGTAGGGATATAGGACTGGAAAAGTACTTAAGACACTGAACCAAGTCCCTTTCTACCACAGGCAACTCCATTGCATTCCAAACTGAATGAGCCCCATCTGAAACCAGCAGAGTTTTTACTTTCAATCTTTTTTTTTTCAAAACCTTGCACATTCCTTACTTGTTTTGCAAGGCTTTGAGATGTTGAAAAAGATGCCCTGCCAGGCATTTCTCCAGTCATGGGGGACAGGCAGGGGACACAGCACTTCTCATCTCCTGACTCTTCCCCTTCTGTGCTCACAGATGCGGAGAACACTCCTGAGGTTTAAGGAAGATCTGAGCAAGCCCACGCTGCCAAGCAAACCCAGTGAAGGCAGACTAAATTTAAAATCCCAGGCTTTAATTAAACATCATCAAATTTCAAATGAGAAATCATGCTGTTCTGTAATTCCAGGTTACGTTAAATGGCCTGAGACAAGCCCAGATTGGAAGCCAGCACTGCACAGTAATTACTCTTCCAGAAATATGGTTTGCCTACCCACCCTATTTAGCTTCGATTCTGCTTTCCAAAGACAGAAAGGCACTTTTCCATGCTGGAAATTTACAGCCTTCTTCCCTTGCAAATGTCATTGTTATTTTTCCCCCCTTAACAATCTTGTCTCTTCTTATGGGCAAGTTTTTCAGCAACATATTTAACTTGACATGCTCCAGGGACAACTTTATGCAGCCCAGATTTTCCCCTACACACTGTGGGGTGGCTGGGGAGTGACCTTACAGCCCAGAGCTTGAAAAACCATCCAAAAAAGACACTCATAGTGCAGGAGATAAACAGGACATCCCAGGCACTTCAGAACTAACGGAGTCTGATTCCTTTAAGTGAACAGCACTGAGGCTGTGAAAGTGCTTCTCAGACTTCAGAGAATCCACAGAAGAGTGAAGCCTGATGAAAGCTCGGCATTTATGCACCATCTCCTTCTCCATCAGTACATTACTACCCAGCAGAGACCCCACATGGAGTGAAGACTTAACTGAGGGCAAGACTTCCTGGTGCCTGCTCAGACTCGAGCTCCAGCTCTGTGATTTTGCCCAGCTGAGGATTTTGCATCCCCCCTCTTCTCTGATGTTTGGTGTCAAACAAGCCATGAATCCCACCCAGCCCTCTCAGCTGAGAGTGCTATCAGCTTTCCTCTCTGATAGCTGAGTATCTACCTTTGGGAATCTTAAAGGAACTTAATATTTTACAACTTCTGTGGCTCTGTCAAATCAGGGTGAAATCAGCCAACAGGTTCAGATGTCATGGTCAGAGTCTCAGATACACAGGGACTGAAGAAAATCCATCCAAAACTGCACCCACAGATATTCTCTCTTTTTAAACATGAAATCTCTGTTTGCAAAGCAACTTATTGAGTGAAATGCAGCCCCAGGGAAAATTCCCTGTGAATTCAGCAGAGCCAGGATTTCACCCAATAACCAACCCCTCTCCATTTCATAACAAATTCACCCTCCTTTCCTGCTCTATGCCTTTTCCTTTCTGATCTCTGCATTGTCACCAGAGCAACTGCAGATTTTTTCAGGGCAAAACTTCCTCCCATGCTGAGGCAAATAAGGAGTAATTTCACTCAAGTCAGTGGAGCTACCCTGGAGTAAATTTGGCAGTGAGAAGAGGAGAATCAGTTCCCTCTCCTTGTATTACCAAGAAACACAGTAAACAGTACGGGCTTTTCATCCCTTGACAAGAAGTGCCTGTCCTGGAGTTTACTTCAATGCAAGTGAAACAGACCCCTGAAGAACACAAAAAAATAATGATTGTTTTAGCTGGAGCTCCATGAAAGAGGCAATTCTTTGCTTAAGGAGCTACATTAAGCCTGACTCCACTCTTGCTGGTATCATTGTAAAACAGGGGGGGGAAAAAGCATTGGAAACCAGGGAGCTTGCCTGGGTGCAGAGTGAAAATCCAGTGCCCGGGGCCAACAGGGAAAAAAGGAGGTTAGCCTACTGTCCCCACCCACAGGGAAAGACAAGTGCATCTTTGTCTGTGATTAATCACTTTATAAGGCAAAGGATACTGTTGGAGTTTCTGTTTCTGGTTCATGGAGTTGCTGTGGGCTATGATTTTCCCAAGGCCGGCGATCCAGTGGTTGGCATCATCCTCTGAACTCGCAATGAGGTCCAGGTTTTTCCGCTGGTCTTTGAAGATGATGGAAAAGCAGCGATACTCTGGGACATCCTTGGCGTATTTTTCCATACCTTCTGTTTTATGGCCTGACCTCACATCCCGAATATCTTCAATGGAGACTGTGGAAAGAAAGCAGAGCCTGCTGTCAGCAGGGGTTCCGTCAGCCTTATCTCTACTTGGTGAGAGATATTAAAAAATTACTCTTTCTCCTTTTCCTGAAACCTCTGGAGGGTTCCCTTCCCTTTCCCCCCTTCCCCAAGCTTTGGTACTAAAGAAAACTCAACTCAAAAGGACCAGAAAGAGCAAGAAATTTTAAAAAGAAAACCTCTTTCCTCATGTTCTTTACTTGACAAAGAAGCAGAATATGCCCTAGGTGCCATATTGTGATGTCCTGTTTATGAGATACGAATCACTGCCAAGAGTTTGGTTCCAAGCCCTTGGAGCATCCCTGACTTGAGCATCCGTCAACTCATCCCCCCTGAGAATGGGGAGAGTGGAGCTGTGCCTCCCTGTGAACATCACCCCACAGGAAAATCCTAGAACCACAGAATGGTTTGGGTTGGAAGGGACCATAAAGATCATCCAGTCCCAACCCCCTGCCATGGGCAGGGAAACCTTCCACTGGATCAGGCTGCTCCGAGCCGTGTCCAGCCTGGCCTTGAACAATTGCAGGGATGAGAAGTCCACAGTCTCTCTGGGCAAAATAAGAGGTGACTTCAGTAAGAGGAGGGTAGAGAACAAAACTATCCTTCTTTAGATTGCAAAAAGAGTGAGAAGGCAAAATTTAAGAACCCATCTGTTCCTCTCAGTCAAACATGTGCAAATTAGGGAGGCAAAGACCAAAGCTTCAGAGCAGTCTGGTGTCACCCATACTCCATCCTAACCCCTGCCAAGGGCAGACTTTATCTTCTTTGCTGAAAGAAAGGAAAACACTGTTTTCAAGATCATCCTTCCCCATTTCCATCTCTGCTCTTCAGCTGGTGGAAATGAAGGCTGAAGTTGCTCCAAGTTTGCAAAATGCACACACAAGGCAATCCAGAAAGAGCAGTGTATTAAGAGACTTGTATTAAACAAATGTAAGTAACAGAATCAACCCTAAAATGCCCTTGAGAGCAATCAGTGCCCTCAAACTGGGCTGAAATCAGGCAAGCTCCCAGCAGCACCCACAGCCTCTGATTGTCTTTCAAGGGTCACTTCATGCATCTACGAAACACTGGCACAAGTTGCCCCGAGCAGTTGTGGATGCCCCATCCCTGGAAGTGCTCAAGGCCAGGTTGGACGGGGCTTGGAGCAACCTAGTCTGGAACTTTGTTAAAAAGCAGTGCATGAGTATAAAATATCCCCAAAGTTTAGCTGAACAGGAGAAACTTGCCTTTAAGCATCCATTTCACCATTAAAGTGCCCAGTTCATTCAAAGTCAACACTGTAGAAAAAACCAACTCAGAGTCCACCTGCACATTTTTGGCATGGCTGCCTTGGGATCATCCAAAGTTCATCAGATGCTCATTAGAGGATTGAAAACTTTCCTTTTTTCCCAGACCAGTCATGATAATGCTCAGGTACTGGGGAAAAAGACATTTAAAAACCACCCAAAATTTCAATCTTCAAAAATCAGTGACTTTCTAAAAGCACCACTTAACATTTGCTTCAAGTTCTCACCAGATGCTGGGGTGGCCAAACACCTTCCACAGCACTTTGCTGGTTTGGTTTCTATACAAGAACACACCATGAGGAGCTCCCTGGAGCCAGCAAAGCTCCTCCCTGACAATTATGAGCCGTTTTCTTTGTGTGGTCTTTGATTATCACTTCGTAAAGGCCAACAGTTGATCATTTGAGAGGAGGGGAGGAAAAGGTTGGGTTGGGCTGCTGTGGAATTATGTTATCTGGCCAATTTACCTTTGAGTGAAAGTTCATGGGTTTGAGTCCTAAAACCAGCTCAGAAAGAAAAGGGCTGCAATTCCCCCACAGCTGGGCCTTGCTGGTGACCTTGCCCTTCAACCAGGACATTAATCAAATTATAGTGGTTGTGCCTCAGGTGGAACTTCACCTTGAATGTAAAGCATGGTATCGTGTTTGGCCAGATTCAGCTCAATCAGAAAGTCTGAAGTTTAGTCAGGCTTCTTTTATAGCCAGTGGGAAATAAAGCAGCTTTTGGAACACAAGTGTTCCGTCCCATTCAAACAAAAACTTCAGGGTAAGATAAGTCACACCCTGAATCCATGGCTACAGTGGACCCTTGACCAGAAAGGAAGTGCAGGCTGGGCATCTCAGATTGTCCATAAGTAGGGGATTCTCCTCCTCTCTGGGTCTCTTCTGCTTATGGCAGTGAAGTGGAAGGATCATCCTGTTATTCCTCTTCACCTGCCAGCTGCTCACCACTGCTTGGCTCACAAGAGTTATTGTCCTGCAGAATGGCTCGTTAGTCTGCTTGTGCAATCAGTCCCTAAACTTTGGATTGGCAATGGCCTCATGTTTCCAAGACCAGAAAATCTGATGTTAAATATTGGAAATTTAGAATGGATTCTTTGGAAACCATTACGTGGCTGCATGAATCCACTGGAAAAGAGAGCTGTGTGGGAGGAAAAAAAGATTGAAAACCTGTGTCTGGAAGGGCTGCCTTGATCTCTTCAGGGTGTGCTGAGAAGAGGATGATGGAGATAAAAGAGCTCCTCAATACAGAAAAGGTACAAGGATGGCTGAGGAGCAGGACTGGTGTCTATTGTAGTCACACAAGAGACACGGAGAGAAACTATCACCACAGGAACTGTTCAAAAAGCAGGGTAAGGAAGGACACTTTTTATAGCTTTCCATAGCTTGGTTGTGTGTACTGTTGTCATCTATCAATAAAAAAAGCTGAAGCCAAAGGACTCAGCCCAAGCCATCTGCTAAAGTTATCTCTTCTCTGGAAAATCTTAACCCAGCATGAGTACTTTATCAGCTGCTCCCAGACAGCCAGTGTACTCTATTAGCAGTCCCAAACTAACTGTGTGTTCAGCTGAGCTATCTGCAAGGAGAAATCAAAAATATCCAGGGGACAGACACGTTTCACAGCAGAGGAACACTCACAGCAAACAGCCATCAATCCCGTCTCCCTGCAGCCTCCCTGTTCCTTCCCCATCACGCCACAGCGGGGAGATAACCACAAGCAGAAGAGAATCTGGAAAGTTTGCATCTACTTCTGAGTGTTTGCGTCTGCTGAAGAGGTGGTTTGCAGAGAGCCCAAAATATGACGCACAACACAAGGAAGCCTGTGTTCTTCCTGGCCTCCCGACACCGACTCACACAGGTTACATCCTGGTCAGCCTTCCTGGCTGCTGTGGATGCTGCTCGGGCAGCCAAAGGCTCCCCACTGCCATGGACATACAGCAGCATTTCCTGGAGCCAGTGAAATTCCTCCTGTCTGAACTACTCTCAAGGAGATGTTGAGAACTTTCTTTGTAGCCCTCCTTTCAGTTTCCATCACTGGATCCTGCTCTTGTGCTTCTCCCTTGCCGATTTTCAGCCCAGCACCCTTTTCCCCTTTCACCCCTGGCATCAGCAGGCAGGGATGACTCAGGCCCTCAGGATTCTTTTGACAGCCATGATATTTTTAAGCAACCAACATGTATCTTTTGAGTGTCTCTTTTGATTTGGATTTCTCTCTTCATGGCTTTCAAGAAGCTTGGAGTTACACTTGCAAACTCATCTCCTCGTGCAGAAGAAACACCTCTTAAAGGAAATCAACTGCATGACCTTTAAGGTCCTTTCCAACCCAAGCCACTCTATGATTCTGGTGTAGAAGAGCCAGAAGGAAGAGCCTGACAACATTTCTAATGATGAGAGCACTTCTCTGAGAGATCAGCCCTGGCCTCTCCATCTCCTCTCTCATCCCTGTTCCACAACTGAAATGTCCAGACTGTGCTGGAAGCATGAACAGTAAACTCTCTGGTAATCCTAAGGAATACAGGGAAAGGAGGAACAAAGGCAGAGAACAATCCTTTTGTTTTCTTCCTGTTTGATAGGCAGTCCTTTGAGATGAGACATTTTGTCAAGAGTATTTGTCAAGAGAGAAAATAATAAACTGAACCCACATCTCCTGCAAGCTACTGAGCATGTGAAGGACAAGGACTGACAGGTGTTTCTCTCTTCTTGTGCCTTTACTGATGAAGTGGGAGAAGAGGGTCACTGTATGGGCACTGCCAAAACAGCCTTCCTCGAGTTACTGCTTAGGGAAGGGGGGCAGCTTTTCACTCTGGGGGAAGAACTCCTCAGATCCTTTCCTCATCCTACCCCCTGTCAGAAACAGGGGACCTCTGCAATGTGGCATTCAGTCACATTTAATTACTCCATCCCACTCTAATTGGCTCAGTAAGTCACTTCTGTTTACTGTCAAGAAATGCAGATGAGAAGTGTGCTCAGCTGTACAGAGCCTGCATGTCTGCAGAAAGGCCAGACCCTCGCCAGCTGCACCTTGGCTCAGCATCTTGTCAGGAACAGATGAAAGCTGCTACCTGACCCCAGGACCATCCTGCAGAGACACTACATGGATTTCACAACATGCTGAGTGCACCCCGTGTGCTGCTCCTCGCTTTGGTTTCACCCCGGCAAGAGCTGCTCAGCTGACTTCGGTTTCACCAGGGGTGGCTGATGCTAATGGCCAAACGCAGCTGGGATCAGGACATTTGTAACCAGTGGGATCTGGAGCTCTGTCAGCTCCCTGGGCTGGGAACACCAAAGGCCATCCATCACCCTCATCCCCGAGGGATACTTTAACATAATGACTCACGGGTGGGTTCAGCGTGAGCCCCGCTGTGCCGTGCCTTCCTAGCCCTGCCAGCACTGCTCTTTCATCTCCCTGGGTGTGAACTACGGCAGGTCCCAGCTGCTGATTCCTCATCCATTCTCTTCTCCACTCCCCCTCCACCGACATGCTCAGCAGGTTGTTCTAACTCAAGATCTGCTGCACAGCAGTCCGCCCTCGTTGCTGGCGTGTGCCCACCAGCTGACAACCAGCGAGACAATGCACAAGCAATTTTACAGGTTGTTTGCAAATACCTTTTAATGTAAGGTCTTTACCCAATCTTTCAGTCTACCCATCATGGCTTAGGGCCTTAAGGCAAAGAGAGTGATCTCTATTTACATTCCTTCCACACAAGCAGGGCCCTGCAAACTATTTTGGCAACCAGTTCCTACTTCCTCTGCCATCACAGCACTGCTAAATTTGGATCTGAGGCTCTCAACGCTTCTGCCTTTGCATTTAACATATGCTACAGAGAATAAGGTCAATATTTGTCAGCACACTGCCTGTGATGAAAACTGACCAGCGACGCCCGTGGTGGCCTGATTCAAAACTCAATCGAAGAAACAGGCAGCTCTGCCTCTGAAATGACGTGGTTTATGGCTTGAGCAATTTTGATAAAAACTAATGAGACCCACAGACAGACGGTTTTGTTTTCGCAGCTGACGGCCGCCTTGCATAACGCATTCACATCAGCAAATATTTTTTCCAAGGATAAATACATGTCTGACCACGAAAGCAATGATTCCTCAAGAAACTGCAAAAGGAAGCTGTCAGTGCAGCCAGCTACCTGCTGTGTGCACACAGGTTGCTGAGAGTTTCTGTTGACTTTAGACACTTATCAGGGACAATTTCAAGCTTTTGCCTCTTGACTCAAGCAAACACAGAGCAATATTACATCCTTCCTGTTCCTCTGCAAGCAAGTTCAGGACATTAATTCAATGGAAACAATAATTTATTCTTCCACAAAAGTGGTATGGTATGTTCACGGCATGGCATTTTAAGGACATCCATAAATTTCACAGCAAGCCAAAAGCAAAGGAAAAAGTTTTCTGCTGAACACAGGTCTTAGCCTATAAACATAAACCTTTTGTTCTATGATTAAACCAAGCAAAAATACCCTATAACTGTGCCAGAAGTCAGAGGAACAGGAAAAAATTCTTTGCATTTTTAATAGTAACAGTAAATAATTAACAGATCAAAATATCAATTTCATGACTTTAAGTAATAATACAATCATCACTTGCAACACTCAGTAGTGCAACTGAATTTAGCTCACCTCCCAAAACTGATTATTTTAATCAAAACACGGAAAAAAAAAATATCCAACAATAGTAGTTTTTACATAAGCTTTTGGGCAGAAATGGAAACATTTCAGTTACAACTCCTGACGTTCTCTCTTGACTTCACTGCTCGTGACTCAACGACGAAGCCCCAGTGAGTCATTCCTGGTTCAGTGTGTGAAGCTCGTTCACGTTCACGGCTGTCAAGGAAAACATCACCTCCCTGAGCCTCCAGGAGAGACACAGTGCAGGAGATAGCAAAGCACCACCCCTGGGGCCCCACTGCAGCACCCCTAAACTTAATTGACTCGTTCAGCCTTTTCCTTCTGCCTTTGAATACCCTGTTTCTCCACCAAGTGCTCAAAAGGATGATTCACTGGAAAGTTTTCAACCATTCCCACAAATCCCTGAGTTGAGAGAGTTTTTAAAGGGATTGAGTCTGGCTTAAGTGAGCTCACACTAGGGATTACAGCTGGTTTAAGAAAATACTTCCAAAAATCAATTTCATTGAAAGCAGCAAATGCCTTTTTGCTCTTTTTTTATCACCTAGATGAGATCTGATATTTGACCACAGATAAACAAGACAGTGCTACTGACAGGCTGCTGCTCCTGCAGCTGAGTCCCTCTGCTCCCTTTGGCTCTCCTCCCTCATCACCACAGTGATGCTCAGGAGTGCATTGCCTCAGAATGAACTGATTTTCAGCTCCCTCACACAGATCTTTTCCTTGCTCCAAAACTGTTAATCCTGCCACTTTGACTGTTTTTGGAGCCCAGGGAGAAAGCTGTGGAAAAGCCTCATGGGGCAAAGAAGCATCCACCCTCCTGTGGCCCTATACACCAGTTCAGATAATGAGAGCAGCAGCATGTTTGTCGACCTGGTTGCAGCTCAGACACAGGATGGAGCAGGCTGTGGTGAAAAATGGATTTTTAAAGATGCTTTTGGGCAGCCCTTGGTGCCCAGCACCCCCATGTTTCTACTGGAGGCAACCAGAGAGTACACACAGGGCAGAACATGCTTGTTGGAAAACTGACTTAAGATGCTTCAGGGGTTTTTGGGGGAAAAAAAAGAAAAAAGTCCCCCGGGGCCTAAATAGAACATACTGAAAAATAAGGAATTATTGACAATAAGGAAAAAATGGATTATTCTACCTGCTCAGAAAGCATTTTGGAAGGACAGCTTATCCCCAAAGCCCTGTTTCGGTAATGCAGCTATGAAGACAGCATCTAATTTAAATTCCCAGTTGTTTAAAATATTAAAGACAATAAAGGAAGGTACTGGTTGTACCCCGTGTATCTGATCCAGGCAACATCTGCTCCTGTCACAACCCTGATATGTGGGGCTTTTTGAACTTCAGACATCTGAGATTCTCCTGTCCAACCCTGGCAGTCCCGAGTTTTATCTACCAGACTCCACCACACAATGGTTTACAAATAGCTTTTCCACATGGTCATAAGAACACCAACAGGAATAACAAGAAGCTATCCAAACAAAAACATAACCCTTGGTGTACCCAGACTTGGCTCCTCTGAGGTGCATCCATCGCTGTCAGCAATGCTGTGGATAAGATTAGACCTGCAGCTAAACCTCCCAGTTTCCATTCTGCTCACCCTGTTTTCCATCCTGAAAAGGGAGCTTATCTGCAGCTTTAGAAAGGCTTTGTCCTGGAGAGCAAAGTCAGTGTCTGTTAACAAGGAAGGGTGTCCCTCTGGAGAGACTCGCCCTGCAGTCCCTGATTTTGGGTCTCAAATCCTGACCCTGGACTCTTCCTCTGATGTGACTGCCTTCACACTGGACTAATAAGAAGGCAGCTGTGGTGATAGAGCCTGTCAGAGGCCACAACACAAGTCAGGGGGAATCCATGCTCTACCTGGACCCAAAGCAGCCTGGTGAAGTTGAAAGCTCCAGAATGAAACTCAGACACAGTAATCGCTCTGAAAACTTGGGAATGGAAGGACTCAGAGGATCAATAAAAGAGAAAGGCAAGGAGAAACATGACCAGAAGGTTGAGGGAAGTGATTTTGTCCCTCTCCTCTGCTCTCATGATACAATACCTGCAGTACTGCATCCAGCTCTGGGGCCACCAAGGATGTGAACCTGTTGGAGTGAGTGAAAAAGATGCTCCAAGGGCTGGAGGCCCTCTGCTCTGGAGACAGGCTGGGAGAGGTGGGGGTGTTCAACCTAAAGAAGAGAAGGCTCCAGGGAGACCTTAGGGCCCCTTCCAGTACCTCAAGGGGCTCCAAGAGATCTGGGGAGGGACTTTGGACAAGGGCCTGGAGCAATGAGACAAAGGGGAACGGCTTCACACTGCCAGATGGCAGGTTTAGATTACCTATAAGGCAGTAATTCTTTACTGTGAGGGTGGTAAGGCCCTGGCACAGGTTGCCTGGAGAAGCCATGGCTGCCCCGTCCCTGGAAATGTTCAAGTCCCTTCCAACCAAAACCATTCTATGATTTTATGAAAATGGACCTCCTTGGTGTTATGGCTTGGGACTTGGCAGGAGTCAGTACTCATCTCTCGCTGACTTCCAGGTTCAGGTGCATCTGGAGCAGCCCCAAGGTGTCCCTCCAACCCTCCCAAGAGCTTGGCACCACAAGTGCAGGCACAGGCTCATATCCTGCCAGGAGCATGTGGGACACAGCCTGTTCAGCTCCCACAGCCAGACAGGTGTCAGGGTGCAAAGCCAGTCTGGCCAGAGCTTGCCTGCACAGAGCTGCAAGGACAAGCTCTGCCTCCACTGACTTGTCTCCATTGCTGTTATCCTGATGACAAAAATAAAAAAAGGATCTTTCCTTGGGAAAGGTGTGCCTGCATGGAGCGTCAGGAGCAGGCACGTGCTGTGAGCCAGCAGGTAACATTACTCCATCTCCACGTGTCACTGAGGTCACTCCCAGGGCACAGCAGGTTCTCCTGCCCACAGTGGCACTGCCTGTCTCCAGCAGTGTGGCAATGCTGGCTGTGCCCAGTTACCAAAGTGTATCTGTAAATCCACACCCACGCAGGCACACCCCCAGCGTGTGCCCAGAGCCCAGCTCAAAGGGTTTGATCTCACTCTTTTTTATAAAATATAAAATTTTTTATAAAACTTTATTATTTATAAAATACTGTTTTTAAAAAACAGTTGCACCCCCTCTCCATGCCACTGCCACAGCCATGGATCCACCAGGCTTCTCCAGGCAAACATCAGGGTCCCTGGAGCCACAGCACAAGGATCCCGTCCCATTTACTTCCAAGGACTAGGTGGGCTTAGGACTGTTGCTGTAGGTGCTCTCAGACCCCATAATTTGGAAACTGCTGGCTCAGAGCATAGGAAAGGGAGCTCTGAGAGTCATTTTTCTCAACTTGTGTCCTTATCTGTTTTAGAGCAAGATATATTAGCAAGATTATATATATAGCAAGGTATATATTACCTGGGAAAGGACTTTGGTTTTATATGGGACAGAGCTCAGCAGAGCAGGCGTTCCCAGGCAGCAAACACTCACTGAGGACTCTCTGTTTGCTGTTGCTGTGATGGGTTATTGCACTGGGAGACCTGAAGAGCCCAGCTGAGCTTAAGACCCTGCCAGGATGGGCATCCAAACACTCAGGAGGGGACAAGTCTCCAACCCAAAGCCTCAGGGGAGGTCTCACTGCAGACTTCCCCTTTTATAAAATAGGAGGGAGAGGGACTTTTTACAAGGGCAGACAGTGATAGACAAGGGGAAACAGTTTTAAACTAAAAAAGGAGAGATTTAGATTAGATGATAGAATTAAATTCTTTACTCAGAGTGTGACAAGACACTGGCACTGGTTGCTCAGGGAAGCTGTGGATGCCCCATTCCTGGAAGTGTTCAAGGCCAGGCTGGATGAGGCTTGGAGCAACCTGGGATAGCAGAAGGTGTCCCTGCCCATGGGAGGGGGTTGGAACTGGATGATCTTTAAGGTCCCTTTCAGCCCAAACCTTTGAGATTTTATGATTCAAAGCCTTTTACAGTTAGAGGAAGAGAAAGAAAATGTGTGGAGAATGCACAAAGAGATTAAATGAGGTGCCCAAGGTCATGTGAGAAGAGTGTGGCCATCAGGGTTACAAACCAAACATATTTTACCCTGCTACTTTACTCCTCCTACTGAAAACCTTATCAGTGTTTGTGGGAGGAAGGGAGGTAATTTGGAAGACCCACCCTTCATTTAGTTAATTGTGATCATTACCAAAAAAATTGTGTAATTAACACATTTCAACATGCCATAAAACATTCCATGTTGCTAATTTATCTCCTGGATTTACAAGACTACAATGATTAGTGAAATATGAGAGAAAAAATGGCAGAAAATATGGAGAAATTTGTCAGAAAAATATGAAATGAGAAGAAAAGAAAGATAGACACACACCCTGCCTGATTCCATTTTGACTGCACAATTGGTTCAGTTTGGTCCCAAGTACAGTGCCAAGCTGGGTGCTGCTGGAACAGAATGGTTTTTCCTGTGCCATATAATGGTGATAGTAGTATCTGGACTTTTTACAACAGGGCAGATCCTGCGTTTCCAAGATAAGGATGAGAAAAGGGTTTCCTTCCCAGAGACATCTCCTGTCAGCCCTTGGATTTCCACATCTCTGCAGTTCCCTTGTGAGGCTTAAATGCCAGTTTTCCCCAGGGCTGCAGGCAGGAAAGGAGCATCCTGGCAGAGCCCACACCACAAATGCTCACACCATGTCTCACACTGAGAATTAGGTCTCGGGCACCTGAGTGACTGAACAATTTGGGGAGGAAACGAGCCAGGAAGGGCTGCTGAGACCAGCACAGCCCACCCCACAACCATTTGAGGCAGCAGCTCATGAGCTTGGGCAATGTGGCCGTTCCTGACACGGCGGATTCCTCGTGGCTGTCCCAGAGCTGACAGCATCATTCAGTTTGTGTGTCACAGGACAAATGAAGGACCTGCTCTCATGGCTCCAAGCCCTACCTCCACACCACACCATGGTCCTGCTTCACCCCAGGCACCTCTGAGGAAGCAAACTTTACTCACAGATCTGTGACTCTGGGGATCTCAGCATCTTCTTTGACTCCTGCCATATGGTTTTGCAGTCCTCCTGGAGCTTATAGAACCGCTCCTTTCTCCAGGAGCTTGACTTCACTTTCAGCAGCTGGCTGCCTTTCAGGAGGAACTTCAGGTCCTTGTCATCTTTGAGGCCTGTGGAGAAACAGAAGTGGTAATGTTTTAAGAGACAGTTCAAGAAATGATGCTCAAAGTGTTTTTCCTTCCACAGAGGCAGCCAGGTCTGGGGAGGACAGCAGAGCAGAGAGACCCAGAAATCCCCCACGCCACTTCATGATCACAAAAGAGGCTGAAGCCTCGTATGAAGACTTTGTGTTATAATTGTCAAGTGTTTTACAAAGATAAAATATCTCCTTCCCAGCAAATACAGCCTACTGTTAGGATGCAAAAACTACAACAAAACCAACAACAGAACAGTAAAAACAGAGAAAGGAAAATTGCATAACTTGTAACTGGAATGCTGTCAGGAACTTTCAAGTGATTTCAAATCTATTCTGCAACAAAATTTCCTTTGCGGAAACAGGAATACACAAAGATATTTCTCATCCTCCTCTGGCAAGCAGTGCCTTCCTATCCACGTGGGAATTTTGCTGATCAGATGAAGCTTAGGAGAGAGAAGTTTGGTGACAGGCAGCAACAGATCACTAAGGCAGCAGCAAGGAGCAGCCACGCTCTCCTCATTGCTCAGCCATCCGAAGGGTCCTCGTCTTTCTTACACTACAAGGCCGATGCAATGTCAAGTAATAACAACCAGACCTTCTGGTTGTGGGAACTTTGGATTTCACAACTTAGCCTAGATTCAGGAAGGCACTTAAAACATCTAGAGAGGCAACAGGCACCTACTGAGACTTTGAAAACACAGACTTGGCATTCTACATGGTTTTGAGTGTCTCAGCAGTGCATGACTTCACGTACCTAAATACCTTGGTCTCTCAAACCAACCAATGATTACAGATCTGGGCTGAGGAGGGTGAGAGCATGAAACATGAGGAAGACATCCTGGGCTTTCTGTAATAGGCCCCTTGCAGCTCTGTGACACTGCAGGAAAGTCTGGTTCAGAGCTGGTGAAGCAGCATTTAACTCTGCAGTGCTGACCATGCACATCCCAACTCAGTGGGAATTTTTCCAACCTTACCTTGACAGTGCAGGTAGCCACTTGGCCACCGGCAGCCACCTGCCACTCAGCTCCAGGGAAATTGCTCAGTATTAGACAAACATAACGTGGGGTCTCACAAGTAACAATTTTTTATTGCCGTGTCCCCTGTTGGGTTGGGTTGGTTCTTCTCTGGGACACACAGCTGCTTTGAATCACTGGCTTTTAAACAAGGCAAGACAATGAACTACCAAGCACCACTTCAAGCCTGCTTGAAAAACAAAACCATGAGATCTAAGTGGCCAAATTCCCATTCTCCTGACATCCCATACAGGAAACTGAAGCACCAGCTGCTGCAAAACACCAAGGTGGGTCATGGTGGCAGCAGCAAAAACCTGCACTGGGAGTTTGTAACTGGGATACACAGGCCTAAAGAGAGCATTTTAAGCTGCCAACGCCTGAGATTTTCATCAGAGATAAATACTAGGGGTGTCCAGTGTCCACTTTGTGAGCTGCTCACACCATTTACTGATTTTGCAGAGGTCAAGGACCATGCCCAGAGCTGAGCCAGGCTGAAACTTCCAGATTTGAAAGCATCAGAGTGGAAGCTGGAGATCCTGCAAAGGTGGCTTTGGCCTCTCTCTTTCCTCAACATTAAATTAGCTATCTTGTTAATTGTCTTCCCCACTACAGCATCCCCTGGGCTTCTCAGCTCTTGACTGATGTAGAGGTTCCTAAGAGGGGAATTTGAATGCTTCCCCCACTGAAAACCTTAGAAAAAAATTCATGGAGAGAAAAAAAAAAAAAGCTGTGTCCTGCAAAGCACAGAAGGGTGAAAAGTTGAGGCCAGATAATGGGACCTTGGACAGCATTCCCAGGGCTTCATAAGAGGCCAGATCATCTGGAGGAAGGATGGACAGGACAACACCACAACGGCCTCCCAGGTTCTTGGTCTCCTGAGTTGTGCTGGGCTGGCTTCTGCTCTAAGGAAAAGGTCCTCCAAGTGCACAGACTGCAGCCTCACTAACATCCCTGGGGCTCCCCTCATGGTTCCTGGAGAGGAAACCAACTTCTCCCTTTTCTCTATCCACCCACATTTCTAATCTGGCTCCCAGCCTCATTCTTCCCTTTTCTTCAGATCCCAACCACTGGAAGCATCATTACAAGACTAGGAGGAGGACATGTCACCCTAGGGTGACATGAGGAGGAAAGCAGGAAAACCATCAAATCCTTTGGATGCTTCTGTCCATAAGTGTGGAACAAGAAATCCATTTAACCAGGGCACGTTTTGTTCCACAGACCCTGCGTGCAGCATCTGTAACGTGTCCTGCTACCAGGACATCCCAAAGAGCTGCACCAACGTAATAAAGACAAATCTGGATGGGCACAGGTGGTGGCCAAGGGCAGATTCCTCTCCTCCAGACTTGGACCACACAGTTCAGACACAAAATGGAGCTCAGAGCCCTTCATCCCGTTCACCAGGACAGCCCAGTCAGACCAATAGCATGGTCAAAACTCCCCTTCTTCTTCCCAGGATCTAACTATGGGGTGGGAGCAGACCTCCCACTCATCCTTGGCCACTGTGCCTGAGGACCAGGAGAGGTCAAATGAACAGCAAAGGAGGGCACTGGACTTCGCAAGAGCAGGAGGGAAGGATGAAGATGGACGGTGCATGGTGAAGGCGTGGCAAAGATAAAAGATGCCAGTGGCAGTGGGAGAAGCCAGGGAGGGGACAGAGACAAGCTTCCCTCTAGGAGACAGCAGGTTTGGCCAGAAAAGGGCAAGAGGGCCAACCATGAGTGTCTAACAGCTCTGACATCCCTTTGACGTGGCATCCTTTCAGACACAGAGCAGTCACCCAGAGACGACCTGTGTCAGTGATGACCCCAAGCCCTGCCTTAGCCACCCAAAGGAAAGAGGGGCATCCCCTTAACGGGGTGGGTGCAGCCTGTGTCAGGCTGCTCAGGGTCTGTCTAGCAGCAGCTCAAGCTCACACAGCTGAATTGGACAGGGAAGAGGGCCAGTGCTTTGGGCTCTGCTTCCGATGCCCAACCAAGCACTGGCACAGACTTTTTTTGGGTGAGTCATGTAACTTCTGTATTCCTACCTGCAACAGTGTTTTGTTAGACCAGAGATGCAGCATAAGACAGTCTGATCTGCTGATACAGAAACCACAAACACACCCCTGATGTGTCACGGTGACATTACTCTCAGCTGGTTATTTGAATTGCTTTCCAGAAAAAAACCCCACCTTTTCCCAGCAGAAACCTGAGGATTTCTTCCTAAAAATCCCATGGAGAACCATGGAATGGTTTGGGTTGAAAGGAACCTTACAGGTCTTCCCATTCCACCTCCCTGCCATGGGCAGGGACACCTTACACTAGACCAGATTGCTCAAAGCCTGAAGCTGAGGAGGTTTGTGGTTCAGAGCTCCATCTCACACCAATGAAAACTCATATCAAAGAAACCAGAGTACACATTGTACACATACATCATTTCAAAGATAAAAAACACTGGGCAGCAGGACAAGGATATTGACTCCCAACTATATAACAACATTAAGCATGAGAAGTGCAATCACTGCACTGAAATAAATGTGCAAATCCTGCCTGAAACATGTGTCAGGACTGGGTCTAGCATCCTCTGTAAAACACCAAATACACACTTGGCATGCAAAATTCCAGAGTGCCTTTCAAGGGTCAGGACCCCCTTCCTTGCCAAACATCAATCACACACTTTCTGAACAGAATATATTCAGCACGCAGTGATGTTCAGAGTGAAAATCATGTTTGGCCAAGGTAGGAGTGCCTCAAGCACACATAGCACTTCAGTAACCATCATGTTAATACACTGCACTAGGAAGTTTTAGACACTGAGACATCAGAAATGTTAACCTTTGGCTTATCTAGCTCAGGTTTACAGCAAGCAGGAAGCACAATAAAACAATAGCTGTCACGGTAGGAGCCAGGCTTTGAGTTAAACGAGGGGATGGTTAGGATGGCCGTGATAATCCGTATGGCTGCACTGTTCTCACAAATCTGCTGATCTGAGAGAACTTAATTACAGTTGCTATAAAACAAGTCTCCTCCCGCCTGCTCTCCTCCTCCCACCTGCTTACAGACCAGGCTTAACTCAGGTTTGCTGGTTTAAAAGGGCAGAAAGCCTTTCTGGTAAAATCTAAAGAACTCGGGTGGGTAAATGGCTATTTCCCACTTCCACCCGACCTCTGAGTCCACAGGAATCAAGGGACTCGCATCCACTTGGGCTGTGCCTCCAGACAGCAGGAACCAGCAATGAGTTCGTACCCAGGCACAGAAGTTATGAAACTCCCCGGGTTTCCTCTTTCATCGGCAACCCCTACGTGGTTCTCTGGGCTCTTACAGCAACAGGCAACACGCCACAGAGCAGGGCTGAAACGGGGCAGGAGAAGGGCACTGCCCTCCCCAAACAGCCTCAAACAGAGGCAGTTCAGAAAGCCCAGCAAGAGATTTGGGAACTGACCCTTTGCCCACATTCTTTGATGCCTCCAACGAAGCGGCTCACACATCTGGCGTGTGGTTACAGGCAAACGAAAGGAAAGGAAACCTTGGGAATTTAAAAATAACCCCGGAGTTTAGGGTGGAGCACTGCCTCTGCGCAGGGAAAAGAGAACGGGAGCGGCTGCCGGTGCCGAGGGTCTGCCCAAGCTGTCCCTTACCCAGCCTGATGCCATTCAACGCGGCCACTCTACGGCTCTGCTCCAGTAGGATGTTTTCCTGGGACACGGTGCGCTTGGGCTGCCTTCGGATGCACTGCATGATCCAGTGTGGGGCTCGGGGAGAGGAGGCGGCCGTCGGGAGGGCTGGGGGGCCGTGCCACCCCTGCAGGGATCCCTGCTCATCCAGGAGCTCCGGCGGGCGCGGTGTCACACGGGGCTCCAAGGAGCGAGCGCAGGCAGCGGGGCAGCGGCAGCACAGCAAGGCAGGGGAGGGCAGAGTCCAGCTGGGGGTGGGACTGTGGGAAGTCTCTCCTCCTGCTTCACACGCTGGATGCAAAATTCAGCCGAGGAGCCTGCCGGCAGCTGCCCAGGTAGAAGGAACAAGTTTTCCACCAGTTGTACGCTAGTGGGATTATACGCATCATTTCCACAGGCTGCAGAAGTCCCAGATATTGTTTGTGGCTCCTAATCACTGCCTTGCTCTTGTCAGCTTGTCCTGCCCACGAACGCCTGAGTCCGATCGAGCCTGGCTCCACCCTTTCTCTTCTGTGCAGAGCTGCTCCGTGCTGTCCCCACTGACAGGCACTGAAGACGGTGCCTAAAACAGCTCTTAGCCAGGGCAGATGTGACCCAAAAGATGCTTGGAAACTGAGTTTTAATGCTCTTCCTTTTCCACCAACAGAAGAGTATTTTCCTAAGAGTGCAGAGAGTGTCTTCTCTGCTACCAATTTCCTGTGTGACTTGGGTGAGTCACTGTGCAGCCACATTTCTGCATAGCTTTGGGTTTATTCTTGTAATTCAGATTTACCCTGCACTCTAGTCCAGGAATAAGCCTCCCCAGGGATTTAACAAGTCACAGATTACACAGAATCAGGGAATAATTCAGGTTGGAATGAACCTCTGGGGCTCTCTTGTTCAATGACCCATTCAAAGTGAAGAGTCACCTTCAAAAGTAGATCTAGTTGCTTGCAGCCTTGTCCAGGTGAGTTTGGATATCTCTAGGGACAGGGACTCCAAAGCCAATTTAGATCCCTGTACAAGAGCTCAGGTGTTCTCAGTGAAGAATTTCTTACGACCAGTATAAATTTCTTTTGCTGAAACTCACAGCCATTCCCCATTGTCCTGGCAATGGCTGGGACTAAAACCCACCTCTTCCCTAGCTATGACCTTTTCTGAAGGGAAAAACACCAGTTATACACACACGTTGTCACAAACCTTTTTTTGTTTTGTCATGGCCTTTGCAAGCTGCTGCTGCAAGGCTGAAGGTACTGCAGGGACACAGGTCACACTGGGGTAAATGTCCCTTACTGCATAATCAGCATATGCCCAAGAAACTTGACATCCAACCCCATGTCATTGTTTTAGCCACAGACCTAAATGGAGGCTCTTCATCACCAGCCCCTCACCATACTCAATATAGGTTTTACAAACGTTATCTCTGTTTCTGGCGTCTGTCAATCCAGACATCTTCCCCTTCTTCCTCTGTAGTTTGAAGGAAGCCCTACCAGCCCTCACAGGGAAGCACAGAGGATTGGGTTGTTTGACCAGCACAAGGACAGGGTCAGAGTCATTAATCACTGCCATGCACTGCAGGTAAGAAACTCTCTGGGGACAAGGCAGAGCCACTGCATAGCCTTGAACAGCAGTACATCTAATAACTCTTTATTTACACACAGCCACTGCAGATCACAGAGAGAGAAGGAGAATAGAGGCAATTTCTGAATGAGACATTGCTGAACACGTTAGCCAGGCAGTCTGTGGGTGTTCGGGAAACACCTCCAGCCTTTCTGGGCCCCCTGAACAGACAAGGGCTGGATGTCTGAGCTGTAATCCCCATAGCACACCCCTGGGAGGTGGGAGCTTTGTTTTTTCCCTGGTGAGGAGGTGAGCACCATGATGTAATGGCTGGATGATATTTATTAGCTATCAGTCTTTGAGCACTTCCCAGATTTCACATTCTCCTGGAGAGGACTGATCTAATTAAAGGAATGGGGAAGTCTCCCTTAATTGCCTTAGCAAAACAATTTGCTTCTACACACCAGCTCTCCTGTCCAGCAGCAACCAGCATCCCATAGGGATTGATCTGGGAACACACAAAGCCCCTGTGCTTCATTTTCTCATTAATTCCTAATAGCAGTGCCAGTGACAGCTCTGCTCAAAGCTTTCCATGCCCTTGAGAACATTTTACTGTACTTAGCCCTGAAGTTTGCTCACACACAAAGCACAGGGTCAGCATTCAATGAGTTGAGATACCTCTCCACAACAGCAATGTGCGAGTTTTGCTGTTGTGAGGGCTTCAGAGCCATAAAGCAGTTCAAATCAGTTTGTCTTTAAAATGAAGATGAGATAATCAGGCCAGAAATTCCCCGCTTTGGGAAACAACTGAGCTAGATGTATTGTGGTCCTGAGGTCATTTAAAGACAATGCCACAAGTCACAGAACAAGCCTGACAGGCAAGTGTGACACTGGGTACTGATGTTACACGATGCTGCCGTCACACTCCGGCACGGGAGGAAGTGATTCCTGCAAATGGCTCACGGAAGAATTCTCCAAGCCTTATTCACTGCAGGTAACTGCACCTCAGTGGATCGTGCAATTTTACCTCTATGACCAATCCCAATTAAATAAATGGCCCTGGTCACATGAGTGAAGTTATCCACGCCCCGTGCCCAGGACTGGGGCTAATCACCCTATCAATTCCAGCTGGATTACTCACAGAGCAAATGGAAAATCGATGGGGACGAGGATGTCAGAACATGGTCCCAAAGTTAGCAAAGTGCTTTAATAGCCAGGAAACAGGCACTTGGAGATGGAGTGGCTGTAGAGTCTGGTAGGAAATGGGCTGTGTGAGAACACTACAGTGCACTGGCTGCTCTTCAGGTGATTTTCCAAAACTAATTCATCTCTATCACATCCTTTCCCAAGGGAGCTAAGGAAGCACTATTACCACTTCACACTAGGAGAAGCAGGTTGGCTTTTGAGGTCTTTAGGGCTGCACCTGTTCTCCCACCACCATCATATTTAGGCAACACCAAAAGTGGTGCAACCCTAATTCTGATCACAGTCTCTTTAGAGCTGACAAAAATGACATGACAAGACTCAGCTGCTGATTTGCCCAGACTTGTGATAATTTAGGAGCGGAATAAAAACACCTGTGCTGGTAATGACCTCACCCCTTCCCCATCACACCATGCACATGATGCAACTTGTAGCCAGTAATACCTATGGGAACTACATAAATAATTAATGCCATGTTCAGGGGAGATTTTCCCACTGTGCCTTGCTCTATATTCATTACCAAGAAGAAAAAGACAAGTCTATTTTACATGATGCCATTCTTCTTAATGAAGAATGTGACAGAAAGGTGCCTTCCACATCTGCAGGGTCCCACCTGCCCTGTGCTTCCTTCTGGAGTCCTTTCCTCACTTCATCCATGCCCTACCAGATCCCACCTGTGGAAATCCTCTTTCCTCCTTCTCTGCTACCTCCAGGGCACCACTCACTGCTCTCAGCTTATTCTCCCCAGTGACACCTCACATCCTCTGAGGTCTTGTTGTTGGCACAGCTTCTGACCTGCACCAAAAAATGCCTGTGGATCCTCTATACCAGCACTCCCCTTCTTGCTCCCTGTGGGGAAGTGAGGATCAGGGTGCTGAGTCCAGACGGATGGGTGCATCCCTGGCCAAGGACTGCTGCTGCTTGCTCCCAGTGGGTGCCTCCGCGGAGCATGTGGTATGTACCAAGTTCCACCTTGTGGTCACACTGAGAACGGACATCTCCAGCAGCAAACCTCCTCCTCCTCTTCCTTACATTGGCTTTTCTTGCCCTCTCCCTTTCCAGGATGCTTGAGAGGTCCTGCTGAGCTGGGGCAGAAACCACATATATTAAACCTTAAAAATTCATACAGGAGGAGTTCTCCCAAGTGTCATGTTGTGTTGTCCTCCAAATCACTGCCTAAAGCCTCCCTCTGCCTGCACACTGGCTAGAAGCCGTGTGATGGGATTAGCACTGTCACCCTGCCCAGCTTTTCTCAGCCCCACTTTCTCTCTGTATCCTTTGGCTGTCTCACCTTGTCTGAAAGGACTCTGGGAGGAGCATGGCCTCTTCTTCAGCTCTGACAAGTCCACACAGCCCATCTTTCCCCAAAACAGGCTGGTTATATCCAGAGTGCCAGCTGGGAAGGGCTGCAGGCCCATCACCCAGATCATGCCATCTGCCAGCTTGCTGTGGATCAAAACCAGGCTGGGAAATGTGCTGGCAATTAAACAGTGCAGAGCCCTGGTTTGTGTAAACGAAGCCAGCCTGCCCACTCAGACATTTCACAGACAGACCAAATCATGACCTTTATTTGTGAAAACCTTCATACATCCTCCTGCCAGTCCAGGTCCCTCACAGGGGGCTTGGATCAGTGCATGGACCAGGCTGTGACCCATCAAAAGCTACTGCCCTGCGCTCTTGATGAAATCCAGGTAAAACAAAACACCCAGCTAAAGTTCACTGCACTTCGGAACCCAAAACCAGACTGAAGGTCTGGTTTTCCCCTTCCACTGGTCCCCTTCATCACAGTGCATGTAGAGATCTGGCTGCAGAGAGAGAGGCACTGAAATAAACACCAGCTTGCAATAAATTACAGCTTTTCCAGTAGTTGGTGTGGAAAGAAAGTAATTGAAAAGAAGGATATCAACTTGATGGATAGGAGCAGGATCAGCAGCCAGGAGCACTCAAGCAGCTCAGTTGCCCAACTCCCAAGTCAGGTTTCTGTGAACATGCTGATGAAGATGTTCTCTTCATAAACCCAAAGTCAATTGTAGGTGGGTCCCAGCCTCATTTTTTAAAGGCCACTTAACAGCTTTTCTCAACATTTTCTTCAGGAGCTGAAATTTGTTCTATAGGCGAAATGCAGGTCATTCTCAACATTCTGTAGCAGGGCAAAATTTGTGCAATAAATTAATTGCACAACTGAATTATGCAAAACTAGGAAAAAAATCCCTTCTTTTTTCCCCTAAGGGATTTATCTGGAATTTCTGTAACTCTAGCCAAAACCAGCCATTGAGACTTGTTGTGTGGTACCTCAGTAAAGGGCTTTAAAAGGTACCATGTGGGGGGAAGCCTGAAGTGTGAGAATTTTCCCACACACAGTGTTTAGGCTGGCTCATTTTAGGTGTGGAAGTATTTCAGTTTAGAAGAAACTGTGTCAAAATCTTCTCTGCCTGCATAAAGAAAAAAAAGAAACCTCTATGTCTGACCAAGGTCTGCAGCCTGCTGGTCTGAGGGCTTGGCTGAGTGAGAACTGAGACCCTTCACCCATGAGAAGGGCCTCAGAGACACATGGCTAGGGGTCAGTCCTGCAGCATTTAGATATCCACAGTACCTACAAGGGGCCAGGAGAAGACAGAATACAATCCTCCTGTCTAGATCCCTATAAGCCTAAAATTTCTTAGAGATGCCTGCATTGACTCACCTGAATCCCACCCTGGATGATCAAATCCCCAAGTGTTTAGCTGCAGTTTTCCTTCCAAAATACCTGTTTAAATTGATGTCCCTGTACCAGACATTCTACTTTGTTCCCAAATCATTGACACCTTTGGCTCCCAGTGCTGTCTATCCAGGCAGCTGAGTTTCTAATCCTGCACAAACCATTTCTTCCCCACACACCTCTCCCTCTTGCTTTTCCTTGTAGTTGGCTGTATCCTTTAATCTCTGCTACCTGCAGCAGTTTTCCAAGTGACTGCATTTCCCTCGTCTTTCTTTTTCATTTCCTCATTAAAATCTATTTTTCCCCAAGCATCCTCTTGCCCTGTCTTAGCTACTTTTGGGCCTGATGGGGCTTTATACACTGGCAGCAATCTCAGAACCAGCTGTGGGCTTTAGTTTTACTAAAAGACGTTGCTCAGATGGGAAATTTAGCAACTTTCGTGCCAAAAAAAAACCAAAACAAAACAATATTCAAAGTGAATTTTACTTGTTCTGTCTGAAAAAGGAACAAGTTGACTGTTCAATACACTGGGATGTGTCAGTATCCCAAATTCCCCTGCACTACAGGGAACACTATGGTTCACAAAACTCCCACGTAGTGCATCAAAAACAACCTGCACCAAAGGTGCGTGCTGGGAGCATTTTGTTGCCAGGAAAGGAGATCAAAGTCACCAGCTGCTCCAGAGCAGATCCCAGCTGATCCCAAGCTGCATTATCTCCACCCATGGAGCTTGAAATACAGAAGGAGCCTCCTCAGTGCCCCCAGCACACAAGGGCAGGTGGAGATGATTCATTTGGAAATTTCAATATAGATGTTAATCCTGAGGACTTGCTGACAGAGGAAACAAGGAAATGGCCTGTCCAGTAGGATTTTACAAGCTGATTCTCACTCTGAACTTTCAGAGAGGGCACTCCTATGATGGGGCTGTGGCATTCCCCTCACAATGTACACAGTGTCTTGGGTGAAAAAGTCAGTGTATAAGAATAAGGCATAGTACAAATTAGCTATTCTACAATCTATGAGCACAAGGGCTCCCAGTTCAGAAACAAACCAACTTCACGAGGCAAGAGAAAGAGTATTAATAGCCCACGTTAATTCTGACATGGTAAATACAGCTGTTGTTGTATATATTTTGGGGGGGGGGGGGGGGGAAGGAGAGAGAAACTGAAAGAAAGAACCTGAATTTCAACATAGAGCCAGGGAAAAAACATATCCACAAGCCACAGTATCAGAAATTTCTGACAAACTACATAGCACAAGCCTAATCCTGCTAAGAAGTCCACATGTGAGCAGCTCCTCTTGTCTAAGTAGTCTGGCATTTGGAGTGACTTTGGCACTTGTGTGTGTGTTATGTGTGAAGGAATTTCAGTAAATACTTTTTTAAATTCTTGGCTCATTCAACATTTTTGTATTTTTCTGCTTCAGACGAAAAAGTAGATTACCAGCCACTGAATTCTTCCTGGTCCCTAAACCCAGAGGACTAAATAATATTCTCTGAAAAATAACCCACAGGCCAAAATGGGAAATGTTTTAACAGTTCCAGATGTGTTTCTTAGCTTTCTTTCCCCAGTGGCTGTATAAAGAATGAGATACCTACAAGAAGTATAACATTAACCTCTGGTTCACCCTCCTGTTGGATTTCTACCATCTGGGAAAATCAGAGTGAAGATTTCACAAGCCTGGGGGAATCTTTTCACATTTTTGCTGGTAACACTAAAATGATTATGTTTATGGGCAATCACTTATTGTTCTATCAGTTTATTTTTGTTTATAGCTCATCCACAGTAAGAAAGCCCCCATCTCATGAAATAAAAGTACTGGAGGATTTTCTTGTTTCTTGGGGATCAAAATATCCCATTTCAACCTGTAGCTATCACAGCCCTGAGTTGTTTCTGTTCATCAAAGCAAAATACAGTGAAGAGGTAAGAAAGCAATACATAAAGTCAGGTGAGGGAATGGAGGGGGGATATTTCATTACCCTCTTTATCAGACAAGCCTCCCAGACTTGGCACCAATAGAACCTTCCTAAATCTCTCTTGCTACAAGGGCAGAGAGAACTTCTTATTTTAGAAACACTACTTATTTTGTACTTAATATTTGCAGTGTCTCGGGGACAGCCCCTGAGGCCAGGTGTTTATCCAGGCTCTGCTGTCTCCACCAGAGCCCACAGAGTTTACTCAGCGGAGCACCCATCCCGCTCTCAGTTTCCCATAACGGGGAGGAGATTTGGATCCACTTTTCTGAACTTGCAGACGCTTCCCCAGCCAAGGCACCCCTCCTACCGACACAGCTCACCCCATTAACAGAGCAAAATCTGTCATGTGTCTCTGTAACAGCGACGAAATGCCCCATTACATCCAAATGCGAGAATGGGGAAGTGGAGAAGAGAGGAGGAAAACCAAAGCTCTTGGACAAGATAAGAGAGCTGAAACACAAGAACACTTCCACAGACTTACTGTTGCAGGCGAGGAATGTGCCATTGGCTTCCATGGCTGCAGCAGGAGCCGCCAGCAGCAGCAGAAGGGCTCCGAGAACCAGCTGTGCCCAAAAGTTAGCGCTGCTGCGGGGCGGCAGCCAGAGCCGCCAGGCTCCCCTTGCTCCCCGCTCCAGCAGCCCCCGACGGCAGCTCCCTCCGGAGAGCCTGCTCCTTGCCCTTGGCTGGAATTGCGTGCTCGCTATGACTCCTCATTTATCTCTCCCGCATCCGCACGCCGCCGCCTGCCCAGCGCACCGACTGCGGCCAAGCGCCGCTCTGGCCCTGGCTCCTCCCTGCTCCAATTTGGCGTCTTCTCCGCTGGCCCGGCCTCCTCCTGCCGCTGCTGCTGCTGCTGCTGGAGCTTCCCAGCGATGCTTCTTTTCCTGTGGCTGCCACATTTTCATGCTCCGCGCCTTTCCGGCGCGGCTTCCAGCAGACGCCGAGTGCTCTGAATCCATTCTTGGTGGTCTGCAAATCAAGGAAAGGGTCTTAAGCAGATGCCACGGGTCGGAGTTTAGGGCTAGCGAGCTTTTAGGTGCTGGTGGAGGCATGATTCTTTTCACAAGTTTAAAAAAAATACCCAGGTCAGAACTTGCCAGTGTAGAAATAGAAACTAACCACAAAAGCTCGCAAAGGCATGAGCTTGGGGCAGAAAAAAGTTATGAGCTTTGCATTTGAGACAGCGAGACAGAAAAAAAACTGCGCTGTCCTGAGGCTTTTACTGAGTGAAACTGATTCCTTCCACTCTGTCCCCTCCTTCTGAATCAGGTATCTTTGAAGGGTAGAAAGATGATGATAGCAAGCAGGGAGAGGGAAAGAAAAGGAATCGAGTATGGGAAAATAAACTTTCCCTCTACTTGAATGTTTTGTAGTAGCTGTTTTGTTATTGTTTATGTACATTTCTGGTTATTTAGGTTATCCTGATGCAAACACTTAATGAAGTTCTTGGCAGATTCAAAGCCCTCTCTCCTCAGCAGCTCCACAGGCAGAAGGGAGAAGTCCCTCTCTGATGGTGACAGATCTAGAAAACATGTGGTGAAAAATACTTTGGGACAGTTTGTCTCTCCCAGCCAGGAACTGGGCTGCTCCTCTGAGAGCCCAGACCTTGCTCTCAGAGAGTTTTACAGTCCACAAATACAAGGCTGCTGCCACCACCCAAGGAAAACAGCCCTAATATAGCAAAACTCCTCATGCTAGGACAAAACTAACAAAACCAAACAAGTAGAGCAAAAAAGAGCAGAGATTTCACTCCATTAATTCCTCCCAAGTCCACTCTTCTACCTCACAGTCACCAGTTTCACATGGGGAGGACTCATCTCCCGCTAGACACTTCCCAAAGGACCCAAGAAGGAACATTGTTTTTTCAAGCCCACAGACATTGATTCATGTAGGGCAAACTGGCAGCTGCTGGCAGGCAGGACAACAGCTGGAAGCACTCAGGAGATTCCTGGTACAGCCTTAAAAACCTTGAGGGAGGGGGATTTTGACAATCTTGTCACGCTTTCAGCTGATGGGGAGGAGTACTGGAGGGAGTGTACAGGAAGGCTGTTGGAGGAGCCAGCCAGACTGGAAACTCCAGTAAAGCTGAGGTGGTGAGGACATGATGGTTTTCACAAGGGAGGAAAAGTAGAGAAGAGCAGTTTGAAAGTGGTGACACAAAATGGCATTGTGGTAACTCCTTCCCTGTTCTCTGTGTCACACCCCATTGCGTCCTCACACTGCCTGGCACAAGTCCTCACTTAGAGATGGACTGGTCAGCATCCCTGTGCCCTCTGTGTCAAAGGGGGCAGTGTAGGAGAGCTCCATTATTCCCAGAAATGACATGGACCATATTGTGGTTAGAACCTCTTCACAGCAGTGTGGGTACAATGGCACCATCACTCTGCTGTGAACACAATCATCATTACCTCAGGCTGGACAGGGCTTCACCAAGAAAACACAACTGAGCTTCTCTGCTATCATCCCTTGAGACTTGAAGATGATCCCCTGCATGTAGCCCTTCATGAGAGCCCACTGTATCTCCTTGTCCTTCCTTCCTCCTGTGCTGCCTTTTCCATGGTCAAAGCTGAGGTGGAAGCTGGAGCCATAGAATCACTAAGGGTGGAAAAGGCCTCCAAGATCATGAAGTCCAACATTAACCCAGTATCACCATGTTCCTGACTAAACCATATCCCCAAGTGCCACATCCAAATGGTGCCTGTCAGGAGGTCTCACAAAACCTTGCCTAACTTTTCATTTTTCACCGTTCCATTTACTCTCTCTGCTTCTGTGCACATCCAGAAGCATCACCATTTAGGCTGCTTGGACCACTTGGGGACCTTTCTGCCACCCTAAGCTAAGTCATCACCATTTCTAAGTCCTTGATGGGCTTGACATGTGTGTGCTCAGAGCAAGCCAGGCAGTAACAGACAGTCATGCATTTCTTGCATTCATTAGAAAGTACAGCAGTCACCATCAGAGTGCTGACCTGCTGCAGCAAACACCCAGAATCTGAGATTGCACAGCACAGGTCTCATTAGAGCCTTGTTTCAAAAGGCTACAGTCCTCTGAGTTGTGTTTCTGCATATGCTTGAGTTCCGTTTCCTTTGCATTGCTGAAAACAATGTACATCCAGAATAACAACGAAACCAAAGAGATGTGAGGAGCTACTGGGCTTCTGTGAGCTGCAGAAATCCTACTAATAAAAAATATTCTAAGAATAATGTAGCAGTTTAAGAATGTCATGTGAATATGCATTTTTTTCTTGTCCACACCATCATTTCTGTGCTCATAAAGAAGCAAAGTCAGGGAATTCCTAGGCCTGGAGACGGGCTGGGGGGTTGGCACTGCCTTCCCAAAGCAAAGCTGCCACCCAAAGAGTACAAGGTCAGAGCTGTGATATTTTACTGAGGGACAAGGCCCAAAGCCAGGACACATCTTGATTATCCCTTCTGCTCTCCAGCCACAGATGTGAGGCTGGAAGGAGTTAAATGTCAGGCCTCTGTAACACACCCTCCAACACAGATGTCTGTATGCAAAGGTGCCAAGATCATCAGCTGAACTGGAGCCCTGCAAAGTCAAGACCTCCTATTTCTCTCACTCCTACACCCCTTTGCATTCTCCTCCTTTGTTTTACACACACAGCCCAGCCCAGGCAGCAAAAAGCAATCACAGAGCTCAAAGCCAAAATTGTTTGCAGGGTTCAATTCCACAGTGAACCATAAATCACAGCAAACCTAAAGCAAAGCAGTTTACCTGTCTCCACTCCGAGAGCATGACTCAAGTGTTGACTTAATTGCACACAGTGGAAGGAGCAGCTTTTCATCTCAGAGGAATGCTACACCACCCGAACACCGAGTATTTCCAATGGAGAAGATGCCTCCCGGCTCCCTCTGCCCTTCAGACTCTCACACACACCCTCCTCACCCCACTGAAATGTTCCCAACCACCTCTCCAAAGGGTAGCAGCAAAGGGTTTTGTTTGCTTTGCAAAAAGGACACAGGATTTCTGCCACAGTTACACAGTGTAAGAAGCATTTGGGGGTTATATGGCCAGCAGGGAGCTTTGGCAGCCACGTGGGGCTGTTTTTGTCAGTAGGAGAATTACAAAAACCAACACAAATGAAAATGTCATATTTAATAGAGTTCGTGTCAATGCAGAAGCGGGACAGGAATTCTCAAACACTTTAGTTATGGTCTGGCTGTTCACTGAAATGTTTTTTTATGTGTTTTCCCAGTCTGTTTACTGTTCTAGATGGGGTGTGTCACAATCCTCAGATCATCAGGTCTCTCTAAATCCTACTCTCATATAAATAGATTCATAGAATCACAGAACAGTTTGGATTGGAAGAGACCTTAAAGATCATCTCGTTCCAAACCCCTGCCATGGGCAGGGACACCGACCACTAGGCTGAATAAATAAGTCTATAGTTGATGGACAGCAAAATGTAAAATTGTCAGTTGCCTTTTGCACTTTGGGGACTGCCAGAGCTCTCACCAAGGAGCCTGAACAGCCCTGTGGGAGGGCAGCTCCAGTGCCCCGGTGACTCACCTGCTGTACAGGCAATCATTACTCTTCGGTTATCAATGTGTCTTTCATTAGGTGGACACAGCTCTTGTTGCTAACACTTCCCTGCCCATGCAAGACCTGGGATTCCTAGGACTGATCCTGCCACTGAGTGTGCTCCACCCAATATTTACCTATTGGCGAATTTTCCCAGCACTTCCAGGTTTGCAGCAGCTGCCGGTCCCTCACCAGCAGGAAACACATTGAACTGTGGGGAAGAGCAGCCTCGTGGCTCTGCAGGAGCTGGCGGGGATCAGCACCTTTGGAAATCATGTTCCCTGAGGAGATAAAGTCGAGTAAAATCAGGAAGGGGATTTATGACTGTAAGAACAGTGAGATTTTTGGGTTTCTGGAGAAGTGACTGGACAGATTAATTCACCGTAGTTTATGAACTAGGCTGGGATGGTATCATGCAGTTCAGGGAATGGGAAGGGCAGCCAGATGCCTTGTTTATCACCACAGATAGCTGTGCCAAAGTACTTTCAGAGTAAATGATATTGATGTATATATCTGCATTTAAACCATTTATTGCAGCAGTTACTCCCATTTAGGAGAGCTGTGCATGGCCACAGGAAAAGGAAGCAACAGATGCTGGGATGTGTAAAGCTAAACCTGCTGCTGGCAGAATCCTGTACGAGTCCCATTAAAATTAATGAGGTATTTCTGCTTGAGCAGAAGATAAATTTGACTTGCTAAGACAGAAATACGCCTACCTGAATTATTGTATCTTAAGTATCTCAAGGATTTTCCCTCCACTTAGACTAAGTAATCAAGAGCAGTTCTAACCACCAAATAAAGCAATAAAACAATCAAAGGAATCATTTATTACTGTATGGTCACAACTAAAGACTTAGAGTTGCCAGTTCAACAAGTTTCACATTGATTTCAGGCTGAAAAATTATAAGAAAATAGAATTAAAAGCAAGATTGTGCATAAGATTTGGAAATTAAAGTTCTAAGCTCCTCTAAGTTCATTGTAACTCTTGGAATTTCAGTATAAAGGAGACAGTTAAATAATTTTACCTCAATTCAATAGTGCTTGGTATTTAGATGTCTCACCAATTTTGTCTTCAGACTAATTTTGTGCTAAAAGTTTTATTTCACATTTGTTTACCTCATTTCTCCCACTACAAGACAGATTTATGAGTTTCTGGGAGTAATTTTATGTACTTCTGAGAGTAATTTTTATGCATTTCTGAGAGTAATTTTTATGCATTTCCATGCTTTAAAAAATGTAAATTTAAGTAAAAACTCTCTTATGTTAAATTCCCTGACCTTAAATATTTTGCTGGGAGAATGAAAATGTCTTTACCAGGGAGTTGTACAGAAAAGTACATTTAGCCTAAAACACTTATAGGAAGACTTTTTGGGGGGAGGGGACCCCAGAGACTTCTTTTAAAGCTCTGAAAAGCTCTTCTATTAACAGTGAATGAGAAGCTCAAAGAAAACATGGTGCATACATTCATCAGCCTCTCAGTTCAGTGCACCAGTAAACACCCCGGATCAGCCACACAATGCTATCATTTATAACTGTGTGAATGATTTTGTGAATCTGACCATTAACATGAAGTTATTGTAGCATGAATGAGAAACAATAACCTAATTGGGGAAACTAACGATGTACTAGACTTGCTGCTATGAAAACATTACATGGAGTGATTATCTCTGTTCAGAAAGAAGAACAGCAGGAGACTGGTCCCAGGGTCCTGCCACTTTTATCCATTAATAGCTCCTTCTGATATTTGACAGGATGAGAGGAAGTGGCCTCAAGTCCCACCAGGGGAGGTTCAGATTAGATATTAGGAAAAATTCCTTCACTGAGAGGGTGGTCAGGCATTGGAACAGACTCCCCAGGGAAGCTGTGGAATCAGCACCCCTGGAAGTATTCAAAAGCCATGTGGATGTGGCACTTGGGGGCAGGGACAGGGTTTAGTGGTGGACACAGTGTTGGGGTAACAACGGGGCTCAATGATCTTGGAGGCTTTTCCCCCCTTAGTGATTCTTTGATTCTCTGATCCCAGATTATGCTGAGCACAGACCTCAGGCTTCACAACCACTGATGTCCAGGTCAGGAAACTCATTTCTAACCTTAGAAGACCACAGTCCTCAGGCCAAATTATTTGCTGTCAGGAACGCTTGACATGTGTCTTTTTTTTCTTTCACCGTTGCCTCTTTCCAGCCCATAGTACTGGGGTATACAGGTTAAGTATGGGGGAGGGCTAATGATTAATGTCATAATGGCTCCTTTTAATATAGCTCATCTGTCATCTTAATTCCCTGCAACTGGGATAATCACAATAATTAGATGCAATTGTTCAGATTATTACCTAATTGCAGCTTTTTCCACTGTAGCCAGTTCACGTGACTTTTAAATGTGCAGAAAAGATGGTAAGTCTGAATTACACCTATATTGTAGAAAATCCTACTAGATGTAAGAATGCCCCACAAGTTTAAACTGCACGTGAAGATCTTGTGATTCCAGAGCCTGCAACACAGATAATCAGGGATGTTACAAGTAATGCACTTTTATTTCTGATCCCAGAGAGTTAAAACTATGCTTCACATAAACAGAGTGACATCAGACTTCCCTCCACCTCCATCTGAACAAGTCATGCAGAACCAGAAAATGTTCTTGAACTCCTAACACATGCAGAGCAGATGTTTATGCAGAAAGTATGCAAGGAATTCCTGTGTCTCCCTGGTCCTAATGGACAGCCAGCATTTTTGGTGTTAATTTATAATCAGCCACGCTCTTTAAACAGCCGAACATGAG
This sequence comes from Corvus kubaryi, assembly GCF_017639235.1. NCBI lineage: Eukaryota > Metazoa > Chordata > Aves > Passeriformes > Corvidae > Corvus > Corvus kubaryi. The sequence continues at coordinate 54,800,716 of NW_024581137.1, read as the reverse complement.
ATGAAGAGAGCGACACAAACTGAAACTTAGGGCCCATTAAAAAAAAAAGCCACAGACCAGATGGCAATTTATTACTAGGTTAATTTTTAGATTATGATATTCCTAAATGCAAAAACTTGTAAAATCTCATCAAGTGTATTCAAAAAGAGTATTCATCACCTCTGATTTAGCTTCTTATCGCATCTAGTTTCATTTCATAAGATGAAAGTTAGGAGCACAGTTCAATAAACTGTCACTGAAGAGAGAGGAGCCTTTGAAAAGGAGGAAGAGGACCAAATTAAGATGCTGAAGTATCTCAAAATAGAGTAAATACCCTTCAGAGAAATGGTGTTTTAAGTCTGAGATCACACTCTATATTTTTCTTACAAAGGGAATAATGAACCTTTGCTTTAAGTGCAAAGTAGAACTCCAGTTTATATAAAAAGGTGCGACTGCCACTTCCAAAATCACACATTTATACACCTGATAGAGACAAATGCAGCCACATTCCTCTGGCCAGTGATGTTATTTGGGTTTTGGAAAAGAAAACAAGGGGATATCGGGGTGCAGAAAGAACCACACAAGTTGCTCACTGAGGAAGTATTTTATTGGGTTTTGCTGCCTCCTCATCAGTTTTGAAGGCCGGGTGCAGCCCAAGCAGAAAGGTTGAATGACTCATTTCCTTCCTGCTCCCCCTGTCAGGCACCTCAGCCATTGAAGCCTTCCCACAGACATGTCCCCACTCAGGTTGGAGGAGCCCTGGTTTGTGCAACTGCATGCGGACGTGCCTTGGGAACAATTCCCGGAAACTCACACGCAGAGCTGCCCGACTGCTGTGAGCATTGCTGCTGGGATCCCAGCTCCGAGCCTCTGGGCTGTACAAGAACCAGAGAATACAACTCTGGAACTGCTGTCTTGGCTTTGCCTTTGAGTTTGTGGCCCCTCAGGCACCTCCCTAAGTTCCTCAGGGCTTCCCTCATTCACCTCGTCCAAATTATGCCATCAGCTACCCTTGTGCCTACCATGTGATCCCTGAATTCTGAAAACTTCACCCTCCTTGCTGTCTCTGGCCCCTTGCTTGGTGGGGCAGAAGGGGAGAATCCCCTCAGACATCTATTTTTCTATAGAAATAGCGGACAGACTCTTCTTTTTATCAGTGTTGGATCTCCTTTAGGTGAAAGATAAAAAGAGCTGCTCTGCCAAAACATAAGACAACCCAGCAAACCAGCTTTGGCTGCTTAATGAACAGTTTCACTTAAAAGTGTTGCAAGCATGTGCAGTTTCAGCACAGGAACACACCAGGAGGACGTGATGGGACATGCTCTCACTGCTTTATGCCTTGTGTTCTTCAATCAGGGTGAAGACCTGATGCATTGCATTCCAAGGTGCCAGCTGCAGCTCAGGTTAAAATGAGCTTTTGAAGGGTTTTTCACACTTTCTAATGCATCAGGGATAATTCTGTGCTGCTGGGGGGATGCAGGAGTGTGTATTTTTAAGGCCAAGTGCAATCAGAAGAAGAATTTGCTCATTCCACTGAATATGAAAAAAGGGGGGAAGCCCCCAAATGCAAGCATTTCTTATTGTATCAACTAACTGGCTCTTTCCAGGTCAAAGTCAACACTAATGAATTTCAAGCTAAAGTGTAGCACTTTAGGTCATACTTTGATTTTTAATTGGTTGCTGATAGTTTCTGGGTGCTCCTGGAGGGGGGAAAAGTGCTGCTCCTTGACCTTAACAACTGTAAAAACAGTACTTGGCTGCATAAACGCAGATGTCTCCATGTCATTCCAAGTGCTGCAGAATGTCCCAGCTGGCCACCTGTTTTTACTCCATAAGGCTGCCAGTCCCTACAGATCCTGCCCCAATGTCTGCCAGACCCTGGCACGTGTACTGGATGTCCTTTGGCATCTTACATAACACGGGGGCAGCTGTAGGCAGCACTGTCCTAAGAGCAAAACCTTCCCTTGGGACACTTTTCCTTGCTCAGAATCCTAAGGACACTCCTGTGTTAGAAATAAGCCCTAAAATGTTAAAATATAAGGTAAGTAGCTACCAGAGTAGCCTGCCTAGAGATATGTTATGATACAAAAACAATCAGCTTAATAGATGGGTTGCTAGGTGTGGTTTACAGCAGGGCATAATGGGGGGAAAACCAGTCATTTTGGGACCTCTACAAAGGGGCCATTCTTTGTCTCAATGCCTGCAGTGAAGGCCAGTTAGATGGCAGTAAATGAAGGTAAATGGAAACAACACATACCCTGTTTCACGATTTCCTGGGCACAGTAAAAGGGTACCACTGATTGTGTCCTGCTATCCTGGGAAGGAAAGAAGATGCTGATTTTCTAGGCAGGTCCCAGTTCCTCTGGCTGATGAACTCACTGCCTTTGATCCACTGCAGGGCTCACATGGAAAAGCACATACAAGCCTGATGATTTGGCTGAGCCAGCCTTATCTTCCCCTACCAGCAGAAATGAAATAATGTACTGGGAGAGTGAGGTGATAACACAGCTGTGCATTTTGCTGATGACAGACTCTGCGTGCCCTCAGGACATCACCACCTCTCACACTCTCCCAGTGGGATGGATTTCCTTTCTCTCATGCTGAGTTGAGTCCTACAGACACTATTTCCAGGGAGATTCCTCCCAATCTGCAGGATCTAGGGCACAGTTTGGAGCAATTAAAAATGCGACCAGGCCTCTTTAGTAAATCCAAATCTCTTCCTTTTCATTCCTGTCACCAATGCCAGGTTGCTACAGCTTCATGTCCTCTCCTTGCACTCCAACCCTTTGCAGCTGATGACATTGGAGTAGGGAAAGATAAATGGGATGAATTTACTTACGCCTCAAATTACCCTTGCAAGGGCTTTTGGAGGTAGCTCTAGCAAGCCTTACTCATGTTGTCCCAAACTGAACAAATAGTCTCCCTGAGATGATGTTTTGGAGCTATAGCAAGAGGTTCTTGATCAGCTGTGCAGGCCTAACTCAGCTGGCCTTCTGGGTCATTCATCTGTGCCCAAGTTTCTGGGGATAAAGGGAAAAAAAATCCTTTTAAACCTACCCCATTCATCACCCTGAAACAACATAGCCAGGAAAGATATTCTTTGGAGCTTGGCCTAAATTGGCAGTTTTCTGGGAGCTGAAAATAACTCAATGTTAATGTAAAATGTAAAAAACTTTTCTCTTGATGTTCTTCTTCGGGGTGGTGGGATTCCTTTTCCTTCTGAGTTAGGTGGCAGATCCTCATTGCTCTGTACCTTACAGGAGACAGATTTTGAGTCTTCTCCATCTTCTACTCCAAATATTCAGACCTCACCCCATCCTTTACCAGCTGAGGGCCTTGCTCAGCACATCTTCACATTACAGACACCTGGAGCACAAACAGGCATGGAAGAACAATTTGCATTTTTCCCTCTAACTAATTCACCTGATTCACTCACCCAAACCAGGAGAGCAGGGGAATATCTGCAAACTCATTGTGTCTGACAGTTTGTTGACAGGAGGCTGAGAAAAATCCTGCCAGATAAAGGTAAGAAAAAAGGAGTTTAATTCCTTGTGCACAAGATTACAAAACAAGAAGGGCAACCTGGTAAAGTACTGAGGCACTGGGACAGCACAAGACAGGTCCAAGCCATGGTTTTCTGACAGCCATGGCTTGGATGAATGAGCCCAGACAGGTAAATCACAAGGGGATAAAAAGTATCAGGGTGATCTCAGACAGGAGCTCCCAAGGGGGGCGAGAAAAGTGGAAGAAACAGACTGAAAGTTTCTCCTCTTCCAAGATTTATTTTCACATTTATAGAAATCCTGGCTGCTGTGTAAAAAGAACTTCCAAGAGAACTGAAACCCAGAAGGGAAGAAAGAACCGTATTTCCTACTAAAAAGTGTCAATCATTGGGTTATTCCCAGCAGCATAAATTAGCCGTCGTGGAGTTCTGCCATGGCATGCCAGATTGCTTCCAGGACAGAAGAGGCCCACACAAACCTCATCTATGTACATATATATGCAAACGTGGAATCTGCAGTGCAGGTCTGGGGTACAGACATCTCCCCCGTGGTGTCCCTGAAGGGTGGATAAACACTATTAGGTATCAGTTAAACATTTTTGTTACTGCAAAATCTTTAAGATCTGGAGGAATGAAGGCTGTGATCTACCACCATGTGCCAAGAAATGGATTTCTACCAAAACTAGCGCTAGGTTTATGATCATAGGGAAAGATATTCTGGAGTGTGAAAATGCTAACATTATTCTTTAATTTGGGGACAAAAGGTATATCCGCAAGAAGAAGTCAAATACTGGCTTGTAAATCTAACCAGAGGCTGCTTTCCTTGTTAGTTTTCATAGACTCCTTACAATAACTCGTGGAACCCCGTACAGTCATGGAGCACAGAATGAAAATCACTAATTTTAACAAAATATGTCACTGGGTTAAACTGTTTTGGGTTAGAGATAATAACTTGAGAAAAGGAGGTCAGACTGTAATCCAGTAACCCTCCTTTAGCCAGGGATCTGGGAACATGTCAGTGGAGTGGGAGCCCCTTGTTCTGCTCTGCCTAAGTGTCACATCTGCACTGTATCCTCCAGCTGGATCTCTGCATGGAGGGGAAGTGTGGGGGATCCCAGGATCTCTGCGTAAAGGGGGAGTGTGGAGGATGCCAGGATCTCTGTGTGAAGGGGGTGTGTGAAGGATCCCAGGATCTCTGCGTGGAGGCGTAGCCCATTTCCAGTTTAATTAGAGTGATGTATCTGCCCAGACACTGCCAGAAAAGGATGACTGGCCCCTTTGTGTATGCATTTTCCACATGCTTCTCCTACTTGTTGGGTGTGTCTGGTTTGTAAATCCCATGTGGCATGAGTGAAATTACAGTGTAAGTACTTCAGCAGAAGCACGGCAATACCCACTCACATGCTTTAGAGAGGGACAGACTTCTAGGTACAGGAAAAAAGTGCAGGAAACTAAGAAATGCTTAAACTCAGGAAATGTAAACTGGAAGCAAGTTGGAAATAGTTGAAAGTCAGGAAAGAGTCACAAAATAACTCCACACAAGATGTTAAGAGAGAAAATAATGAAAAATGTTCAGGTGGAACTGCAAGTCGCAGGTTATTTCAAACTCTCTCCAACTGGAGATGATCACAGCACATCGAAGCAAGGTCAGATCTGTAAGATATGGATTGTCTCCAAACTAGGACATTTGAAGAAAAAGCAGCTTTGGCGGGATGGGGAAGCAGTGTGATGGGAGAAGCCAGCTTTTAGAAACTGAGCTCTTTGGCACTTTTCACCTGAAAGTGAAAAGTTATTTTTCCATTTTCCATATCTGCAAATTTTACTTGGGTTTTAAAGTCATTCTGTGGATGCTGGTTTTTGCTCCTCTTCAAGAAGAAGGAGTTGCTTTGATGGTAACTTGCAAAGGAGAACTGCATTCCAGTGATACCTGTTCGGCTGCATCTGCAATAACTACAAGACAATACATAGTTTTGCCAGTGAAAAACATTTTGCCCAATACACTGGTAAGAGAATATGCCAGATTGCATAGGTGGAAATATTTATGCCTGCTCAGTTGCCTGATCAAAACAAAGATTTAATGCAAAACAAAGATTTAATTTCGTTTTTAAAGGCTTTCCTGAAAACATGGAAACCTTAACAGGACCACTGGAGGGCAGCAACGTCCAAGCGAATCATCCATCAGTGCACTTGTCGGAATTACTTCGTGAAACCCCCAAAAAAACTTAGCAAAAAATTATAAATAATTAGAAATTATTTTCTGCTGCCCATATGAAAGTATGAAAAACAGTGCAATTCCTCCAGAGCAAAAGGCAGCACTGCAGTGTCAGTTCCCTTGCTTTCCCACATCTAAAGAATGCCACCTGAAGCCTGCAGGACTTGTCTTGTTGCCAGAAATTGCTAAAAATATCAAAAACTATGTGGAGTCTTGATGCATTCTGAACCCCAAGGATTTGTGTTTTTTTAAAAAATCGATAGAAGTGCCAAGACTATTTTGTATATCTATATATCTATATATATATCTATTTATATATATAAATTTGAATTATATTTACATTTGAGTTATGTGTAGGTGCATATGTCTAAATTAATCCATACTGTTGTATTAACATAAGGGAGAAAAACCTTTGATTTTTATTTTTTAAGAGTGTCCTATATTTCATAATTTCAAAGAAACATTTCAAACACCAAGTGAGTGGAATCAGTATAATGAGTGCTCCCTCTCTAAAGAAGTCCACTGACATTAGTGAAGACTTTGGGATCACTGTGAAGATAAAAGTATGAACTTTTCTGTGAGCATTGAAAGAATGCTATTATTAGTCCAGTGTTTACACATTTAAGGAATACATGTTCACAATAATTTAAGATTATAGTCAGACACAGTAGTCCATTGGTTATAAATATAGAAATAATAAGAAATATACTGGCTGACTTACACACCCAGGACATAACATCTGTCTATATTTTTGATAAAAGAGGAGTGAGGTAAATAAAACTGGTATGCTTGATATTTCTGTAAAAAATATAAGATACAGTTCCACTCTGCAATTTTGTTATGTACACATAACCTCTTACTCAGTAACTGAGCTCCCTGTTTGCATTCAAATCACATCCAGCTATTTCATATGCAAAAATGTTCTGTCACTGTCAGAACAAGGGGAAAAAAGGAGATGGGCTTGTCCTATCGTAGTGTCATTTGGCACCTGGATGCCTGAACAAATCACCTCCAGGACTCTGATTTTGTTAGATAACAATGGGAAAGATGTTTTCTGAATATGTTACTACCAGAAGAAAGAATGGGTTTGGACAACAGCTGAACTTTGAAGAGGCCCCACAGGATAACAAGGAATGTGTGGGGATCACTTGGGGAGTGTGAACAAAATAAATACAGAAAAGCAATATGATCCTGACAAGACAGGGAGACTGCTTTAAAACGTGGAAAAATCCATGTCTTAGTAGAAGTTATGATTCCTCTAAGGTATGTGACAGGCATTTGGGCATATTTTATTTCAGAATAGCTTGTACCTGGTCCTGTAGACTGAGAGCCCATTAGCTGATGGAGCAGACCAGGTGATCCTGGAGAGATCAGTTTCAGATTAATTTCCTCCAAGAAAAATCCCCCTGTGCTCCACACTGCACATGAGCATCAAGGTGGGGCCCTCGGGAATCTGTTCAGATCCACACACCCAATCCAAACCTAAAACCCACCACAAAATTCAGCCTTACATGGTACAGAGGGAAATCCAAGGTAAAACACCTGGTAGAAGTCATCCATGGCAGTTAGAGAAAGTGTTTATGTTTACACATATAAATATTTATACCTCTGTATTTATACCTATAAATGTAGGATAAAGTTGCTGTTGGGTTTTTTATTTTCCATTCCCTACATGCACGAGTCTCTCTTTAGCCTTTGGAATTTAAATATCTTATAATGGTGATAAAGAGGATGATATATATGGAAATTGTTCTTAATGCTCATCATATTTATATGGAAATGTGTGCGTGTATATATATCTATGTGAATTTAACTGTTTTACAATAGGAACTGTGGCATTTATTCTTTATCTAAGTAAATGATGATAGCATAAAAATGGAAATCTAAGGAAAAATATCCCATTGTCATATGGGAAACAATTGTGCATTGCTCTGGAACAGTGGTTTAAGCCCCTCCTTCTGATCCTGCAGTTGGCTTCTGGGCAGATGGATCTCACCTTCACTTCCAGATTTTATGGACTGTAGTTTGAAAAGCAAAATCCAGCTTCTAAGCTGAGATGATGTGCTTGGCAAGTTACTGAAAGACAGTAAAGATGAAAGTACAGCAAGATTTTTCCACAGTCAGTTTTCGTGTGCTTTTATATACTGTTTTAAACAAAAACATCTGGTTTACTGTCACCATTTTAAAGGCTGGGGAAGAATTCTTTTTTAAAATTCTGGATTTTACTAATGTTCCAGTTAGCAAACAGATGTTAAAATCAATTGTAATAGCACATGATGTGAAAAGTTGGACTTCTAATATGGAAATGTGTTAAAATGTGGACACAGTGATTTTGAAGGCGAGAACCTACAAGCCTGCACAGAACGAAGTTGTTTGAGAGCACAAGTCTGATGAGGAGCAGCTGAGAGAGCTGGGGGGGGTTCAGCCTGGAGAAAAGGAGGCTCAGGGGGGACCTTCTCACTCTCTAGAACTCCCTGACAGGAGTGTGCAGACAGGTGGGGGTCAGGCTCTCCTCTCAGGGAACAAGAGCAGGACCAGAGAAAATGGTCTCAAGTTGCACCAGGGAAGGTTTAGGTCAGATATTAGTGAAAATTTCGTTGCTGAAAGGGTTATCAAACTTTGGAACAGGCTGCCCAGAACAGTGGTGGCATCACCCCCTGGAAGCCTTCAAGAAGTGTGAGGATATGGCACTTGGTGACAGTGTTTAGTGGTGATCTCAGCAGTGCTGGGGTAATGGTAGGACTTGATGATCTTAGAGATGTTTTTCAGCCTTAGTGATTCTGTGATTCTATGAAAGCTGAGAACCTTTTCTATTGGAAAGCACAAGTACCTGGTCCTATCCTTGTCAGACATCTGTGATTTCTCTGCCTTAATCTTTGGAACAGGTTATCGCAGATTTGCCAAGCTTTCTCTTGGGCAAGCTTCCCTTTTCCACAGGGAAATTAAAACCACAGCAGTGCCTCTGGCTTTAATTTGGTGTTTTATTCCAAATGCAGACTTTGGTGAGCTGAGGACCTAAAGCTCGTGACACCCCGTAGACTCAAGCCCATATGCCACATGCCTAAAAAAACCGGTTGAATTTCAACCACCCCCATGGTTGCCGTGGGGTTTACACCCACAGCCTTTGGCTTGTCTGCTGGTGGGACAACACCCGTTGGTGAATTCCAATTATTTTTGCCATGGTTATTTTCTGTTGAGGGTGTAACATTGCCCAGCCCATTGTCCAAAACCCTGTAGAGCCAAAGGACCTTGACAGCGATGGAGAAGCCCGGGGGGCACAGTCTGGTTCCTTCACTTTGAGCAAGAAGAGTGGAGGAGGGGGAGCAAAAAGAAAGAAAGAATAAAAAGGCAGCAGGACAAGGAGAAAATCTACACCGGGATGGTTTCTATGGAAAATATCACCGGGTTCAGCGGAGCCTGTTGTTAGCAACCAGTGTATACAGCCAGGGCGCCGCAGGCAGAGCGGGGAGATGGATGGGTTGGGGCTGATGATGAATATTCCCATCTCCCAGCCCCGTTCCAGCGGCAGCGATGAGCCCAGCCTCCTCGCCCCGCGTGTGGGGAAATTAGGAGAGGGTTTAGTCTCTTCCCTCAGCTCCAACCCACAACCTGCACAGCGGCGGAGGGACCCCCCACAATCTCCCCGAAGTCCAAATCCCCTTCACAGGTTTCAAGTCAACATTTTATTTCTTATTAATTCACGACGCTACTCGCACTTAAAATATCACAAGTACATTGCAGGGAAGAGACGGGATACGAGCCCCTCAGAGACTCGGGGAGCAGCACTCAGAGCGCCGGCGGGTCTGTGAGGGGCGATGGCGCCCGGGAAAGGGAAGGGGGGCACCGCCATTACCCCGCCAGGCCGTGCCCTGCCCGCCCGCGCGGTCACTCGGCAACGGCGGCGGCGGGAGGCTGAGGACGGGCCGGCCCGGCCGTGGCTGAGGGGAGCCCCGGTCCCGACACACTGGATCCCAGCGCCGGCCCGGCCGTGGCTGAGGGGAGCCCCGGTCCCGACACACCGGATCCCAGCGCCGG